>NC_055987.1:150640124-150950282 GCF_018446385.1 Zingiber officinale
AAAGTTGAGTCAGATGAAGGTCGGCGAAGGTGGCGTCTGAGTTGATGGAGCGGCGACTTTGACGCACCTATATGTGTACATCAGAAACTTGTACCCCCCCTCCCCCCGCCCCCACCTCCACATGGTGCTAGGGGCCTGTGGTAACGGAGCCGGAGGTACTTGGGTCTTCCGCACACACGGACAAGTGCACGGAGCGTTATAAACCAAAAATCAGGGAAGAGGTCCCTGGCTCCAGCCCTCCAATGCTTAAGTAAGGTTCCTTTTCTGGTCCAGCAGTGTACCTTCCAAGAAGAAGGAAAAAAAGGAACTGTTAAAGATGCGAGTGGATGTGTGCGTACCTCCCCAATGAAGAGTACCTCCCTTTTTATATGATTCTGCTTGCCTTTTGAGCCAGTGCGTTGATAAAGAATATCGGGTGTCAAGGCGTGTCGGGTGAGAGATGATGTACGGTGGTCTCCCATTGGTAGGAAGAATGTTCCCCTCTTAGTGTGTGATAAAATACTAGAATATTCCCTGACTTACGATAGTTATTCTTTGACAAGAGGTTACGATTCTCTGACATTGTTGTCGCTTAGTGTTATCCGTCCTACCCAGGCTCAACCATAGATAGCTTGAGATGATTGCTCAAATGCGGAGCAAGGACTGAGCCTTGATGTCCTGGCACGTGTGCAGTCGGCCAAGGGCTGTCCAGGGACTCTGCCCGAGTGAGAGGAAGAGAATGAGCTGCACAGAGCCGGCTAGGAATCATCTGAGACGGTGACCAGGGACTAAGCCTGCATGGCCCGACCGGTGTAGAGTCGGTCAGGGATTGTCTGACAGATGTGCTCGGGCCAGATGTAGGAGACTGAGCTTGGGTGATCTGACTAGTAGGTAGTCGGCCAGGAATCATCTGAGACTGTGACCAAGGACTAAGTCTGCATGATCTGACCGGTGCAAAGCCGGTCAAGGATTATCTGGAAGATGTACTCGAGCCAGATGTAGGAGACTGAGCTTGGGTGATCTAACTAGTAGGTAGCAGGCCAGGAACTAGTTAGAACCCCGTCCTAGGGCCTAGGCCTAAGGATCCAACTTACCTGTGACCATCCGGGAATTATACAGATGGTGAAGCGGGGAGGCTTAACCGTTGCCTTCCCTTAACTATTGACTTTCACGTTTTCTTGACCATTGACTGCTACGCCCTCTTAATCATTACCTTTCTAGTATTATCGGGTCCCTCATTTATGGACCATATGAGGGAGTATACATAAATTAATTTGAAATGACAATAAAAATCGTAGTATGATAATTATAAATTAATTCTAATTGATAAATATTTATCACATATATATCGGCGCTGCCATCAAAACTTATTTTAATTATATATTACTTGTTGATCCGATGGTAAGGTGGGGCATGTTGGTTGCTACTCAGAAAACCTAATGGTTCCATTATACAAAAATTTTGTACAAAGGTCTGAACCTTTTCCTAGCTACCATGTGTTCTTTTAAATTAAACTTGGATCGCCTGCGGAACTTAACACGTTTGATCCAAAGTTTAATCTATTTGTTCTTTTAGGTTTAGACTTGGATTTCCTGCGGAACTTAACACGTTCGATCCAAATCACCTAGGTTATTAATTCCATTAAATATTAATTTCCAAAATTAGCTTCCAGGACTGCATGGCGAGGCACATGGCCTTCTTGGATATGGGAACAACCACCACCGCCTAGACAAAGCCTTTTAAGGAAAGCTAACATTTAATTTCCTTAAATAACTTTAGGTCAACCGAAAAGAACAATCAAATCACAAGGAAAAGAAAAACAAAGAACACAACATCGAAAACAAATTCGAAATACTAGAATCACATGCCTCTTGTATTTGGTATTTTTACATGAAGATAAAACTAGTATGATGCGGAAATTAAATACTAGTATACCTTTTTTTTTTAAGCAAAAACCTCTAGGTCTTCTACCGTATTCCTCTTCTAACCTCGAACGTTGTGTGGGCAACAATCTTTCAAGATGAGAAACCACCAAAGCACCTTCTTCTTCTCCTTGCAAGGTTCGGCCACAACAAGAGCTTCTCCAAGTATGAAGAGAAAACACCACCAATGCTCCAAGGGATACAAGCTTTCTCTCCTTCTTCTCCAAGCTAGAATCCGGCCACCACTTGATCTCCAAGAAGATGAGAGGTTCGGCCATGAAGATGGAGAGAAGAGAAAAGAGAAGGGTCGGCCACTCCAAGGAAGAAAAGAGGGAGAAAACAATAGAGATTGTTCATCTTGAAGGCTCCCAAAACCCCCTCTTTTATAATCCTTAGCTTTGGCAAATAAGGAAATTTAATTACAATAAAATTTCCTTAACTTTCCTTGACATGAATTAATTAAGAAAAAAATTAAACAAAATTTCCTAAACCTTCATGTCATGGCCGGCCACATCAATAAGAGCAAACAAGGTAATTTCAATCAACAATTAAAATTCCTTTTTTGTCTTCGGAAATTTTAAAAAATAAAATTTCCCTTTAAAATCCCTTCATGGTTGATAAAAAGAAATTTTTATAATTTTAATTTTTCAACATGTGAATAATTTACAAAGAAGAAAAATAAAATATCTTTCCAATCTACAAATAAGGAAAGAGATCTAATATCTTTCTTTAATCTTTTGTAGATCCTTTTAAAAGAGATATTTTAATTTTCAATCTCTCCAATAAATTATATCTTTCACATAAGAAAATTTTAAAATTAAAATTCTTTTTAATTTAATGGGGGTCGGCCACCTAAGCTTGGGTTCAAGCTAGGGCCGGCCACCCATGAACTAAGGCTTGGCCGGCCCTAGCTTGATCCACAAGCTAGCTTGGCCGACCCCTATATCATGGATATGAAGGTGGGTATAGGTGGATATAATACTCTATAAATAAGAGGCTACGATAGGGACCGAGAGGAGGAATTGGTTTTGGTCTCCCGATAAAATTAAGCATCCCGTGTTCGCCCCGAACACACAACTTAATTTTATCAATAATAATTCATTCCACTAGAGAACTATTATTGAACTACCGCACTAATCCCAAATTACATTTTTGGGCTCCTTAATATGAGTGTGTTAGTCTCCCTGTGTTTAAGATGTCAAATGTCCACTAATTAAGTGAGTTACTAACAACTCATTTAATTAGTATCTTAGTCCAAGAATAGTACCACTCAACCTTATCATCATGTCGGACTGAGTCCACCTGTAGGGTTTAACATGACAATCCTTATGAGCTCTTCTTGGGGACATTATCAACCTAGATCACTAGGACACAGTTTCCTTCTATAATCAACAACACACACTATAAGTGATATCATTTTCCAACTTATCGGGCTTATTGATTTATCGAACTAAATCTCACCCATTGATAAATTAAAGAAATAAATATCAAATATATGTGCTTGTTATTATATTAGGATTAAGAGCACACACTTCCATAATAACTGAGGTCTTTGTTCCTTTATAAAGTCAATATAAAAGAAATGACCTCTAATGGTCCTACTCAATACACTCTAAGTGTACTAGTGTAATTATATAGTTAAGATAAACTAATTCCTAATTACACTACGACCTTCCAATGGTTTGTTCCTTTCCATTTTGGTCGTGAGCTACTGTTTATAATTTATAAGGTACTGATAACTTGATCTTCTGTGTGTGACACCACATACTATGTTATCTACAATATAAATTAATTGAACAACTACAAACAAATGTAGACAATTTGACCAAATGTGATTCTTTATTTAAAATAAATGTTTACAAAAGCTTAGGCTTTCAGTATACACTCTAACAGGGCCAGCCTGGCAGAATGTCAAGGTGGTTAGCACCTCGGGAGTTCGTCCAATCGGGTGAACCATCTACTAGATCGGCGCGGGGGATACCCGACCCGACACTACGATAGCTCGGCCAAATACCAAACTTTCGATACTCAAAAATCTCAAGTATAGAGGAACGGAGGCCGAGCGGCCGTCCCACTCGGCCGAACAGCGGACACATCCCCGACCAAGTAGGCATGGGTCCCTCGCTCGACAGGACGGAGCCAAGATAGCAGACCATTGGCCAAGCGGACACCCCGCTCGCCCTGGTCATGATATCAGCCGGGCGACAGACTGGTCGAGCGGCTCCCCCGCTCAGCCCAGTAACAGACAAAAGGAGCAGCTAGTGATATCCTTCTGGGAACTTGCGCTATTGCCAGACGGCGTGGTCGGCGGCATGGTCAGGCGGAGGATCATACGGTAGAAGCTTCCGCTGTCTTGTCAGAGATATGCTCGGACTGATAAGGTATGGTGTCAGGGACGCTTTACTGACACGTTCTTTCACGGTAGGCTTTGAGAAGCGTGCATGCCTCGACAAGCGTGTGCGCGCGCTCCCAGTGGCCCTATATAAGGAGCCCCAAAGCTTTATCGGAGGTATGTTCACTACTGTAGCTACAGTTATGTTGCTGCTCTTTTCTCTTCTCTACTTCATTCGCTTGTCGCTGGTTACTAACTTGAGCGTCGGAGGGCCATCGCCGGGGAACCCCTCCCCGGCTCGACACTAACGACTTATGGTTGCAGACTTAGCTCGTTGTAGGTCCACATCATCTTGAGTCTGCATCCAGTCAACGTGAGTGCCATCTTCCCAGCGTCCGTCGACTCAACTCTTGAACAGGATCAAATTTGGTGTCGTCTGTGGGAACGCACCTGAATCCGAGCCGAGACGATGGAAGAAGCTGGACGTCTCCACACCGTGACGCTCACTCAAGAGGAGTTCGACACTCTCATTCAAGTACGAGCGGTAAAAATAGTTGAGAAATAGCAGCAAAAGGCGCTAGCCGATCGGCTGGCGCAACAAGCGACATCGGCCTCGTGAGGCCGAGCGGCTCTCGAAGACTGACCGGAGCAGCTTTCCATCTGGGGGCAGAATAAAATCTCGATCAGCACTCATAGAGATGCTCCACCCGCGCCCATTCCATTTCACCAGGCATTATTTCAGACGCCCTTAGAGATCGCTCAGGCCAACCAGGAAAGGGGCTCTTCCTCAGACGAAGCTCCCGTCTAGGACTTAAGAAAAGGTAAAATGCCCTGAGATGATCTGTCTCCCGAGCGGATCAACCGACAATTCTCCGAGGCAATTCTACAAGATCCATTGCCAAGGCACTATACTCCCTTGGCGATCGGAGAGTATAACGGGTCGACCGACCTGGACGACCATCTCGGTAAGTTTGATAATACTGCTACTCTCCATCAATACACTAATGGAGTCAAGTGCCGAGTCTTCCTCATTACATTATCTGGCTCGGCACAACATTGGTTTCAGAGGTTGCCGGACGGATCGATTCGAAGTTTCAAGGACTTCTGAACGGCTTTCCTTCATCACTTCGCGAGCAGCAGACGCTATCAAAAAACAAGCATCAGCCTGTTCTCCATGAAGCAGGACCAAAGGGAGACCCTCAGAGCCTACATTCAAAGCTTAAATCAGGTGACAATGGATATTCCCTCGGTCTCGTCATAGACCATGATGAATACGTTCACGCAAGGGCTCGTGGACGGAGACTTCTTTCGGTCGCTCGTCAGGATGCCGCCTCGCGACTACGGCCACATGTTGAAGAAGGCCAATGAGTACATAAATGTGGAAGAAGCCCAGGTGGCCAGAAGGAAGGAAGCACCATCCGAACCATCGGCGCCGATCGAACTGAGGTCGCCAATCAGCCATCAATCGCCGAAAGGGCCGTGAGCCGAAGAAACACGGCCCCACCAGGAACCAAGGCCACACGCCGTTCAGTATGTGGCCTCCGAATAGCTAAAACCAAAGGGAAATGTATGGGCTCCTATGTTCTGCACTTTCCATCAATCAGCCACCCACAACACCCATGACTATCGCGAGTTTGCCCCAATCACACAACCAATGCCAAGGAGCTATCGACGTCGATCACCTTCACCTGACCGACGACACGAACATCAGAGAGCCGGACGGTGTGAAGAGGCTCGGGAATCACTGCGGCAACATCGTAGGAGAAGCACTAATCCTGCACGGGCCTTGCATGAGCGGAGCTGACTGACCGCTCAGGAGGAGGAGAATAGAAGCAACGCCGCGTGGGGCGAGGTCAACATCATCGCCGGCGGACCGACCGACGGAGACTCCAACCAAGCTCGGAAGTCATACGCTCGACGGCCAGAGATCTACACCATAGACTACAGCAAGGAGAAGGCGAGCAGGCCCGAGATCTGCTTTGGCCCTAGGGATCTCGAAGGAGTTGAAATACCGCACGACGACACCCTCATTATTCGAGCGATAATTGCAAACTATACCATTCACCGTGTATTCATTGACACTGGCAGCTCGGTCAACATCATCTTTAAAGGGGTGTTTGACCAACTCCAAATTGATCGAGGTGAGTTGCTGCTGATGACAACCCCACTGTATAGGTTTACCAGCAATGAAGTCCAGCCGATCGACCAAATCAAGTTGGTCATATCACTTGGGGATGAGCCCCTCCGAAGGCTGAGGACCACGAACTTCATCGTGGTAAGTGCCCCCTCCGCCTACAACGTCATTCTGGGCCGACCAACCCTCAATGAATTCCGAGCGGTCGTCTCAACCTTCTGCCAGAAGATCAAGTTTCCGGTGGAAGATCAAGTAGGAGAGGTGAAGGGCGATCGGTTGGCCGCTCGGCGGTGCAACGTCGAAATGATCAAATCAGAAGCCAAGTCCGCATGGAAGACGCCCCGACTAGAGGTTAGCGCTATAATTGAAAAACCTCCTAGTCTAGTTTATGAGGAAAAGGAGGAAGTGCAGATACATCCGGGCTGAGCAGAGGCGACAACCTTTATAGCGGCTGACCTGGAAGCCGATGATGTGCGTAGATTGTATACACTTGTTTAGCATGTTTTGACGCACGTTCACATATTTTGCACATGCTTTGTCTACGTATTTTTATACTTCCAGCTTTCCTTTTAGCATATTTACTCTTTTTGTTCTAAGATATGCTTTTATGCATTTTCTGTACACATGAGTCGAAATTGGTGAAGGTTTCATGTTTAAAGCCAAATCCGCAAGCAAAGCAACGGAGGAAGGCACCATTCTTATACCTCACACGACCCTGCCATGGGGGGTTGCCCAGGCCATGTGGAGTTCCTTGGCTGTGTGGATACGGCAGAGATGGAAGTTACCCAGGCCGTGTGAACCTCACACGGCCGTGTAAAGATTTGAAGCCAGATGGAGCCCTGACCGTGTACACCACACTACCATGTGAGATTTCCAGAGACCAGGAAGGCTCTGGCCGTGTACCCCACACGACCGTCCAAGATTTCCAGTGAGCAAGAGGGCCCTGGCCATGTACCACACACGGCCGTGCCAGGTTTCCAGAGGCAGAGCCAGTGCAAGTCGTGTAGATCTACACGACCGTGCAAGGGGAGTGTTGGCAGAAGCAAGCCACGGTCGTGTACCATACACGGCTGTGTAAGGTTGGCAGAGAAGAAAATGGCTCTGGCCGTGTGAACCTCACACGGCCGTGCCTCGGGGTCGTGTGGCGCCCGAACCTCACCTCTATATAAAGGTTTCTTCAAGATTTGAAGAGGGATCTTCTCCCTTTTGGGGGGAATTCAAGATTTGGGCATTCCTCCACCTTCTTGGAGGGATTCCGGCAATTCTAAGGGCTGATCTTCAACGTTTTGACTCTGGAAAGCGAGAATTGGATCCGAAGATGGTTCTTCATCATAGATAAGCTTTTCTTCCCTTTCTTTCTTGGATTTGGGGATCAAGATGTTTATCTTTCCTTCTTCTTTTGAATTCTTTCCTTGTTCCATGGATTAGATCTCTTGTTCTAGGATGGAGGGAGTATTTGTAATGAATATTTGATGTAAACTCTTGTGGATTTGCCAAGATTCCTATTTCTAATATTTTGCCCTATTTTGTATCTATTCTTTCTTGTGTGGATTGTTGTGATTAGGGCTTAATTACCATGCTTGATTGAATGTTTGAATATCTTGTGGATCTTGTATGGATTGCGTCTCATTCAATTTTCCGAGGGACGTTCATGATAGGAACATGCCCGTGTAAGGACGTTTGAGAGGTAATCTTGAGAGAGAAATTAGGTATTTCAAGAGGGTAGGATAGATTGGATGTATTAATCTTAATATCTTAATGAGGTTGAGAAGTAGTGGATTTCTATGTTGATTTTCTGAGGGACGCACGTGACAGGCAAGCCCGTGAAAGGACAACATAGGGTTCATTCCTAATTGATCGAATTTAGATATATTTCAGTCTTAGGTCGTGTTGGGTTTTTCGGGCCGCAAAAATCGCTTTTTGCGTTGCTGAAACCCCGAAACCCCAGCCACAGGATCCGTGCGAAGATTAAATTTTGAAAAACATTACGAGTACGAGTTTCTTACACTAGTTCTAAACTAGATCTACAAGGAGAAAGAATTTACCCTTGATGCGAAGCCCTTCGCAATCCCGCTCGTCCTCGGTTCGCCGGATCTCGAAAGTGTCAAAGTAGACACTTCTCTATGTGTATCCACACAAGCAAGAGATGGAGAAGAACCTCTAAGGATGTGCTAGCAACCTTAGAGATCAGTAATGGAGGAGAGGGAGAGCAAGAAGAAAACTAGAGAGGAAGAAGATGATGGAGTTACACACAAAAAAAAAATACAAAAATGCACTAACTCCTCATCAAAAGTGGCCGGCCACTTTAAGGAGAATTGTAACCTCCATGGGATGCCAAGAGTCACAACTCTTGGTAACTCCCATGAGGTGGCATTCCACTTAAGCAACCATGATGATGTGGAGCATCATCATTGGACCACTTAATGTCAACTCACCAATGAGGTGGCAAATTGTTAAGTCAAAATTGACCCTTCATCTTCCTCTCAAGTCAAGTCAAACTTGACCACTTCTCTCCATTGGTTGATCTAATTTAACCATTGGTTCAAGTCAATTTTTATTTAATGAATCTCTATTCATTGAATTAAATTGATTAAATGAGTCTAAGTCCAAATTAGACTCACTTAACACATGAACCAAATTGAGTCCAACTCAATTAGCCTACTTTGGATTACTCTTAATCCAATTTGGTTCATCATATGAACCTAATCATTTAGGTTCATCAAATGAACCTAATCTCCATCTAATTACCCTTTGTGTGTGACCCTATAGGTTCTTGTAACGTTAGCAATGCTCCTAAACCCATTTAGAAGCATAAGTAATGAGCGGTATCTAGCAACACATCATTACTACCCAAGTTACAAGAATGTTGAGATCCAACATCACCTTGTGACTACTAATTACGACTCCTCACAATATATGATAAGTGCCCTTCTATCCTAGACATCTAGATTGATCAATGTGAGGCATAGAACGTATCATCCTCTAATCAATCTAAATCTTGAACTCCAAGTAGACTCACTCGATCAAATGAGCTCAATATCTTATATTGACTCATTTGGGCATGACCATGCACTTAGTGGTCTCACTCTATCAAGAATATCGATGTCACTCCCGTCATA
Source organism: Zingiber officinale (assembly GCF_018446385.1). Taxonomy (NCBI): domain Eukaryota; kingdom Viridiplantae; phylum Streptophyta; class Magnoliopsida; order Zingiberales; family Zingiberaceae; genus Zingiber; species Zingiber officinale. The sequence goes on from NC_055987.1 coordinate 150,649,611, forward strand.
TAGGAGGGATAGATCCCATCTACATCACTCACATCCCTCCGCATAATTTGCTACATACCCAGTAATCGCCTTTATAGTCCACCCAGTTACGGGTGACGTTTGACGAAGCCAAAGTATGTAACTCCTTATGTAGGGAACCATGGTGACTTCAGGTCCAAGGACTAGTAGTCATACTAATAGCCACACGAGAAAGTATATGACACTCATATAACGATCCATGATACTTTCTCATGGCGGGTCATTCAATATACATTCTCCAATGCATACCCATGTGTCAACTTGATATCTCCATATCCATGACTTGTGAGATCAAGTCATCGAGTTGACCTACATGCTAGTCTCATCACATTAACACTGTCCCTGAATGTTAATACTTGACTAGAAATGATTAAGAGTAGTATTTCCTATATCATCTCACTATCGATTCAACCAATTGATTGATATAGGTAAGAACCTTCTACTCAAGGACGCTATTATACTTAGTTATTTGACACCAATACAAGTAAGTATAATAACCAAAATAAATGCATTTATTTATATATATAAGAATATGATACAATGAGTCCATACAATAATCATCAAATGATTGGCTCTAGGGCTCTGACTAACAATCTCCCACTAGCACTAGTGCCAATCAGTGTAGGCTCTAAGCCCTAATGACCTAGTGTGACCATCATGCTTTCTCTGTGCCAAAGCCTTGGTCAAGGGATCTGTGACGTTAGCCTTTGTGGGTACTCTGCAAATCTTTACATCTCCTCTCTCGATAATCTCTCAAATGAGATGGAAGCGCCATAGTATGTGTTTGGTCCGCTAGTGTGAGCGAGGTTCCTTAGCCTGCGCAATTGCTCCATTGTTGTCACAATAGAGCTCAATAGGGTCAGCGATGCTAGGAACCACCCCAAGTTCAGTGATGAACTTGCGGATCCAAACTGCCTCCTTTGCTACTTCTGATGCAGCAATATACTCGGCCTCTGTCGTAGAATCAGCTACTGTGTCCTGCTTCAAACTTTTCCAGCTCACAGCACCACCATTTATGAAAAACACGAACCTTGACTGCGATCGATAATCATCCTGGTCGGTCTGGAAACTGGCATCACTGTAACCCTTTACAGCTAGCTCATCATCGCTTCCATATATCAAGAAATATTCTTTAGTCCTTCTTAAGGACTTAAGAATATTCTTGACCGCTATCCAGTGACTTTCACCTGGATCTGACTGGTATTTGCTCGTCATGCTCAAAGCATACGAGACATCAGGACGAGTATATAGCATAGCGTACATGATAGATCCTATGGCTGAGGCATAAGGGATCTGATCCATGCGGTCTCTCTCCTCTCTAGAAGAGGGACCTTGAGTCTTCGAAAGACTCACGCCATGTGACATCGACAGAAATCCCTTCTTAGAATTCTGCATGGCAAACCGTAGGAGTACCTTGTCAATATATGTACTCTGACTTAGGCCAAGCAACCTCTTAGATCTATCTCTATAGATCTGTATGCCTAGAATGCGGGATGCTTCACCTAAGTCCTTCATTGAGAAAGAAGTCCCTAGCCAAGTCTTGACAGACTGTAGCAAAGGGATGTCTTTCCTAATGAGTAGTATGTCATCCACATACAATATGAAGAAGACAACTATGTCCCCTACAACATTCTTGTAGACATAAGGTTCATCTTCATTCTTGATGAAACCTGTAAAATACCGGAAAAATGAGGAATAATGATAAGGGAATTTTTCGGAAATTTTGGAAATTTTTCGGGAATTTTTCGGAGCTCGTATGGACGAGTTAAAGGGGATGAAAACGGGGCCCGGAAAAGCCTATTTAGGCTACCCATTTAAGTGAGGAAAAGTTATTTTCTTTTCCTTTTCTTTTCCATTTTTATTTTTATTTATTTCCTTCCCTCGAGCCGAAACAGTGCCCGACTTCTCCTTCTTCCCCCGCGCGCCCGACGCCCTCCTCCGAGCCCTAATCGCCGAGCGGTTTCTTCCTCTTCCTCTTCCTCTTCCTCCATTTCCTTCCCGAGCCGCCGCCACAGCCGACACCGCGCGAAGCAGTGCCGACCCCGCGCCGACGCCGCCCTTTCCCGCGTACAAGCCCTCGGCCAAGGAAACCCTAGCGCCGACAATCATCTTCCCTCTGCCCTAATTTTCCTTTGTGTGCCACTACCGAGGGTGAGGTTGCTACTCCCTTCTGTTCTCAGTTTCTCACCGCCATGTCTCTACTCGGATTGGTTTTGGACCAGAGCAAGGAGCACGGAGCCGAGGCCCTCTTTCCCCCTGCCTTATTGTTGACTGCCATTTTCCTTTGTGCCCTAGCATCGTCGATTTTTCCTCCGACCTTCCAGGCCGAAGATGCCGCGAGCCTAGCACCAATTTATCTCTCTGTTTATCGGCAAGAGCACACGGGTCCTGGCTTTGGGCAGCGCCACAGTACCAGTTTTCGGATATCGAATTCTTCTTTCTCTCATTGATCTGGATTGGAGGTAGGTTGTGATTCTGTTCTCAGATTCTATTGTGGAGGAATTGATAATTGTGTGGATTTGGTTTATATGGCAGATTAGGGATTTCAATCTGCTGCGGCTGATCTTGGTTCAGCTGAGGGTTTTAAGGAGGAAGCTGTTAAGGTTAGTTTAATCTAGATGTTGGGTTAATATGGATGTGTAACAGATTTCTTTAAGAGTTGGAATCTATGTAATTGGTTAGTTAGTGATCGTACTTTGATTAGGGGTTACCCTAAATAGGGTTGGGAATCTTATTTAGCTAGTTGCTATATATGTAATTAGCTAAATAAAATTATGTGATTGACACAGGACTTTGACGCGAGACGGGCATCTTGATGTCGAGTTTGGACCGGATACGATTCTTTCCATTTGGAGGCGGGTACTTTGACTTATGTATTTTGATATGCATGATAAAGTGTTTAACATATAGCAAGAATTGTGTTTCCACTTGATTCGGTTGGTCACTATATGATCTGTTACATGTTGTTTGTTTATTTATTATGCACTGCATGTTATTATTTATCTGACCATACATGCTTTCGGTAGTGACCCAACCATGTGATACATCATGTTCAGGACCTAGGGTTTATAAGATACCCTAACTGTTTGTGTACCTTCCATCTGATACATTGACTTGTGGTACACCTTTTATTTATGTATGGATCTTGCTATGCTATTCATGAGATTGTCATGCTTAGTATCATGCATCATGTGGGCATGCTGTGCGATTGTCGACTCCACTATGGTTGAGCCCATCGCCAGTTACATGTACTGCACACACCACCCATGGATTTGTTATATATCTGGCTGGAGTGTGGCGGTTCTTTGTTGCTCCGTTGGTGCGAGGACTCGGCGTGGTAGGCGCGATCGATTCCTCTGTTTGCTCGTTGGCATTTAGTGTAGCAGTGGTGGCCGGCAGATGGTGGACTCTGTTTGGCTCCGTTGGTCGGAGACTCGGTGGTGGCCGTGAGATTTCCTCCCGTCGTTGTGTCTGGGAGATGAGGCATTGAGCTCCCCATTTATGATTTGGGGCCAGAGGGCAGGAGTACTCCGACAAGATTCCGTCCACTCGATCACTCATCAGGGAGCGATGTCAGAGTGCACGTCACCATATTCATTTATTGCATTTTATTGTTGTGATTGCTGCACTTATATATGCATTTGTATGGATGCATTTGATTGACATGCATACGGGATTATGATTTCGATCTGACGACTTGTTACCTTTGTACCTTGATCCCGGTTAGTACATCTCCTGATTTCGTTTCAGTTGCATTTATTCCTTCTCGTATTCGGGAGCGTACGCATGATTAGTGTTGTCTGTTATTTATTTTATTATGCATATCAGTTGTACTGAGTGTTGGACTCACCGCCTCCATTGTTGATATTTTCGGGTTGAGGCTGTCAGGAGATCGCATGGCCCCCCATATGCACGTAGAGCCAGTTCTCTACTAGTTCGTTATTTGTTTTATTTTGGCCTTTTTCTATATCAGACTTTGTTCTAGTATTGTCTTTGGATTTTTCCTATGGATATTGTATGGAGTGATACCTTTTGATGGATTTTTGATATGATATTGGATTTCATTCTACTACGTGCCTGCCTGGACGGCAGAAGAGGTGAGTTGGTTGGATTTGAGCTTTACGAGTGTAGTGGAGTAGGGTGGATTTCGAGTCAGAGTCCTATTGTTATTGATTACTATTATTAACTGCGTGGTTGTGACAGCCAGAGGCTGAATATCTTTATAAACTGCGTGGTGTTTGTTTTTATTTTTTGTTATCATTCCAGCCGCCTGTGGCTGATGTATATGTGATATGTAGAAAGTTTCATATTGTCCGTCGTACAGGGGAGATGCTGCCGAAATTTCTTCGGACAGAGACTCCTCTGGGGCGTGACAATTTAGTGGTATCAGAGCAGGTATACGATACTTGCTTTGTGTTCTGGATTTTTGAGAGCTTAAGTTATACGATCTTTGTTTTCGTATTTTGGATACTTTGAATAATCTGATATCAGTTTATTGGGTATCAGCGCGCCAAAGTTTGGCGATATTTATTTGATTTCCATGTGTTGGATTTTTTGAGATTTATCTGATACCAATTTATTGGTATCAGAGCAGGGTGTGATACCTGCTTTTAGTATATTGGACATTTTTATACTAGCCTAGTTGCGAGACAGATTAGTCTGGGCAGTTAATTTTGGGTTGTACGGATTTTTTTCGTTTCGATTTTGTTATGGATTTCCGTTATTGATTTATATGGATTTCCGGTGTTTGTTTTTTTTCTCATACGAAATTCCGAGGTCATTTTGGGGACTGGACAGCGATGGAACATCTCCAGACGGCATATAGGTATGATGTTTAATTTTATAGTTTATGACAGGTATTAGCATTCTTTATTTAGTACATGTTTGGTTGTAGTAGCACATATTACATGTGATGGATTAGCCATTGAGCATGGTTGACCTTAATAGAGATAAAGGATTATAATCTCTGGTGATTTTTCTTATCATACCATTAGTAGTGTTAGCTTCTGTTACTACTCGTAGGAGATGGAGGCACATACCAGCCTCTGCTATTGTTAGTTGGGTAGTGGATGGTACCTACATATTCCTGTTGACTTAGCCAGGAGAGTTTTATACTCATATCTTTTGGATATTAGGATACCAGGTACGATGGAAATTGATCATTGGGGGTTACCATGTTTGATCATTGTTGATAATGGTTTGAGGTTGAGGGATATTGTGAGATCAGATATTATGATATGTTGATTTCTAATGATTTATGAGAGTAAATGTTATGTGGTTGTCTGATGATCAATTACTAGATATATGTTTTGATGATCTATTAGTGGATAACTATTTTGATGATTTATATTTGGGTTGTCATTGAGGGTGACATAGTGAGTGTCATTTATGATATTCACAGGTTTGATGATTATGGTTGGTGATCAGATTATAAATTGGGTGTTGGAGAGTTTTACGGTTGAATGTACCTATGAGATTTTAATAAATCTGGTTGGTTATGGATAATTAACAGGATGAAAAAAAAAATGATATATGCTTCCTCTGATATGGGACTATGTGGAAAAAATAATGATTGATATTTTGAATGCTAACTTGCCCTCATGGGGAGTGGAGATTTATTCATCTGATATAGTGTGGGCTGATGTTTTTGAGGATGAAGATGAGAGTGTCTTGATGTTCTTAAATTCTGACTTTTTCTTTTGGGTCGTACACATTTATACATATGATATTATGTAGTTGGATATACCTTAGTTGCTTGTGGAGGATTAAGGTATTCTTGATTAGTTAGTAGATGAATGATTTAGTTTTGTTGGTTGATCAGTAGAGGATTGCCATACTCTATTTTTAGAGGTTCGAACCTTTAGGTTATTTGTGCTTAGTTATGTATCTAGAGCACATTTGAGTACATGTTTTGTACTGACGTGAAAATGAATGATTTAGCCATATATCATTATCGGCTTGGATAGGTTATAAAGGATCGATGTATCCTATTCCATGAAGATTTTGACCGTGGATTGTATATACCTGGTGGGTTAACTTAGAGGGTGTTTGGGATATGTGACCCCGCTGATGTAAGGAAGTGTAGAGCTAATTGCTTAACACTTATGGGATACAATTGTTACTAGTGTATACTGGAAGAGTACATTTGGATTTATGATGATAAAATTTTCCCCATTAGATATAGTCTTGGTAGTGTATGACATTGACTTGCAATGTTATACCATGGTGTGTATATCTTTCTTGTCCGATACTAGCTCCTTTGAACCTATAGCAGGGTGGTTACTGGATGATTAGACTGCTTTATTTTAGGTTGCTTTTGATTGATGTATTCATGCTTGATACATATGCATGAATTTTGTTTAGATATACCTGTAACCCATGAGTGTTGGTAGCATAAGGTTGGTCTTTTTGGTTGAGCTGGTATGCTGATTTTGCATGTCTATGTTGCATGTATATTATGATTTGTTATGTGTTGTGGGAGTCCTATGGTAGACTGTCCATTTGCAAGTAGTATATGTATCCATGTTCTGATATGGTTTGAAGGTTCCTTGTGGATCATAGATATGTAGTTCGGTGTATGTATTTGGATGTGTTATTGAAGATATCTTGTCAATTAAATCAAAGTTGTAGTATAAGTAGATCGGTGGTGTTTTGATGGAGGCATTTTGTCGGTTTAATCTGAGTTGTGATATGTACGTATGTGTTTGGTGTGATATCTGAGGTATCTTTTTGATTATGTTTGATTTGTGAGTGCACCTGGGTTTAGTATGCTTATTTGGAAGTATATGTTGGATATACTTTTGGCATAGGTGAAGATATGTCATGTGAGTGTGGTTTGAGGTGTATTGTTGATTTTACCTATGTTGATTTTGCACACGGGTTCGGTATGCATTGTTGGAGATATCATACTGAATATACCTGAGTTGTGAGTATGTTTGGTGTATAATAATTGGAGGATTTTGTTGATCATACATATGTTGTGTGAGCATGTGTGCTAGGTGTATACATTGGTAGCAGTATGATGATTCTACTTATACTGAATGCAGAATGTGGAGTGACTGCATTATGTCATTTGTTGAATTAACCCATCAACTAATTTTCCTATCAGTGGATGACCCACTAGGATGCTGATAGAGTTGATGATGGATTTGAGTAGTTACTAGGTTGTTATATCCTAGGCTAACCACAGCGAATTGTGGTAGAGAGATTTTGTACAGTCTCTAGCTGGATAGTTAGGTGTCTTGGGGTACTTAGGTATTGTTTTGTGGTGGAGCGTTGCTCCCACATATCACGGATTGTTGGTAGCGGAGCATTGCTCCTATATTTATTGCAGATACATGTTTCAGATTATTTGTGGTGGAGTATTGCTCCCACATATTGAGGATTTCTTGTGGTAGAGCGTTGCTCCCACATATGTGGTGTTTCCTGTGATGGAGCGTTGCTCTCACCTTGGAGGATTTATTCTTTGGTGATTTATGTTATTGATGATCAGATTTTTCGATTTATTGTTAGAGATTTTATGGATAGGAATGTCTGTGATACGGACATTATGTGTGTTGGTTTTTGCCATATAGGCTTACAGTGCCTTAGATGTTTTCAGGGACTCGATGATCCTGGTATGTCGAGGATGTTTGGATAGGTGTCCATTATCTTTGTGGACGATGTTGTGATCTATTACGGATCCGAGGTGAGTCACGTACACTACCTTTGCATAGATCTAGAGATGATTCGACGAGAACATCTATATGTGATTATCAGTAGTGCTGGTTTGGATTGTTTTATGTGAGATGTTTGAGCCACACGGTCACCAATAGAAGTATACCGTGGTTCCACATGAGATCGAGATTGTTACCGTCGGGAGTAGACGGAGTCAATAGAAGAGGCTTGTAACCTCCTTTGTTTGGCCGATATTTCCGGAGATACGTTGAGGGTTTCTCACGGATTGCTATGTCACTTACACGCCTGACCATGAAAGGCGTGAAGTTTATTTAGACTGAGGATTTCAAGATCAGCTTCTAGGAGCTGAAGCGAAGACTAGTGTCGGCTTTGATTTTTGGTTTTTAGAGAGGACGGATTTGTCCTCTACACCGACACGTTTCTACAGGGTATGGGTGTTGTTCTGTTGCAGCACGGTTGAGTATTCTTATATACTTCTTGATAGTTGGGGGAGCCTGAGAAGAAAATACTCAGTTCATGATCTGGAGTTGACTGCTATTATTTTTGCCCGAAGATTTGGCGGCAGTACCTGTATGATATTACATTGAGATTCTCACTGACCATCGGAGTCTCAAATATCTGTTTCACTCAGAAGGAACTTAATCTTCGACCGAGGAGATAGATGGAGTTCCTGAAGGATTATGATTGTACCATTAGCTATCACCTGGGAAAAGCTAATGTGGTTGTCGATGCACTTGGCCAGAAGTCCAGAGGGACTTTAGCTTGCCACCGAGTTGTGGTCACAGATTTGATTCAGGGTTTATTCGAGTTAGACCTTGAGGAGCAGGGATAGACTGAGCAGGGTATTCTTATTGCCATAGATGCTCAGTCGTCGATCAGGACGAGAATCCGTGAGGCCCAGTTGTTGGGACCTTATACAGCTCAACATGAGGCAGAGTTGATCCGTATTATCAGACGGAGGATGTTAGAGGTATAAGGCTGCCAGTAGAGTTATGCTGACCGGAGTCGGAGACTCTTAGAGTTCTCCATTTGTGACCATGTATTTCTGCGAGTTTCACCCATGAAAGGGGTGAAGAGATTTGGCCTCAGTGGTAAGCTAGCTCCGCGTTGTTGGATCGAGATCGCGCTAGAGGGGGGGTGAATAGCGCTCGTGGCTAAATCGGAAAACTATCGGAGTTAAATACGCAGCGGAATAAAAGAAATAATCACACAGAGACAAGTCGATTTTACTTCGTTCGGAGCCTTGATCGACTCCTACTCGAAGGCCCGCGATCCTTGATCGCTTCCGGTGGGCAACAACTATAAGCTCGATAATGATTACAATTTGAAGTACAATAAATGACAACAAGTAATTATACCGACGACAGTATCGTAATCTGAAAATTCGGAGCTCCTGGTCGTCGGTGTCTCGTAGCAGCACTTCGGAATCGTCTCGTGAGCAGCTTGTAGCAGAAAGATCGCTTGTAAGTTGTTCATTCAAGAAGCTGCTCGAAGTCCCCTTATAAAGGGCATCCAAGGCGCCTTGAAAGCCATCCAAGGCGCCTCCACCGCTCCGATTCCATCGTGCAGATAAGCGCTGACCATTCTGCGCTTATCACAGTTGAAGGCGCCTCCATCACCACTCAAGGCGCCTTCAACAGGTCCAAGGCGCCTCCATCACCACTCAAGGCGCCTTGAACACTGTTTCAAGGCGCCTCCAAGCTCCATGGAGGCGCCTCGGACACTGTTCATCCGAGTTGTAACTTGCTCCTTTGTTCCTGCAAAATGTGTTAGTCCCAAAACACATACCCTGCAAAACAAAGTTAGCACAGTACACATAAAATAAAGTATAGACAGTCTCCGGACTGTCCGAGTCTAACTTCGGGTTTCCAACCGGAAACCCTAGGTCGACCCGACGCCTATTGTTCCCTCTACGGGGAACGCGTCCTCACCTACTCCCCTCAGGAGAGATTACCTGATGCCAGTCCGGTCCTCCAGACCGACTGGACTTTCCGCCTAGGGTTACCGCCCCCTAGGACCTAAGGTTGCCGCCCCTTAGGGTTTTCCTCCACCTAGGGTTACCGCCCCCTAGGACCTAAGGTTGCCGCCCCTTAGGGTTTTCCTCCACCTAGGGTTACCGCCCCCTAGGACCTAAGGTTGCCGCCCCTTAGGATTTTCCTCCACCTAGGGTTACCGCCCCCTAGGACCTAAGGTTGCCGCCCCTTAGGATTTTCGTCCACCTAGGGTTACCGCCCCCTAGGACCTAAGGTTGCCGCCCCTTAGGATTTTCTTCCACCTAGGGTTACCGCCCCCTAGGACCTAAGGTTACCCCCCCTTTGGCTTTTCCTTCACCTAGGGTTACCACCCCCTTAGGATTTTCCCCTGCCTAACCGCAGTTAGGACTTTCCTGAAACACTCATTCAACATATTAGATAACAAGGAATCTTAACTTTGAATCCCTTTGCCATTATCAAAACTGAGGTTCGATCGTCGGATGCTTACTGCACCAACAATCTCCCCCTTTTTGATTATGGCAACCGAAATTCAAAGTTAAGTAAAAATGCAGTAAAAATACACATAGATAAGCACAGGCATAAATAAAGCATAGGCACATTCACAACAAAATTTTCGTTTTAAATTTATAATATTCTTTGAATTTCTTCCTACTCTCCCCCTTTGCCATATATCAAAATACCCAAGAGAGTGAAGAAAATCTGGGCCTTAGCTTAACTTTCAAAGATAATTTTCAATCTTATCTTCCAATCTTTTAATTTACTTTTGATAAACACTTTGTTTTTCTTGTAAGACTTTTAGATAGGTGAAATCATAATTTTGAAAGCAAAATTCTTCCTTTAGTTTGAGAGATACTGAGATAAAGTTATTTTGTCTTTAAACAGTAACTTAGCAAATTTTTGTGATATCAAAAAAAATTGTTTTCATGAAATTTTGAGAATGTTTTGGAAAATACTTAGCATTTTCAGCAGAACTTAGTATTTGAAAACAATTGCTTTGAGAGACACTTAGCTAAATATTTTTTTTTGTTTTAAACACTTTAAAAAGTACTTGGCTAAATATTTTTGAAAAAATATTTAGCTAACTTTGAAAATACTTAGCTATGTTTTCAGCTTAAAAATAATTACGTTGAGAAAATATCTTGCCAAGATAATTTAAAAGTTAAGTCATAAATAATTTTAATTTTAAAGCTAAGTTAAAAATAACTTGAATTTTCGAAGATATGCCAAAAATAGTTGTTAATTTTTAAGGTCAAGCCAAAAACTTTTTAAAGAAAAACTAATTTTAAAACCGACTCAAAATCACTCCCCCTTAATTAATGCCTTAATAAATTTTGAGTTCAGGAGTTCAAGCATGAGAGGTTAAAAAAAATTATTTTCCTAATTTTCCATCTAACTTATTCTAGATTAACAAGCATGTTTAGCATATGAGTGAGTGTGAGATGGAGTTTACTTTAATTTACAGCATTGAAAATATCAGTTAGAATTCCAAATAAGTGACCATTATTTTGAAGATTTAAAAATTAATTGAGTTTAGAATTTCAAAGAATTTAATAACTTCTGAAAATAAGTTTAAAAGATTTTTACAATGATTTTTAAAAATATTTTTCAAATAATGAAGTTTTAAGATTTTGAAATGAAAAAATATTTTTCAAATAAATTTGAAATTCAATTTTTAAGATTTTGAAATGATTTTGAAAAGATTTTTCAAATAAATTTTAAAGAATTTTGAAATTAAGTTTGAAATGATTTTGAAAAGATTTTTCAAATAAATTTTAAAAGAATTTTGAAATTAAGTTTTAAAGATTTTGAAATGATTTTGAAAAGATTTTTCAAATAAATTTTGAAATTAATTTTGAGAATATTTTAAAATAATTTTGAAATTAATTTTGAGAAGATTTTTAAATAATTTTGAAATTAATTTTGAAAAGATTTTAAAATAAGTTTGAAAAGATTTTTAAAATAATTTTGAAAAGATTTTTAAATAATTTTGAAATTAATTTTGAGAAGATTTTTAAGTAATTTTGAAATTAAGTTTTAAAAGATTTTTGAAATAATTTTCAAAAGATTTTTGAAATGATTTTTGAAATGATTTTTAAAAGATTTTTGAAATTAAGTTTTAAAAGATTTTTGAAATAATTTTCAAAAGATTTTTGAAATGATTTTTAAAATGATTTTTAAAAGATTTTTGAAATTAAGTTTTAAAAGATTTTTGAAATAATTTTCAAAAGATTTTTGAAATGATTTTTAAAAGATTTTTGAAATTAAGTTTTAAAAGATTTTTGAAATAATTTTCAAAAGATTTTTGAAATGATTTTTAAAATATTTTTGAAATTAAGTTTTAAAAGATTTTTGAAATAATTTTCAAAAGATTTTTGAAATGATTTTTGAAATGATTTTTAAAAGATTTTTGAAATTAAGTTTTAAAAGATTTTTGAAATAATTTTCAAAAGATTTTTGAAATGATTTTTGAAATGATTTTTAAAAGATTTTTGAAATTAAGTTTTAAAAGATTTTTGAAATAATTTTCAAAAGATTTTTGAAATGATTTTTAAAAGATTTTTGAAATTAAGTTTTAAAAGATTTTTGAAATAATTTTCAAAAGATTTTTGAAATGATTTTTGAAATGATTTTTAAAAGATTTTTGAAATTAAGTTTTAAAAGATTTTTGAAATAATTTTCAAAAGATTTTTGAAATGATTTTTAAAATGATTTTTAAAAGATTTTTGAAATTAAGTTTTAAAAGATTTTTGAAATAATTTTCAAAAGATTTTTGAAATGATTTTTAAAAGATTTTTGAAATTAAGTTTTAAAAGATTTTTGAAATAATTTTCAAAAGATTTTTGAAATGATTTTTGAAATGATTTTTAAAAGATTTTTGAAATTAAGTTTTAAAAGATTTTTGAAATAATTTTCAAAAGATTTTTGAAATGATTTTTAAAATGATTTTTAAAAGATTTTTGAAATTAAGTTTTAAAAGATTTTTGAAATAATTTTCAAAAGATTTTTGAAATGATTTTTAAAATGATTTTTAAAAGATTTTTGAAATTAAGTTTTAAAAGATTTTTGAAATAATTTTCAAAAGATTTTTGAAATGATTTTTAAAAGATTTTTGAAATTAAGTTTTAAAAGATTTTAAAATAATTTTCAAAGATTTTTGAAATGTTTTTAAAATGATTTTTAAAAGATTTTGAAATTAAGTTTTAAAAGATTTTGAAATAATTTTCAAAAGATTTTTAAATGATTTTTAAAAGATTTTGAAATTAAGTTTTAAAAGATTTTGAAATAATTTTGAAATTAATTTTGAAAATATTTTTCAAATAATTTTTAAAAGAATTTTGAAATTAAGTTTTAAAATAATTTTGAAAGATTTTTGAAATTAAGTTTTAAAGAATTTTGAAAAGATTTTTCAAATAATTTTGAAATTAATTTTGAAAATATTTTTCAAATAATTTTTAAAAGAATTTTGAAATTAAGTTTTAAAATAATTTTGAAATGATTTTGAAAAGATTTTTCAAAGTTTAAAAGTTAATTAAATTTGAAAAATGATTTTGAAATATAATTTTAAAGTTAAAAAAAATAATTTTAAAGTTAATTAATCTTTGAAAAATAATTTTAGACAATTTTGAATGCTTTAGAAATTTTGTTTTAAAATAATTTAGATTTGAAAATAATTCAAGTTAAAATAATTTAATTGTTTATTAACTTGATTTAAGTTAAGTCAATTTTAAAAATTTAATTTCCTAGTCATCTCATCCGATCTAAATTGTTAATCAGGGAATCCTATAATTGTTGTGAGATGAATTATGGTTGAATTTAAGGGTCTGGTTTAACTTTGTGTTAGATTCAGGTTTAGCTTTGGGTTCAACAAGTAAGCATTCTTTGGATAAACTTCTGGGCTATGGTGAGTCACAAGGTACTCATTAAAGTAACCATGCCTTCGAGGTTTCCCAAATAGTCCTACCCATTGAACTTAATACTAAACTTTGGTCTAACTAGTTAGGATCCATTTAAGGGTAGCTTCGGTCAGTTCCACTTGGCCAAATGCACCAGGTCGAAGCCATATCTTCCTAGACATGCGATGCCCAAGCTTCTCTAACGTACTATCATCCAAAAACTTCACCAGTACCGTTGGTTAAGTTAAACCTAACCCATTTTATCTAACCTTAATTACCCTGCTGGGTAGTCTACTCTTGTTTACCCATTTCGGGTAGATTAAGTTCGGTTACCCAGTCGGGTAGTTTAGTTTGGGGGTGCCAACTATTCTGGATCCTCCTTCTATTTGATTATATTCCTTTAATTTTATTTGTTAAGATAATTATTTATTTATTTATGAATTAGATTTGGGTTATATTTAGATTAACTTTAGTAAATAAAAGGTACTTGATTATAGCTTGGTATGTAGTGTTTAAGTTTTACTTTAGACTTATAACCCAAGTCTAGATTTCGAGATTTGATTAAATTATTAACAATCTTCTCTAATTTATCAATTTTATCTTTTAAAATATTATTTTGTATCTTTAATTTTCTAAGAGTTAATTTCTTATTTTTATTTGCATTAATTTTATTCATTACATTATTAGCATGCATATCTAATTTTGAAGAGAAATCTATACCAGAGCAAGCAGGATTAGTTAAATTAGTGCAATCATGTGTTGCATAAATTGGATTTTCATATAATGTAAATGTACTAACCTTGATTTCTTCCTCTGGATTCTTGGGTCTTCTTTCTGGGCATTGTCTTTTGCAGTGACCCATTTGTTTGCATTTGGAGCATTTAATTTGTTCCTTCCCCTTTTTGATCATTTTCTCCTTCTTCTTCGATTGTACCGGCCGAGTCTTATGAGTAAGACACTCGTTTTAACAAGTTATGTGACATTTGCATTTTGAATTTACAATCTTACCTCTCAAATTCATGACAGGATCCTCCCCCTTGACTGTTGCCACCTCGAGTTCAGACTCAGATTCAGCAATTTCCTCTCTGGCCATTAGTGCTATGAAATCGGTCTGATCTGATTTTTCTGAGTCTGGTTCGGAGGCTGACTCTGGAGATTCGTATTTGGGTTCGCAGTCTTGTTCAATTTCTGACTCTGAAGGAATCTCATGAAGTTTGAGTAGTTTCTCCCAAAGCTCTTTAGCAGTGTCGAACCTTCCGACTCGATCAAGATCTGAATTTGATAGTCCGCCTAGGAGAATACATGTTGCCTTTGCATTTGTCTCGAAGTTTCTTATCGTTTGTGCATCCCACTTGTCATAGGTGATGGATACACCTTCTTCATTTGGGAGGATGAGTCCGATCTGGACTATGGTCCATGTCTCCACTTGGATTTTCAGTTGGTGCTCCATCTGGTCTTTCCAGTAACCAAAATTATTGCTGGACAAGAGTGGTAGGCTTGCGGTGTTGTATCCATCTTCATAGGCCATTTAAAAACCTAGCACGCAATATAAACAAAAAAACTTGTTCCAAGACTTGGTCTTGGATTAGTAGTGCAGAATAAAGATAGAAACAGCAATTTACAAATTTTTAAAAAATAATAATAATAATAAAATAATAAAATAAATATTATTAAAATAATATAAAAAATATTATTTGAAAATTTTCTAAATGCGATATTTCGTTAATCCCAATCAATTGTGAAAAGATGAAAATGAATTTTTTGAAAACAGTTTTGGAGGGAAAAACGAAAGGCGTAAGGTTTTATTTTGAGCCTAAACAGACGAAAAAGCCACAAAAAAATGCTTGAATGGTGGTTTCACCTATTCGAAGCAACCCCGCTCTGATACCAATTGTTGGATCGAGATCGCGCTAGAGGGGGGGTGAATAGCGCTCGTGGCTAAATCGGAAAACTATCGGAGTTAAATACGCAGCGGAATAAAAGAAATAATCACACAGAGACAAGTCGATTTTACTTCGTTCGGAGCCTTGATCGACTCCTACTCGAAGGCCCGCGATCCTTGATCGCTTCCGGTGGGCAACAACTATAAGCTCGATAATGATTACAATTTGAAGTACAATAAATGACAACAAGTAATTATACCGACGACAGTATCGTAATCTGAAAGTCGGTGTCTCGTAGCAGCACTTCGGAATCGTCTCGTGAGCAACTTGTAGCAGAAAGATCGCTTGTAAGTTGTTCATTCAAGAAGCTGCTCGAAGTCCCCTTATAAAGGGCATCCAAGGCGCCTTGAAAGCCATCCAAGGCGCCTCCACCGCTCCGATTCCATCGTGCAGATAAGCGCTGACCATTCTGCGCTTATCACAGTTGAAGGCGCCTCCATCACCACTCAAGGCGCCTTCAACAGGTCCAAGGCGCCTCCATCACCACTCAAGGCGCCTTGAACACTGTTTCGCAGCCAGCTCTTCCTTTGTACCCGAGGCGCCTCCAAGCTCCATGGAGGTGCCTCGGACACTGTTCATCCGAGTTGTAACTTGCTCCTTTGTTCCTGCAAAATGTGTTAGTCCCAAAACACATACCCTGCAAAACAAAGTTAGCACAGTACACATAAAATAAAGTATAGACAGTCTCCGGACTGTCCGAGTCTAACTTCGGGTTTCCAACCGGAAACCCTAGGTCGACCCGACGCCTATTGTTCCCTCTACGGGGAACGCGTCCTCACCTACTCCCCTCAAGAGAGATTACCTGATGCCAGTCCGGTCCTCCAGACCGACTGGACTTTCCGCCTAGGGTTACCACCCCCTAGGACCTAGGGTTACCGCCCCCTAGGGTTTTCTCCACCTAGGGTTACCGCCCCCTAGGACCTAAGGTTGCCGCCCCTTAGGGTTTTCCTCCACCTAGGGTTACTGCCCCCTAGGACCTAAGGTTGCCGCCCCTTAGGATTTTCCTCCACCTAGGGTTACCGCCCCCTAGGACCTAAGGTTGCCGCCCCTTAGGATTTTCGTCCACCTAGGGTTACCGCCCCCTAGGACCTAAGGTTGCCGCCCCTTAGGATTTTCTTCCACCTAGGGTTACCGCCCCCTAGGACCTAAGGTTACCCCCCCTTAGGATTTTCCTTCACCTAGGGTTACCACCCCCTAGGACCTAAGGTTACCCCCCCTTAGGATTTTCCCCTGCCTAACCGCAGTTAGGACTTTCCTGAAACACTCATTCAACATATTAGATAACAAGGAATCTTAACTTTGAATCCCTTTGCCATTATCAAAACTGAGGTTCGATCGTCGGATGCTTACTGCACCAACACGCGTTACATTGGTCCTTTCGAGATCTTGGAGAGGATCGGAGCGGTAGTTTACCATCTGACACTACCACCGTTCCGGACAGGTGTTCAAGACATATTTTGTGTATCTATGCTGAGAAGATACATAATAGACCCAGCTCACGTGTTGGCTGATATTCCAGTTCCAGTTCAGCCTGACATTACTTATGAGGAGGTTCCGGTACGGATTTTGGATCGGAAAGAGTGTAAGTTGTGGAACAAGACTATCCGGCTGGTTAAAGTCGGATGACAACATCATTCAGACGAGGAGGCTACTTGGGAGCTTGAGGATACGATCCGAGCTCGATATCCCCATCTTTTCACTTGAGGTATGTGATTTAGTTTACCGTTCAGCATTTATACTCTTTACCTGTTATTAGTACTTGCTGATGGTAGATAACGAAATTTGGGGACCAAATTTTTATTAGTGGGGGAGAATGTAAAATACCGGAAAAATGAGGAATAATGATAAGGGAATTTTTCGGAATTTTTGGAAATTTTTCGGGAATTTTTCGGAGCTCGTATGGACGAGTTAACGGGGATGAAAACGGGGCCCGGAAAAGCCTGTTTAGGCTACCCATTTAAGTGAGGAAAAGTTATTTTCTTTTCCTTTTCTTTTCCGTTTTTCTTTTTATTTATTTCCTTCCCTCGAGCCGAAACCGTGCCCGACTTCTCCTTCTTCCCCCGCGCGCCCGACGCCCTCCTCCGAGCCCTAATCGCCGAGCGGTTTCTTCCTCTTCCTCTTCCTCCATTTCCTTCCCGAGCCGCCGCCACAGCCGACACCGCGCGAAGCAGTGCCGACCCCGCGCCGACGCCGCCCTTTCCCGCGTACAAGCCCTCGGCCAAGGAAACCCTAGCGCCGACAATCATCTTCCCTCTGCCCTAATTTTCCTTTGCGTGCCACTACCGAGGGTGAGGTTGCTACTCCCTTCTGTTCTCAGTTTCTCACCGCCATGTCTCTACTCGGATTGGTTTTGGACCAGAGCAAGGAGCACGGAGCCGAGGCCCTCTTTCCCCCTGCCTTATTGTTGACTGCCATTTTCCTTTGTGCCCTAGCATCGTCGATTTTTCCTCCGACCTTCCAGGCCGAAGATGCCGCGAGCCTAGCACCAATTTATCTCTCTGTTTATCGGCAAGAGCACACGGGTCCTGGCTTTGGGCAGCGCCACAGTACCAGTTTTCGGATATCGAATTCTTCTTTCTCTCATTGATCTGGATTGGAGGTAGGTTGTGATTCTGTTCTCAGATTCTATTGTGGAGGAATTGATAATTGTGTGGATTTGGTTTATATGGCAGATTAGGGATTTCAATCTGCTGCGGCTGATCTTGGTTCAGCTGAGGGTTTTAAGGAGGAAGCTGTTAAGGTTAGTTTAATCTAGATGTTGGGTTAATATGGATGTGTAACAGATTTCTTTAAGAGTTAGAATCTATGTAATTGGTTAGTTAGTGATCGTACTTTGATTAGGGGTTACCCTAAATAGGGTTGGGAATCTTATTTAGCTAGTTGCTATATATGTAATTAGCTAAATAAAATTATGTGATTGACACAGGACTTTGACGCGAGACGAGCATCTTGATGTCGAGTTTGGACCGGATACGATTCTTTCCATTTGGAGGCGGGTACTTTGACTTATGTCTTTTGATATGCATGATAAAGTGTTTAACATATAGCAAGAATTGTGTTTCCACTTGATTCGGTTGGTCACTATATGATCTGTTACATGTTGTTTGTTTATTTATTATGCACTGCATGTTATTATTTATCTGACCATACATGCTTTCGGTAGTGACCCAACCATGTGATACATCATGTTCAGGACCTAGGGTTTATAAGATACCCTAACTGTTTGTGTACCTTCCATCTAATACATTGACTTGTGGTACACCTTTTATTTATGTATGGATCTTGCTATGCTATTCATGAGATTGTCATGCTTAGTATCATGCATCATGTTGGCATGCTGTGCGATTGTCGACTCCACTATGGTTGAGCCCATCGCCAGTTACATGTACTGCACACACCACCCATGGATTAGTTGTATATCTGGCTGGAGTGTGGCGGTTCTGCTGTTTGGCTCCGTTGGTCTGAGGACTCAGCGTGGTAGCCGGCAGTCAGTTCCGCTCTGTTTGGCTCCGTTGGCATTTAGTGTAGCAGCGTGGTAGCCGGCAGATGGTGGACTCTGTTTGGCTCCGTTGGTCAGGAGACTCAGCGTGGTAGCCGGCAGAGATTTCCTCCCCGTCGTTGTGTACCGGGAGATGAGAGCATTGAGCTCCCCCATTTATGATTTGGGGCCAGAGGACAGGAGTACTCCGACAGCATTCCGTCCACTCAGTCACTGTCAGGAGCAGTGATGTCCGAGTGCACGGTCACCATATGCATTTATTGCATTTTATTGTTGTGATTGCTGCACTTATATGCTGCATTTGTATGGATGCATTTGATTGACATGCATACAGGATTATGATTTCTTCGGTCTGACGACTTGTTACCTTTGTACCTTGATCCCGGTTAGTACAGTTATCTCCTGATTTCGTTTCAGTTGCATTTATTCCTTCTCGTATTCAGGATACTGTACGCATGATTAGTGTTGTCTGTTATTTATTTTATTATGCATATCAGTTGTACCTGCTGAGTGTTGGACTCACCCCGCCTCCATTGTTGATATTTTCAGGTTGAGGCTGTCCGGAGCAGTTCCATTCGCTGGACCCCCATATGCACGTAGAGCCAGTTCTCTACTAGTTCGTTATTTGTTTTATTTTGGCCTTTTTCTATATCAGACTTTGTTCTAGTATTGTCTTTGGATTTTTCCTATGGATATTGTATGGAGTGATACCTTTTGATGGATTTTTGATATGATATTGGATTTCATTCTACTACGTGCCTGCCTGGACGGCAGAAGAGGTGAGTTGGTTGGATTTGAGCTTTACGAGTGTAGTGGAGTAGGGTGGATTTCGAGTCAGAAGAGGTGCATCATCGAATCGAAGATTCCAGCTCCAAGAAGTTTGCTTTAGTCCATAAATGGACCTATGCAGCTTGCATACTCTGCCAGTATGCTGTGGATCTATAAAACCCTCAGGTTGTGTCATGTACACATCCTTGAGCAGGTTTCCATTCATAAATGCGGTTTTGACATCCATCTACCATATCTCATAGTCATGGTATGCTGCAATAGCAAGCATGATCCGAATGGACTTAAACATCGTCACTGGAGAAAAGGTTTCATCATAGTCAATATCATGAATTTGCTTGAAATCTTTAGCTACTAAACGACCCTTATAAATAAGTCCATCCATGTCAGTCTTTCTCTTAAAGACCCACTTACACCCTATGAGTTTTACCCGTTCAGGTGGATCAACCAAAGTCCATACTTGGTTAGTATACATGGATTCCATCTCGGATCTCATGGCCTCTAGCCATTTCTCGGAATCTGGTCTCATCACAGCTTCCTGATAGGAAGTGGGCTCATCCTCTATGAGCACAACGTCATCATGGTCAGACAAGAGAAATGAGTATCTCTCAGGCTGACGACGTACCCTATCAGACCTGCGAAGAGGTATGTCTACTTGAACTGGTTGTGGTTCCTCAACTGCTTGTGGAACAACATCATCCACAACACTTTGTGTTTCCAGTTCAACTTCCATCGAGGCTTCTGTGCTATGGTCCACATCTTGAACTTCTTGAAGATCGAGCGTACTCCCACTAGTCTTTCTAGAAACAAAATCTCTTTCTAAAAATACCCCAGTCTTAGCCACAACTACCTTGTGTTGACTGAGAATGTAAAAGTAATATCCCTTCATTTCCTTGGGATATCCAATGAAATAGCACTTGTCGGATTTGGGTCCCAATTTGTCCGAGATTTGATGTCTAACGTAAGCCTCATAACCCCAAATCCTCATAAAAGACACCTGGACATCTCTCCCAGTCCATATCCTATATGGTGTCTTTATTACAGCCTTAGATGAAACTCGGTTGAGAATGAAAGTTGCTGTGTCTAGAGCATAGCCCCAAAGAGATGTAGGAAGATCTGTGTGACTCATCATAGACCGTACCATATCTAATAGGGTATGATTCCTCCTTTCGGATACACCATTCCAGTGTGGTGTTCCAGGAGGAGTGAGTTGGGATAGAATCTCACACTCAGCTAGATGGTCACGAAACTCATGGCTAAGGTATTCTCCACCTCGATCTGATAGAAGTATCTTAATACTCTTGCCAAGCTGGTTTTGTACTTCATTCTTGAATTCTTTGAACTTTTCAAAGAATTCAGACTTATGTGTCATCAAGTACACATAACCATATCTACTGGAGTCATCAGTAAATGTAATGAAGTACCTATAACCACCTCTAGCAGTGACATTGAAAGGACCACATACATCGCTATGTATAAGACCTAATAAGTCAGTCACTCTCTCACTATGTCCATTAAAGGGAGTTTTGGTCATCTTGCCTAGTAGGAATGACTCGCATGTCTCATATGATTCAAAATCAAATGAGTCCAGCAAACCATCTTTATGGAGCTGGGATAGGCGTTTGTCATTTATATGACCTAAGCGACAGTGTCAGATATAGGTTTGGTTCAAGTCATTTGACTTGAACCTCTTGGTATTTATGTTATAGATAGGGCTCTCAAGGTCTAGAATATAGAGTCCGTTCATCAGAGGTGCACTACAATAGAACATATCATTTAAATAAACTGAACAACATTTGTTCTTTATTATAAATGAAAATCCTTTCTTATCCAAACAAGAAACTGATATAATGTTCTTAGTCAAAGCAGACACATAACAACAATCATCCAACTCTAATACAAGCCCAGAGGGCAGAGATAGAAAATAAGTCCCTACAGCAACAGCAGCAACCCGTGCTCCATTGCCTACTCGTAGGTCCACCTCTCCTTTTGTCAATGCCCTGCTATTTCTCAGCGCCTGCACATTAGTACAAATGTGAGAAGCACATCCGGTATCTATTACCCATGATGAAGAAATAGATAGATTGACTTCTATAACATTTATACCTGAAGTGGAAGTCTCACTTCTCTTCTTCTTAAGATCTTCCAGGTACACCTTGCAGTTCCTCTTCCAGTGCCCGGTCTGACCGCAGTGGAAGCAGGTAGCATCCTTGGTGACCCCTCCTTTAGGCTTCAGTGCTTTGTCTTTGCCCTTGGCTTGGGACTTTCCCTTGCCTTTAGGCTTGCCCTTGCCCTTGTGCTTCTGAACCATCAGAATAGAGTTGGGCTTAACCTTCTTAAGGTTCAGCAGTTCATAACATACTAAGCAGTTCGGGCAGTCGCTTGTCAATTTCATTCATGTTGTAGTTCATGACAAACTGACTGTAGCTCTCTGGCAAAGACTGCAAGATCAGGTCAGTGGCCAGTTCTTGGCCAAGTGGGAATCCCAACCTCTGTAGATTCTCTATGTACTCAATCATCTTGAGTACATATAGACCTAAGGGAGCCCTATCTGACATCTTGCACTGAAATAGTGCCCTTGAGATCTCAAATCTCTCATGCCACGCTTGTCCTTGATATAGTTGACAAAGATGTTCAACCATATCATAAACACCCATTAACTCATGTTGCTTCTGAAGCTCAGAGTTCATGGTTGTGAGCATAAGACATGACACATCTAATGCGTCATCTTGATGCTTCTTATAAGCATCTTTGTCAGCTCGCGTGGCATTAGCAGGAGGAGCCTCCGGAATGGGCTGCTCCAAAACATACAGTTTACGTTCTTGGATGAGAACTATTCTCAGATTCCTGTACCAGTCCAGGAAATTTGCTCTGTTGAGCTTGTCCTTATCGAGGACAGAACGCAGGGAGAAGGAGTTCGTGTTTGACGTCATGGTTATTTATAACAGAAAAATGCAGAAAAATAAATAAATATCATATTCTATTAATCATCTAATTAGTCCTTTAAATTAAATGATGCTCCCACTGAATTCTATATTCATGTGGGACAAGATCCACATCATACTATGTCCTGAGTTAACTTTGGCTAAAACGCCCAAGATTTAGTATGATCGGTAGGTAACTATTTACCAATTACATCTCTATGCAACTCTTGTTTATAGGATCAAGATCCGCATTTATATTAAAACTCGAGTTAGCTTTTGCTAATACACCCAAGAGTTAATATAAACGTGATTTTGTCCTATCTTCCAACTATTGGATAAATGCCTACAGTTAAACTTGATTTAACTAGTTATACTCAATCTAATTGAGTTTTACTCACCCATGCGTTGATAGGCGGGACCAAGATTGTCCTTCCGTACCCTACCAAGATAATATGTATTACTCTGCTTTGACATATTCAACAACAACATGTGATCGAGGTAGTGATAGGTATCACGGCATGGTAGGCATTTTAGAGTCGACGCGATTTAGATCTAATCTAATCGATGATGTGTATCATATACACGATTTAGATCTAATCTAATCATTAAGGGTGCATCTTGTACACAATTTAGATCTAATCTAACCGTTAAGGCACTAATTAATTACTTAATCTAGCATGCATCATATATACACACAAGCAATTAATTAAATATTTTATGATTAGTCATGACCCTACTACGATCTTCTCAAGCCAATGAGAAGATCGGATGGTTAACCTAAGGTCAACAGCTTCTCAAGCTCCTTCCTTTGACCACCTTGTGTTGCTCGCGCCCTCCTCGTAACTCCGTCTCGAGTGGACCTTCCACCGCTCCAATTTTGTGCATTACAATGGTGAAACTCGAGTTATATTCGAGTCTAAACTAATTTACAACAAGAATAAATGGAGAAAGGCACGACGCGCAGGCCGTGAATCAAGTACAACACACACGAACACACAAAATGGCACGCAAGCCATATTATGAATTACAACACAATCTTTCCAATCAAATTGGGTCTTTTGGGACATGACTATCATAAAATAACACATAATTCTAAATTATGTAATTTCTATAATTTTCTGTAATTTTTACTACTACTTTTACAATTTTTATGAGTAAAAATTCTCCGCGGTCCCGTTTAGCGATTTTCGGGCGCAATCGCGGAACGAAGCCCCTTGCGAGGTCAGGGGAAGTACCCCTACCCGCGATATAACCATCGCGAGTGTCCCTAAGTGATCCTACAGCGCCTTAGTTCGCTGTCCGAAAACGATTTGGGGCGAAACCTTGCCGTTTTGGAAAAATCTTCTCGGTAGTCGAAGCCTACAAGTGTCTAAACACTTGTGCTTCACTTCTACGAGAAAAATGCCCATAAAATCTATAAAAATCAGAAATTCACAGAAAAGTACAGTACTGTAATTTTTCATAAAAAATACAAACCAAACTCATACGCGCTTCGCATGTGGCTCTGATACTACTGTTGGGTTTTTCGGGCCGCAAAAATCGCTTTTTGCGTTGCGAAAACCCCGAAACCCCAGCCACCGGATCCGTGCGAAGATTAAATTTCGAAAAACATTATGAGTACGAGTTTTTTACACTAGTTCTAAACTAGATCTACAAGGAGAAAGAATTTACCCTTGATACGAAGCCCTTCGCAATCCCGCTCGTCCTCGGTTCGCCGAATCTCGAAAGTGTCAAAGTAGACACTTCTCTATGTGTATCCACACAAGCAAGAGATGGAGAAGAACCTCTAAGGATGTGCTAGCAACCTTAGAGATCAGTAATGGAGGAGAGGGAGAGCAAGAAGAAAACTAGAGAGGAAGAAGATGATGGAGTTACTCACACAAAAAAACACAAAAATACACTAACTCCTCATCAAAAGTGGCCGGCCACTTTAAGGGGAATTGTAACCTCCATGGGATGCCAAGAGTCACAACTCTTGGTAACTCCCATGAGGTGGCATTCCACTTAAGCAACCATGATGATGTGGAGCATCATCATTGGACCACTTAATGCCAACTCACCAATGAGGTGGCAAATGGTCAAGTCAAAATTGACCCTTCATCTTCCTCTCAAGTCAAGTCAAATTTGACCACTTCTCTCCCTTGGTTGATCTAATCTAACCATTGGTTCAAGTCAATTTTAATTTAATGAATCTCTATTCATTGAATTAAATTGATTAAATGAGTCTAAGTCCAAATTAGACTCACTTAACACATGAACCAAATTGAGTCCAACTCAATTAGCCTACTTTGGATTACTCTTAATCCAATTTGGTTCATCATATGAACTTAATCATTTAGGTTCATCAAATGAACCTAATCTCCATCTAATTGCCCTTTGTGTGTGACCATATAGGTTCTTGTAACGTTAGCAATGCTCCTAAATCCATTTAGAAGCATAAGTAATGAGCGGTATCTAGCAACACATCATTACTACCCAAGTTACAAGAATGTTGAGATCCAACATCACCTTGTGACTACTAATTGTGACTCCTCACAATATATGACAAGTGCTCTTCTATCCTAGACATCTAGATTGATCAATGTGAGGCATAGAACGTTCTAGATTGATTAAGAGTAGTATTCCCTATATCATCTCACTATCGATTCAACCAATCGATTGATATAGGTAAGAACCTTCTACTCAAGGAAGCTATTATACTTAGTTATTTGGCACCAATATAAGTAAGTATAATAACCAAAACAAATGCCTTTATTTATATATATAAGAATACGATACAATGAGTCCATACAATAATCATCAAATGATTGGCTCTAGGGCTCTAACTAACAAGCCGGTTGTCTATTGCAAGAGGGAACCGACAATCTTCTACAAATGATAGACAATTGAGAAATAAGATTTGGTAGATCATTACATTGAATAACATTACAAAGAAACCAAAACTCCTAGAACATACCTTTATCATTGCCCTTATTCTTGTTTCTTATTCTTTCATTTCTTTGTTTACATTTCATAGTTACACTTAGACTTTGTAAATCAATTGATTGGTTGTTTAGCTAACTCGCTTTGAGACATCTTTAGTGCTTATTCTAGTCCCTGTGGATTTGATATCTTTTATTATTGCTTGCGACATATCCGTACACTTGCGGAGGTCAACAAGTTTTTAGCGATGTTGCTGGGGACTGCGCTATAACATTAGGGATTTTCAATTGAGTTAGACTAGACATAACTTCTCATTTCATTTGTATAGTTGTAATCTAACTTTTAGAATTCTGTTTTCATAAGTTTTTCCTTTCTTGTATAACATTCTTGTCAATTCCTTTTGTTGTAACTCTAATTCTGCATTTTGATTCTAACATTCTTGTCTAACTTTTCTCTGTTTTCTTTTGATTTAGTCTCTTTCTTTCTTTTTCTTTTGTAAAATGATCCTGTCCGAACGCTGAGTCGATGGACGCTGGGGACGTGGCGCTCTTCCTGAAGATGACGTGGATCTCCGACCAGTCATAAGGATCTCCGGCGAACCTGCAAGGAAGTCGGGCTGGGAAGGGGTTCCCGGCGATGACCCTCCGACGCTCAAGTCAGGCAAGAGGAAAATTATGAAGTGGCTCAGAATATGAGAGATTGCGTACCTCTGGCGAAGTCTGAGGGCTCTTATATAGAGCTGTGGGGAGGCTTATGCACACCTACCGAGGCATACACGTGTCCTTTGCCTATACCTTAGTATGGGATTACCAGAGGAGCATGCCCGACACCATACTGTTACAGTCCAAGAACCTCTCTGATGGGACGGCAGAACCTTCCGTCGTAAGATTCTGCGTATGACCTGGTCGTTGAACATGCCTGTTGTCAGAAGATGTTTCCCAATGTTCCCTTATCCTTTTGTCTCCTCTTTCCTCGCGCTGAGCGTCCTTCCACTCAGCAGGCATCAGTCCGACCGGGAAGATGCCCGGTCACGTGCTCGGCTGAGACTTCCTTCACAGCATTGCTGCTTTATGCCTCGGCCGAGCGGGCTACCCGCTCGGCCCGACGACTCTGCTCACCATGAGCGTCGGAAACCTGACTCCCCGTCGGGTTATCTTTGATTCCACCCGGACCCGTTCAGCCAGTCGACCCAACCCCTCTCCGGTCGGTCAAACCTCATGCTGACCCTTTTGACTGTTGACCTCTACGTGTCATTGACTCCCCTCAAGGGGGTCCCCCATCCTTACTGCCGGATCATAAACATATCTTGCCATCTTGTTCTTGTGTATGCGAAGATCTAACTTTGCAGGAGAACTTCTTCCTCTTGATCTCGAGATAGACAGAACATTTCATAGAAGAAAAATTCTGCAAAGACAACAAGAAGAACAAGAACATTCTATCATGGCGAATAGACCACTAAAGGATTATGCAACACCTTATGCTAGGGGGTTTCGATCTAGTATTTCAAGGCCTTCAGTTGAAGCAGACAATTTTGAGATCAAACCTGCAATTATATCTATGGTGCAGCAAAATCAATTTGGTGGAGGACCCCATGAAGACCCAAATCAACATTTGGAAGTCTTCTATGAAATATGCGGCACAATAAAAATGAATGGTGTTCCTTCAGAGGCAGTGCGCCTACTATTATTTGGGTTTTCTTTGAGAGATAGAGCCAAGCAATGGCTGAATTCTTTGGCTCCAAATAGCATCACCACATGGGAGCAATGTGAGCAACAATTCATTGACAAATTCTATCCTCCAAGTAAAATAGCTCATATGAGGAATCTTATTGCAAGCTTCAAACAAGCGGACTCTGAATCTTTATTTGAAGCTTGGGATAGATACAATAGTATGCTGAGACAATGCCCACATCATGGTTTGGAAAGGTGGTTAGTGCTACATACATTTTATAACGACATTAATTATCATACAAAAGTGTACCTGGATTCAGCTGTTGGAGGGGCACTTATAAATAAGAGCTTGGATGAAGCCGACGAGATAATTGAAAGTGTAGCACAAAACCACCATCAATGGGCTAATGAGAGAAGTGGTGGCTATTCTTGTATGAACCCAACAACAAAAGCATCAGGAAAATTTGATGTTGATGCAGTGACCTTATTGGCTGCAAAACTGGATGCTCTTACAAAAAGGTTTGAGAATATGGGAGCTATTTCAAATATAGTCAATGTCGTTGTTTCTTCTTGTAAAGTATGTGGGAATTCTGAACATTCAAATGACTCATGTCCATTAGGAGCTATCACTACACAAATCAATCAATTAGAGCAATATGATGCAATCATGGGTTTCAATCAAAGGCATAACAACCCATACTCAAATACCTACAACCCTGAATGGAAAAGTCATCCAAATTTTTCTTATAGAAATAATCAAGATCAAGAACCATCTATGGGGGCAAGACCTAATTTTCAGTCCGGGCAGCAGAATTTTCAGCAACAATCTTCTCAAGGCTTTCCTATGTCTAAAATTGAAAAGATGTTTGAAGAAATTATGTCTAATCAGAATGAAATGAAACAAGACATTTTAAAACTTACTCAGAGAATAGATAATTATGATAGACATCAAAAGATTCTAGAAAGTCAGATTGCCCAACTAGCTTCCTCATCTTCTAGAGCACCAGGACAATTACCTGGCAAGCCTGATGTCAATTCTATGGAGCACTGCAATAGAATTGAGCTTAGGAGTGGATGGACCTTGGGAGATCCCCAAGTGGCTGCTCCAAAAGGGATGCACATTGAAGAAGAGCTCTCTCCTCTAGCACCAAATCATATTCAAGTTGATGAGGAGAGTACCACTAAGGTTGAAGAGACTCTTCCGCTTAACCATCAAAGTATAACAGTCCCTTTTCCTCAAAGACTTATTATGTTGAAGAAGGATGAAAAGTTTGGCAAATTCTTGGAGAAGGTAAAAAAAATATGTGTTGAAGTACCACTCATTGATGCAGTCCTTCAAATGTCCAAGTTTGCCAAATTCCTGAAGGACATCATGTCAAATAAGAGAAGAAAAGGAGATATAGAGCCATTGTACTTACAAAGGAATGCAACGCTCTTTTTGAAAAGAACACTTCCCCAAAGTTGAAAGACCTTGGAAGCTTTTATATTCCTTACAATATAGGAACTGAATTTATTGAGAAAGCTTTTTGTGATTTGGGGACAAGTGTTAGCCTCATTCCTTATTCCATTTGTAATAAATTAGGTCTCAAAAATTTTAAACTTACTACCATGGCACTACAACTTGCTGATCACTCCTGCAGGTACCCTATGGGTATCGTTGAAGATGTGCCGGTAGAAGTAGGTGGAAGTATAATTTCCACAGATTTTGTTGTGTTAGACATGGAGGAGGACTAAAAAATCCCTATCATATTGGGAAGACCATTCCTTGCTACAGCAGGAGCTATTATAGATGTTAAAAACCATAAACTATCTTTGGTGATTGGTAAGGAATGGTTGGAATATGATTTATCTAATGCCTCTAACCATGTCTCTTCTCTGTTGAATGCTTATAGCAGGGCAAGCATTTACAAACTGGAGGAATGGAACTTCCATCTTCATGGGAGGCCACCAAATGAAGAGAATAATGTGGTGGAAGATGTTGGGAGAAGACCTCCCAATAAAAATGACAATTATGTGTGCCCTCCAAGGGCAAGGAAAAGAGAGGAGTAATCAAGATTGGTCGAGCTAAAGACCTTAAACAAACACTTCTTGGGAGGCAACCCAAGGGTTTTTTTTAATTAGTTTCATTCCATATTTCTATTGTTCATTAGTAGTGTTTTTACTTTGTTTTTGCTTTATTTTTAGGTCGAAATTTCACTTCCATGAGCTGGCCATGACTTCTTCATGGGCATGGAAGTGTTGGAAGAGCTAGAAAGGAGGAGAAGCATCAATTGGAGCAAAACAGAGCATGGTCGTGTGTGGTACACAGCCAGGCTTATGGTGCAGAGAAGGGAGATGCTTGGGCCGTGTCTACATGACACTACCGTGTGGAGTCTCCAGAGAAGAAAAGGTGCATGACCGTGTCCCAGACACGGCTGTGTGAAAAATCCAGAGGAGGAGAACTTCTCGGTCGTATCTCACACACGACCGTGTTAAGGAGCCAATGTAGAAGTATGCACTGGCCGTGTGCTGATTCTAGAGAAGGAGGCTGGTGAGGTCGTGTCCCAGGCACGGTCGTCCAAAGATAC
Organism: Zingiber officinale; assembly: GCF_018446385.1. Lineage (NCBI taxonomy): Eukaryota > Viridiplantae > Streptophyta > Magnoliopsida > Zingiberales > Zingiberaceae > Zingiber > Zingiber officinale. Next base: position 150,679,504 of record NC_055987.1, read on the forward strand.
CCGAGAAGGAGAAGGCAGTGGCCGTGTAGATCTACACGGCCCGTGTGGAGAAACCTATTCAGGTCGTGTCTTCTATACACGGCCAGATCCAGGTTGTGTCCCCCACACACCCTCCTCATCTCAACACCTTCTTCCCTCCATAATTCCTCTCTTCTTCAACCTTTCTTCCAAACCTTTTCAGATCTAGACCTAAAACCCTTTCTTTTCCACAAACTTCATCTAGATTTAGATTCTTCTTTTCTCTTGGACTTAAGATCTCCACTTTCTTAACCTAAGATCTTGTTTTCCGAGATCTACTTCTTCAAGATCTAGTTCCTCCAACTATAAACAGTACCCTTCCTTGCTCAAACTTGACAATATGTCCAACCTATTGAAGAGACTTCGCAAGGGTGGTGGTGGATCTAATGGTGGAGACAAAGGGAAAGACCCATCCAAAGACAAAGGGAAACAACCAGTGCAAGGCAAAGGAAAGAGGACCTCACGCAACGAAGGTAATGACAATGAATTTAATATTGTATTTAGAAATGATGATCAAATAACTAGATTTACAATTCTTTTCAATAGAAAGATCGTGTGTACTAGGTATATGGACCCAACTGTTTTAGATATGATGGGAATTAGAGACGATATAGATTGGATGATTGGGTTCCTAGATTGGAGTGATATCTTGTACACACATCTTCCTACTTATCCTTGCCTTGTTTTGGAGTTTCTAAGTTCACTAGATGTCCATTTTGCCAATGAGGATGATTATGTTGGCAAGATAACCTTTAGATTAATGAATCAAGAATTTCAATGGATATTTAGTGATTTTAACACTTGTTTTGAATTGTCTTTCAGTAGTTATCCGAGGTTTGACTTTAGATTTAATTGGAACAATTTTTGGAATTCTATCACCGGATTAGATCATCCCTATGAGCCCTCTAGAGCCAAGGCTTCTCACATGCAAAACCCTGTTTTTAGATATTTGCATCGAGTCATGAGCAAAACTATTTTTGGTAGAGGGGAAAGTGATGGATTCGTTAAGAAAGTAGAATTCTATGCTCTATGGGCTATGTTGTATAAGGTCGATTTGGATTCCGGTTTTCATTTTCTGCAAACCTTAGTGAGAGTTGTGAGGGCGTCTTCGGGATCAATAGTTTTGGTGGGTTGATTACTCAAATAGAAATTAACTTGGAACTTGATTTAGATGGGTTGGAAGTTATTCATGGCAATGACATAATCGACATGGATGCATGTCTTGCTATGAAAATGATTATTCGGGATGAGAACGGTTTCACATTTCCTAGAAGGAATGGTTTTCCTTTACCTCTTCCTTTTCCTAATCGAACTTCAATTCGCAACCCAGCTAATTGGGTAATCACTGATGTAGACCCCGAAAATGTCCCCTCCATATCCGGAGACACAGAGCCACATATTGAGCCCTCGACATCTGGATACCCGCAGCCTTCCGGACACCCAGATCCTGCTAGGCATTCTTTTGCCTATGGTGCGGGTTCTTCCAGTTTTGAATTTTCTGATTTTTCGTACATCTCTAGAATCGCTTCATGAGAAGCATGATGTCCAACGAAGAATGTTGGAAGGTTGCTTCTCTTTATCAGATAATCAGTTTAGAGAAGTACAAGAGCATTTTCAATCCACGAGGAATTTTCAAGGTCAAGTGGCTGAATTTGTCCAGGATTATGATATGGATCAAGCTAGAATGAGAGATTTTATGTAAAGCATGAGTGTCACTAGCCAACAAGTAGATGCTTTGTTTGAGTATCATATAATCCTGAGTGAAACTCTTGGTTTCCCTAGCTTTCCCATTGGGCAACCACGTCGTAGGCATCCTTTTCCTCGTCCTCCTCCACCTCCACCTCCACCTCCTCCACCATATTGATTTCATCGAGACGATGAAAAGTTTAAGTCTGGGGGGGGGGGGGGGGGGGGGAGGGGGGTGTCGAACCTATCTGATTTTTCTTTTTGCATTCTAGTTTTCAGATTTTGCTTTTTTTTGCATGTTTAGTTTTTGTTCTGCACTTTATTTCAATTGTCTTGCTTTGATTGCTTGTTTTGATAGTCACTTGACTATCTTTTGAAAAATCTTGTGGCATACATCTTGAGAACATCAAAACTTAACTTATATGCTTTCTTGTCTTCAAGATTAAATGTTAGCACGTTCATTATCTAGATTCATGATGTTTTAAGTGATGCTAGTAGTATGCTTAATGTACCTCTTTTCTCTATCTTGGGTAGCATGAAATAAGCTAAGTATCTTATGGAGATAAGTTTTAGTCTTGGCTTGACCTTAAGAATCTTATCTTCACTACACCTATACTTGATGCTTGAATGGTTGATTTCATTGAAATAGTCATGATTTATCTTGTTTGTTTAGTACTTGGTTTCCATGGTGATTTCTCAAACTTCATTTTGGTTACTGGATGAGGCTCAACTCATGTAAGCTCATTTGAAAAAAATCAAAATATCCCAACATTTGTGCTAAAAGTACACTTGTGAATAAGATTTGCACAATGCAAATACTTATGAAAAAAAATGTGAAGAAAAAAAAGCAAAGAAAAAAAGTGAATAAGGGATATAAAAAATAATTATCGTGAGTGGAATCTAGCTAGTCACCCTTTGAGACCGAGTTAGGTTACTGGGGAAATGACTGCTTAGCTTCTCTTGAGATTGAGCACGCCTTTGGGACCTTTGGTTGATTGAGAAATATGAACCAAGTGTGTGACAAGTAAGTACCTATCACTGGTTACTTGTCTATCACTGGAATCATTAGGAATTCAAACTTAATGACGACTTGACAAGGACATAGATTGAAACTTGAAGAGTTTTGAGTTGTTTTATTTGCACTATGCATAGGGTACTTATGCTTGAGCCAAACTTAACTTGTTTTCATGATCATGCTTACTAATGAAACTTTTTGATAGAGTTAGGAGAATACATTAGGGATATGAGAGCATTGTAGAACATATAAATTTAGATTGCAGCATTTTGCTTGAGGATAAGCAAAGGTTTAAATCTGGGGGTGTGATGTGCATAGATTGTATACACTTGTTTAGCATGTTTTGACGCACGTTCACATATTTTACACATGCTTTGTCTACGTATTTTTATACTTCCAACTTTCCTTTTAGCATATTTACTCTTTTTGTTTGGAGATATGCTTTTGTGCATTTTCTGTACACAGGAGTCGAAATTGGTGAAGGTTTCGTATTTAAAGCCAAATCCGCAAGCGAAGTAAAGGAGGAAGGCACCATTCTTGTACCTCACACGACCCTGCCATGGGGGGTTGCCCAGGTCGTGTGGAGTTCCTTGGCCGTGTGGATGCGGCAGATATGGAAGTTGCCCAGGCCGTGTGAACCTCACACGGTCGTGTAAAGATTTGAAGCCAGATGGAGCCCTGACCGTGTACACCACACCACCATGTGAGATTTCCAGAGACCAGGAAGGCCCTGGCCGTGTACCTCACACAACCCTCCAGGATTTCCAGTGAGCAAGAGGGCCCTGGCCGTGTACCACACATGGTCGTGCCAAGTTTCCAGAGGCGGAGCCAGTGCAGGCCGTGTAGATCTACACGGTCGTGCAAGGGGAGCGTTGGCAGAAGCAAGCTACGGTCGTGTAATGTTGGCAGAGAAGGAAATGGCTCTAGCCGTGTGAACCTCACATGGCCATGCCTCAGGGCTGTGTGGCGCCCGAACCTCACCTCTATATAAAGGTTTCTTCAAGATTTGAAGAGGGATCTTCTCCCTTTTTGGGGGGAATTCAAGATTTGGGCATTCCTCTACCTTCTTGGAGGGATTCCGGCGATTCTAAGGGCGTATCTTCAACGTTTCGACTCCGGAGAGCGAGGATTGGATCCGAAGACGGTTCTTCATCGTAGATAAGCTTTTCTTCCCTTTCTTTCTTGGATTTGGGGATCAAGATGTTTATCTTTTCTTCTTCTTTTGGATTCTTTCCTTGTTCCATGGATTAGATCTCTTTATCTAGGATGGAGGGAGTATTTGTAATGAATATTTGATGTAAACTCTTGTGGATTTGCCAAGATTCCTATTTCTATGATTTTGCCCTGTTTTGTATCTATTCTTTCTTGTGTGGATTGTTGTGATTAGGGCTTAATTACCATATTTGATTGAATGTTTGAATATCTTGTGGATCTTGTATGGATTGCGTCTCATTTGATTTTCCGATGGACGTTCGTGATAGGAACATGCCCGTGTAAGGATGTTTGAGAGGTAATCTTGAGAGAGAAATTAGGTATTTCAAGAGGGTAGGATAGATTGGATGTATTAATCTTAATATCTTAATGAGATTGAGAAGTAGCGGATTTCTATGTTGATTTTCCGAGGGACGCACGTGACAAGCAAGCTCGTGTAAAGATAACATAGGGCTCATTCCTAATTGATCGAATTTAGATATATTTCAGTCCTAGGCCGGTTGTCTATTGCAAGAGGGAATCGGCAATCTTATACAAATGATGGACAATTGAGAAATAAGATTTAGTAGATCATTACATTGAATAACATTACAAAGAAACCAAAACTCCTAGAACATGTTGGAACCCCAAGTTTGTTTTGGTGTGATCAACAAGTTAAGTTAGGGCCTATGTGTTACTAACCTGGTGTCTAAGTGTGCAGGAGCTTAGGAGCACAGGTAGTCGAGTGGAAGACGCAGCTAACGAGAAGGACGGCACGCAGTGCGTCCGAGGGACGAGGCGCTGCGGAAGAGTACACCGGCGGATGAGAAGGAAGCGTGCGGTGGTTTCGAGGGACGAAAGCCGGAGCGGAAGACTGCTTGAGGAGCAAGAGACGCAGCTAGTGAGAAGGACAGCTTGCGGTGCGTCTGAGGGACGAAGACTGCGGATGAGTACGCCGGCGGATGAAAAGGAAACACGTGGCGATTCCGAGGGACGAGAAGCCGAAGGGAAGCCCGCTCGAGAAGACCGGAAGTTGGGATCGGGTGAGCCCTTTTCCGAATGACAGAGATCACTCAAGCAAGCGGATCCGAAGCTGAAAACCCGGACCGAGGCGAACTGAACCAGAGCAGTGGTCCCCGGATGAAAAGTCAACATCGGTTAACTTTAGGCTCCGGGGCGCCCGGAATCCTTCCGAGTGCCCAGACCTGGTTTGTTGACCAGATCGTGTCAAACGTGATCTGAACATTGGGGGATAAAGTTTTATCCCCCCAGGGCACCTGGAACCCTTCCAGGCTCCCCGACCAAGGCTATAAATATAGCCTTGATCCAGAAACTTTTCAATCAGTTCAGAAATTGTAACAACGCTTGTGCATTTCCACTGTTTAGATTAGCTTCTTTCTTTCTGTGCCTACATTGCTGTAAAAGAGGCTTCTCTGCCTGAAGGAGATAGTAGTGCGATAATTTTCCTTGGATTAACAACCTCCCCGGTTGTAACCAAGTAAACATATGGTGCCTCGTCTTTTTCTGTTTTGATTTATTGCTTTTCTATTTTATATGCAAGTATTAGTTTGAAAAGTCGGGAAGGGTTGTGTTTTATTTTTACAGGGCTATTCAACCCCCCCCCCCTTCTAGTCGGTCGCAATGGTCCTACAAGTGGTATCAGAGCCGAGGCGCTTCAGGAGGACTAATTGTCGAACGAAGCAACGAGATGGCTGGACCAAGCATCCACCCACCGAAATTCGAAGGGGATTTCACCACTTGGAAAAAGCTGATGCAGGTATTCTTTACCACCAATTTTGAATTAATGCTTACAATGGAATTTGGTTTTACAACACCGGAAGGTAAGGAGAAAAACAATTGGACGAAAAAGGAGCAGGCCGACTTCATGGCGAACGGCAAAGCAGAATACCATCTGCTAAGTGTTCTTCCACCTCAAGAAGTCAACAGGATCGGGAACTACGACTCGGCAAAGGAACTTTGGGAGAAGTTCCTCGAGCTGCACGAAGGGACGTCCGAAGCCAAGCTCGCTAGAAGAGATCTACTTTGCAATCAGCTCACCAACCTGCGACTTGGGGAAGACGAGATGGTTGCGCACCTGCACTCGAGAATCAAGGAGATCATCACCGGACTCTCAAATTTCGGAGAAAATGTAAGTAACCGAGATTCGCTAAGGTATGCTTTGAATTCCTTTCCTAGAAATACCAAATGGGCATCATTAATAGATGCCTTTTACATTTCTAAAGATTTAGAAAAGATTTCGTTAGAAGAATTTTTCTTGACTTTTGAAGTGCACGAATCAAGATGTGCAGGTTCGAAGGAGCCCAAGAATAACGTCGCCCTCAAAGCTTCGAGAGACGAACCTGAGTCAGAATCTTCTCTCGATGATGAGGAAATGGTAATGATGGTAAGAAGATTCAAGAAGCTTTGTAAATCTAGATGTACAAACCATCCGCAGGAGAAAAAGAAAAGGATGATCCGTTGCTACTACTGCGACGAAGAAGGGCACGTCAAGGATAACTGCCCTAAGCTGAAGAACAAGGACAAGGACAAGGAGAAGGGTAAGAAGCCTATCCAAAAACGAAAGGCCCTAAAAGCGACGTGGGATAATACGTCGTCGGAGTCGGAAGTCGAGGCATTCTCCGTACTTGCGCTAATGGCAAGTCATCAAGACGTCGATTGTGAGTCAAGCTCTTCCGAAATGAGCATCGAGAGCATCGATGAAGGGGGAGCCACGTCGGAAGAAAGCAGCAGTTCAGGGGGAGAAACGAACAACGAGATCGACAAGGTAAGTGAGGTACGATCACTTCCTCCCGATAAACTCTTTAAGTTTGTTAAACTATTAACAAAAGACTGTTGCAAATTAGAAAAGGAGATTAAAAATTTAAAAATAATTTTGGTTAAATCTTGTCCCTTAGAAGAATTAGACAAATCAAAATTAGAAAATGAGAAATTGAAATCAGAAAATAAAGATATAAAAATTCAAGTAGATAATTTGAAAAACCATGCATGCTCATCTAATTTTAGAAAATTTAAAAATTTAAATTAGTATTATAGATATCACCAGAGACAAATTAGGATATTTCAAGAAAATATGTACCTAAGAAACATTTAGTTAATCCAGTAACCTGGAACCTATATTGGGTTCCTAAATCTTGCTTAGTCTAAATTTTAAACGAAATTAGCGCGTTCAGTGAGAAAATTAAACAGTGAATTTCTCTACGAGGCTTTGTCTAAGGAAGTGGTTGTTGCTCCAATAACCAAGAAGGTCTAGTGCCTCGCCACGACCTGGAAATCAAAATATTTAAATAAATATTTAATTATTTCAAATATTTTTTTTTTGTAAAATTGCCTAAGTCATTTTTTTAAAAAAAATTTCTTACACATTCTCAAAGATTTAAGTTAGAATTTTTTTAAAATTCATCTCAAAAATATTTTTACTTAGATTTTTTTGGAAAAACTCTCAAAAATCAGTTTTTTTTTCTAAGTTAAAAACTTTTCCTGAAACTAGAAATTTCTGCTTAAATTACGTAGAAAAATTTTCATATTTCTTTTAAACTTAGAACTTTTTTTAAAATATTTTTTCAAAGTCTTTAACCCTTAGATTATTTGACTTGGAACCCCATTGTTTTTGTGATCAAAGGGGGAGAAGGAAAAGTATAAGTCTAGGGGGAGGTAGACCAAAAATAAAATTTTCTATCTTTTTGCACTTAATTGTAAATTCAATTAATTTATTTTTTGTCTATTTTAACCCTACCTTAACTTGGGTTGATCCCACCAAAAAGGGAGAGATTGTTGGAACCCTAAGTTTATTTTGGTGTGATCAACAAGTTAAGTTAGGGCCTGTGTGTTAATAACCTGGTGTCTAAGTGTGCAGGAGCTTAGAAGCATAGGTAGTCGAGTGGAAGACGCAGCTAACGAGAAGGACGACACACGGTGCATCCGAGGGACGAGGCGCTACGGAAGAGTACACCGACGGATGAGAAGGAAGCATGTGGTGGTTCCGAGGGACGAAAGCCAGAGCGGAAGACTGCCCGAGGAGCAAGAGACGCAGTTAGAGAGAAGGACGACACGCGACGCGTCCGAGGGACGAAGACTGCGGATGAGTACGGTGACGGACGAGAAGGAAACATGTGGCGATTCTGAGGGACGAGAAGCCGGAGGGAAGCCCGCTCGAGAAGACCGGAAGTTGGGTTCGAGTGAGCCCTTTTCCGAATGGCAGAGATCACCCAAGCAAGAGGATCCAGAGTTGAAGACCCGGACCGAGGCGAACTGAACCGGAGTAGTGGTCCCCGGATGAAAAAGTCAACATCGATTGACTTTAGGCTCCGGGGCGTCCGGAACCATTCCGAGCGCCTGGAGCAGCCCCGGGCTCCCGGAACCCTTCCAGGCGCCCGGACCTGGTTTGTTGACTAGATTGCGTCAAACGCGATTTGAATGTTGGGGGATAAAGTTTTATACCCCCAGGGCGCCCGGAACCCTTCCAGGCGCCCCGACCAAGGCTATAAATATAGCCTTGATCCAGAAGCTTTTCAATCAGTTTAGAAATTGTAACAACGCTTGTGCGCTTCCACTATTTAGATTAGCTTCTTTCTTTTTGTGCCTACATTGCTGTAAAAGAGGCTTCTCCGCCTGAAGGAGATAGTAGTGCGATCATTTTCCTTGGCACCAGATGAAGATTTGAAGACGAAAACTAGGCGTCGCAGTGAGGTTCTGAGGCGAAGCAATGGTCCCTACTCCCGAACTTAGTACGTGTTAGTAGATGTCATATTTCCATGCAAGCTTTGTCAATGGGGTAAATAGTCTAAGACTATACCGCTCTAATTACGAGGTGACCAACAAAAAAAAAAGAGGGAAGGTGTAGCAGCAACTGCTACAGCATACAGTAATAAGGTAAATGTCTAAGCAATGACTGCTACATCGTTGGAGCAGCTAACATTCCCTGTATGCTACTTCCCAAAGCAGCGACATCGACATTTAGTTGCTACAGCTTGTGGCAGTTATGTGTCTCAGTAGCCACTAGCACGTGTAGCAGCAAAGCACCCTCGGTGTACTACAGTTGGAAAAATAAATTTATAAATCAATTGTTACCCAGTTGTTGTACAGGCGCACACAAAAAGTTTAGGGCCATTATTTTATAGCAAAATGACGCTACTAGTATGATGGCTTATCATGTAGCTGCTACACATTGTAGTAGCTACATGGACAGTTATCTACTATAGCGTGTAGTGATTAAATGTGTAGATAGCTGTTATAACTTGTAGCGTGCTACATTTGGTCGGTATCACTACACAATTTCTTTGCCCATCTTCTCCTGCACCTTCTCTGTCTCCATCTTATCTTGAACCTTATAGTCAAGAGGTATGAATTCAGATTTTCAACAAGCTTGCCCTCAACTATTATCCAGGAAAGAGAGAACCCTAGAAAACGAAATTCAAGCTCTGGAGCTTCATCGCTCACATCAGGGCGACCTTGAGTCGTGTCTCTCTGCTGCTCATTCCCAGATTCGGGTCGAGGTCACCTTAAGGGAACAAGCCTATTTGGACTTAGAGTAAAGGACTGCCAAACTGAATGATCTAGGATTGAAGCATACTTCAGCGATCACCATACTCACAAAGAAGATCCAAGCATATATCGCAACAACAGCAAGAATTGGAGCAGCAATCAGGTCAAATTAAGTCCTTGCAATCTGAATTAAACCAAGCTAAGTCGGCGATAGGCTCTCTTTCACTGACCTGTGAAGGTAAGTCTAATAAACGTAGCCGGATGGAGCATGAGTCTCATCTTTGTCCAGCATGTTATTTAGCCACACGACCCTACCTGGGGTGGGAGGAACAATCAGGTCTGTCCTCGAGGCACCGGAACAACAATTAAAGTGACCATCCTTTTGTTGGAAAACATGGAATTCCGTGGTCGTGTACGTTGTATTGTAAATCATAATAAAATACAATTCTATTCATGTATATCAAATCCAACTATAGTCTCCAAGTCTGTCTTCGCTTACGTTATCTCAATTTTTTTATATCACGTACACTAAGCAGCTACACGTGTTATGATATAACGTATAACCCGCAAGCTGCAACATGCTGTAGCAGTTAATGCAACACCTTACAGTAGGTACTAGGCAGTTGTCAGATGCGAATACAATGTATATCAGCTATTCAGCTTCTTAATAGAAGATGCTACAATGTGTAGCAGTTACTACAAATTAGCTGCTACACATTTGTGAAGAAACCACATAGACACATGAGTTGGCACATCGTGTATCCGATAATGCGGATCAGCTGCTACACATTGTAGCAGCTGATCCCGATATGTGTGCTAAGACAACGTGTAGCAGTTAGTGCGAATTAGCTGATTTCCATTATAGCAGCTACTCCACAGTTGTGAGCTTCGAGAACATGATTCCTAAAACTGAATTATCACAACAGCTAGTTGGTAATAGTTCTTAGATAATGTAGCAACCACTTATTTGTAAGACAACACAGTGTAGCAGCTATAATTTCGTCTAATTTTTACCTTTATTGACAATGTTGTGAATACAATGACACATCGATTACATCATAAGTTTAATATGAACATAGTAGTCAGAAGGCCTAGGAGCGCTCACATTTTTTCACCTAATTTGTCAATACATGTATTGGTCGATTTGCATCCATAGTCATATCCATGAACGATCAACCTTGATAAACATACTCAGTATTCTAAACACAATACACCATGTTGTTGTTTTCCATGCCTCTCATGTCACTTGGTGGAGGATGGTCCAAGTTCGACGAGGAGAGAATCATATAGGTACCCCAAGAATAATCCTCAGGGCGTTGAAGAAGCACTTTGTTGCGCACACATGATTTAAGGCAGAAGCGAGACCTTTGCATGAGCATCCGACCATCATCCTCGTATGTTGATGGGACCTGGACGATGGTGTTCGCATTAGGAAATACGTCTACGAGTATGGAACAACACTTTAGATTGTGGAATGCTACATGGCCGCTGTGGCTTTTCCGATTTGGGAGCTTGATAAACTTCAAGATTTATAGAGGATGGCATGAAAGGAATGACGAAGGTGATGGCGAGATAATGTGGGCAATCCATGAATCTGCTACTAGTTGTCCTTTGTGAAATTCATGACCGTGGCGACACTCTATTAAATAGGGAAATTAGGTGTAGTCATGAGCCCACACTTACCATTCTGACAAAGCAACATATAAGACAACTAGCCATGGGTGATGATTTATGACAGCTATGTGTAGTCATATGGGTGATGACTGATCTGAATGGTCATTCTACGGGCGATGCCTGCTATGAATGGTCATTCTAGGGACACTATAAAGAGACGCTATTAAAACTATTAGGACCTTAACCTGCTACAAAGTGGAACATATACGTGGAAATTATGCTGCTACAACGTGTAGCAGCTAATTGACTAGTAAACTGCTACACCGTAGAGCAGTTATTTGGTAAGTCATTCCAATATTAGTTTTATTTCCAATCTTATCCTACTATATTCTTTTTGGTCTTGAATATAAATGATCTCTTTGTTTAATAAATGGAAAAACAAATGTTAATTGGCGTAGTTGGTGCTGTACGTTAAACCTCTATAAGGAGACTTGATGTAATAAGACATTTTGAAGCATTCAATGATCAAAACCCAACTGTTACCTCCCTTGTATTAACAAACCAAATCCTGAAAGTTTAAATTACCTTTACGAATTAATAAAAACTTGTTTGTGTTTAGTTATTATCTTTATTTATCAAATTAATAAATAATAATCTAATTCATTTGATTACATCAACCCCAACTATAATCTCAAAGAGCTTTCTTTGTTTTCGGATAAAAACATGGTATGCATATTTTCTACTATTGAGAAGCTGCTAGACTGTTCTAATAAAAAATTTATTATATTAATGATCGGCGATGTCTTGCATAATGCGCTTCGCCTATGTTGTGGTAGCTACGGATAAATAACCGCTACACCATCAACTTAACCCGGTTCTTCATCAATCACATTAGGGCGCACTAGCGATGCGTCTATGTAGCAGTTTATCAATATTAGGAAAAGTGTAGTAGTTACTACTGATTAGCTGTAACAAGTTTTCTAAAAACCACAGACCCGAGAGTTGCCACATCGTATAGCAGTAACTTCATATTAGCTGCTACACATTGTAGTATATTCTCCTAAGAGATGTCTTGCATCACATCCGATTTATACAGATTATACGCTATTCACCAATTAAATATATGAGATGTCTTGATTAATGCCGCAAGCTGTGTTGTAGCAGCTACAGATAAATGATATGATACAACATGATGTCATGTGTTGATGCTGACCTATAACTGCTACACCATTAAATATTTTAATTACAATTACAATTCTCCGTTCCCCAACCGTTGCTACATTGGTGTAGTAGCTACAATGTTGTAGCTGCTAAAATTTAGGGCCAAATGTCACTTGATCCTTGTTCTTGAGTATGATATTCCAAAGGTCTAGTGGCTAGTGTATGAGGTGTTGCCACAATGAGGTATGGGGTTCGAATCTCGGCAAAGGCGAGGTAAATGCCTTCCTTATGTGCTAGTCACTATTCCAAAGGCTAGTAGTCGCCCGTGATTTACCTCATCCGTGTTGGCCTTGGGACGGGTTGGTGGGGGTGCTGGGGGCGAGCGTATTCGTCTTTTTACCACAGCGAGTATGATATTGATTAAGTGATGCCATCGTGAGTATGATATTGATTAATGAATCCGATTTTATTTTTGCATGAACATATCACAACATAGCTATAAAATACAATTGGTTTAATAGATTTATTGTTAGTCTGACAGATATTACATGGTGAATATAAAATTGTAAATTAAAGATTAAATGCCCCTCATGTCACTTGCTTGAGATGGGGAGAAGATCATCGAGCCCAAAGTCTATTTGTTACTCCATGACGATTCCTCAGCGAATGACTGAGCTTTGCACACATGGAAAAGTGTACAACATTTAGACCACTCCCTGAGCGGACTAAACCCAGGCATGTACATTCATCCGGGCCATAGAATGGTGTTCACATTAACGGAATTCCCTTAGGATTATGGGAGCTTACCCTAGATCGTGGAAGGCAACTTGGGCGCTTTCTCAATCTCGCATCAAGAGCAATACACACTTGAAGATGTAGACTAGAAGCCATGAAATAAATGGTGAAGGTGGTTTGAGGAAAATGGCGCCATTCTCATTTATAAGCTACTCATTTTATCTGTGGATGTCAAGCAATGAGCCTGGCTACCTCTGTTATATAGGAAAACATCAGCGCTGAGTGGTCCCTGTTGGAGTAGCTATACTCACGCATCCACAGCTGGTCGTCTGAAAAAGTAGGTTACTGATTTCTCTCGAAAATGGTAGGGTTTATGATAGGTATGACTTGTCAGACCTCTCATAAATGACAGATATGAGTAGTGGTCATTCTATGGATGTGACGGATCAATGGAACAGATGTCGTTGTTCATATATAAATAATTGATAAGTCAGCATGAATCTGTTTTATTACAATTTATTACTGACCGTATAATCTTTAATTGACAGGGGGGCTTCTTAGTTGCAATTGGACCAGTAACTGCTACATGTTCTGGGAGCTCACAAATCTAGAGTAGCTCCTTCACGATCTAGCAATTAATCTGCAATAACTGCTACACGATGTGGCAGCTATGCCGTAGTAACTGCTACACAGCGTATGACCTACTCTTTAGAAGCTACTACACGTGGTAGCATCGTTCGACAACTAGATGCCAATGCTACAATGTGCTACAAGTTGTAGCAGCTAATCCGTTGTAACTGCTACACGATGTGGGTTCTAAGTGTCGCGAGTTTGCCCACAAATGAGTAGCGACTAATCCACATTAACCCCTATATAATGTAGCAGTTTCTATTTATTAGTTTCTGTTGGGATTTTCGGGCCGCGAAAATCGTATGTTCGCGTCACGAAAACCCCGAAAGCCCCAAAGCCAACGGATCCGTGCAAAGAAAAATTTCTAAAACTACAAATACGAGTTTCACACTCCAGATCTACAGTAGATAAGAGTTATACCTTGAAGCGTGCCCTCGCAAATCCCGCTCGTCCAACGGTACGCCGGATCTCGAAGTTGTCAACGTAGACAACTCTCTAGTGATATCCACACGAACAAGAAGTGTTCTCTAACACTCAAGGATGGAGAAGAGAGCACCACAAGTGTGCTAGCACTTCTTGGGCTCTCGGGTAGGATTTGAAAGGAAGAAAAAGAGAGGATGCAAAAAGAATCTCATACACTCAAGAAGTAGTATCCTCCTTTGTGACCTTCACTCTTCCTTATTCTCTTGGAACTCACTCAACCACCTTCACCTTGCTTAGAACTCACGGCAACAGCAGCAAGGAGGAAGAAAGACCAAGGAAGAAGATGATAGAATGAATGCATACATCAATACACAAAACCAAAACCTCCACACTACATTAGTGTGGCCGGCCACACCTTGTAACCTCCCCATTTAATGTGGTCGGCCACATTAAATGGAATGGAATGTGTAACCTCCATGAGGTGGCACAACATGATGAGGTGGAGATGATGTGGCAAGGTTAGTCATGCCATGTAGGATGAGTCAACCTTCATGATGTGGCAATATCAAGTCAAACTTGATGTTTCAACTTCCATTTGGTCAAGTCAAAATTGATCAATTTTCTTCCTTGTTGAGTTAAATCCAACCTTTGATTCAAGTCAATTTTAATTTAATGAATCTCAATTCATTAATATAAATTGACTCAATGAATCAAATTTAAATTAGACTCATTCAACAATTGAAACTAATTGAGTCTAACTCAATAAGTCTAATTTGAATTAATCCGAATCCAATCCTTGGTGCATCATATGAACCTAATCCAATTGGTTCATCATATGAACCTAATCTCCATCCACTTGTTCTTTGTGTGTGACCCAATAGATTCTTGTAACGTTGGCAATGTTTCTAAACTCCTTTAGAAACATAAACAATGAGCGGCATCTAGCAATACATCATTGCTACCCAAGTTACAAGAATGTTGAGATCCAACATCACCTTATGACTACTAATTGTGACTCCTCACAATATGTGACATTGTCCTTCTATCCTAAACATCTAGATTGATCAATGTGAGGCATAGACTGTGTCATCCTCTATTCAATCTAAATCTTGAACTCCAAGTAGACTCACTCGATCAAATGAGCTCAACATCTCATGTTGACTCATTTGGGCATGGCCATGCACTTCGTGGTCTAACTCTATCAAGAATACCGATGTCGCTCTCGTCATATGGGAGGGATAGATCCCATTTTCATCACTCACATCCCTCTGCATAATTCGTTATATATCCAGTAATCGTCTTTATAGTCCACCGAGTTACGGGTGACGTTTGACGAAACCAAAGTACATAACTCCTTATGTAGGGAACCATGGTGACTTCAGGTCTAAGGACCAATAGTCATACTAATAGTCACATGAGAAAGTATATGACACTCATATAACGATCCATGATACTTTCTCATGACGGGTCATTCAGTATACATTCTCCAATGCATACCCATGTGTCAACTTGATATCTCCATATCCATGACTTGTGAGATCAAATTATCGAGTTGACCTGCATGCTAGTCTTATTGCATTAACATTATCCCTGAATGTTAATACTTGACTAGGAATGATTAAGAGTAGTGTTCCCTATATCATCTCACTATCGATTCAACCAATCGATTGATATAGGTAAGAACCTTCTACTCAAGAACGTTATTATACTTAGTTTATTTGGCTCCAATACAAGTAAGTATAATAACCAAAACCAAATGCCTTTATTTATATAGAATATGATACAACAAGTCCAAAATACAATCATCAAATGATTGGCTCTAGGGCTCTAGCTAACTATCTTCCACTAGCATTAGTGTCAATCAGTGTAGGCTCTAAGCCCCAATGACCTAGTGTGACCATCATGCTTCCTCTGTGCCAAAGCCTTGGTCAAGGGATCTGCGATGTTAGCCTCTGTAGGTACTCTACAAATCTTCACATCTCCTCTCTTGATGATCTCTCGAATGAGATGGAAGCGCCGTAATATGTGTTTGGTCCGCTGGTGTGACCGAGGTTCCTTCGCCTGTGCTATAGCTCCATTGTTGTCACAATAGAGCTCAATGGGGTCAGCAATGCTAGGAACCACCCCAAGTTCAGTGATAAACTTGCGAATCCAAACTGCCTCCTTTGTTGCCTCTGATGCAGCAATGTACTCGGCTTCTGTTGTAGAATCAGCTACTGTGTCCTGCTTCGAACTCTTCCAGCTGACAACACCACCATTAATGCAAAATACGAACCCCGACTGCGATCTATAGCCATCCTGGTCGGTCTGGAAACTAACATCACTGTAACCCTTTACAGCTAGCTCATCATCACCTCCATATATCAAGAAATATTCTTTAGTCCTTCATAAGTACTTAAGAATATTCTTGACCGCTATCCAGTGACTTTCACCTGGATCTGACTGGTATCTGCTCGTCATGCTCAAAGCATACGAGACATCAGGTTGAGTACATAGCATGGCGTACATGATCGATCCTATGGCTGAGGCATAAGGGATATGATCCATGCGGTCTCTCTCCTCTCTAGAAGAGGGACCTTGAGTCTTCGAAAGACTCACGTCATGTGACATCGGGAGAAATCCCTTCTTGGAGTTCTGCATGACAAACTGTAGGAGTACCTTGTCAATGTATGTACTCTGACTTAGGCCAAGCAATATCTTAGATCTATCTCTATAGATCTTAATCCCTAGAATACGGGATGGCTCACCTAAGTCCTTCATTGAGAAGCAACTCCCTAGCCAGGTCTTGACAGACTGAAGCATAGGGATGTCCTTCCCAATGAGTAGTATGTCATCCACATACAATATGAGGAAGATAACTATATCCCCTACAACCTTCTTGTAGACACAAGGCTCATCTTCGTTCTTGATGAAACCAAACTGTTTGATCGCATCATCGAATCGAAGATTCCAGCTTCGAGAAGATTGCTTTAGTCCATAAATGGACCTATGCAGCTTGCATACTCTGCTAATATGCTTTGGACTACAAAACCCTCAGGTTGTGTCATGTACACATCCTCGAGTAGGTTTCCATTCAGAAACGCGGTTTTAACGTCCATCTGCCAGATCTCGTAATCGTAGTAAGCTGCAATAGCAAGCATGATCCGAATGGACTTAAACATCGCTACTGGAGAAAAGGTTTCATCATAGTCAATACCATGAATCTGCTTGAAACCTTTAGCTACCAAGCGACCCTTATAGATAAGTCCATCCATGTCAGTCTTTCTCTTAAAGACTCACTTGCACCCAATGGGTTTTACCCCTTCAGGTGGATCAATCAAAGTCCATACTTGGTTGGTGTACATGGATTCCATCTCGGATCTCATGGCCTCTAGCCATTTCTCAGAATCTGGTCTCATCACAGCTTCCTGATAGGTGGTAGGCTCATCATCTATAAGCACAACGTCATCATGGTCAGACAAGAGAAATGAGTATCTTTCAGGCTGACGACGTACCCTATCAGACATGCGAAGAGGTATGTCTACTTGAACTGGTTGTTGTTCCTCAACTCTTTGTGGAACAACATCATCCACAACACTTTGTGGTTCCGGTTCAATTTTCATCGAGGCATCAGTGCTATTGTTCGTATCTTGAACTTCTTCAAGATCGAACGCGCTCCCACTAGTCTTTCTAGAAACAAAGTCCCTTTCTAAAAAGACCCCAGTCTTTGCCACAACTACCTTGTCCTAACTGGGAATGTAGAAGTAATATCCCTTAGTTTCCTTGGGATATCCAATAAAGTAGCACTTGTCGGATTTGGGTCCTAACTTGTTTGAGACTTGACGTCGAACATAAGCCTCACAACCCCAAATCCTCATGAAAGACACCTGGGCATCTCTCCCAGTCCATATCCTATATGGTGTCTTTATCACGGCCTTTGATGGAACTCGGTTGAGTATAAAAGCTGTCGTGTCTAGAGCATAGCCCCAAAGGAATGTCGGAAGATCTGTGTGACTCATCATAGATCGTACCATATCTAATAGGGTATGATTCCTCCTTTCGGATCCACCATTCCACTGTGGTGTTCCAGGAGGAGTGAGTTGGGATAGGATCCCACACTCTGCTAGATAGTCACGAAACTCATGGCTAAGGTATTCTCCACCTTGATCGGATCGAAGTATTTTAATACTCTTGCCTAGCTGGTTCTGTAATTCATTCTTGAATTCTTTGAACTTTTCAAAGGATTCAGACTTATATGTCATCAAGTACACATAACCATATCTACTGAAGTCATCAGTAAATGTGATGAAGTACCTATAACCACCTCTAGCAGCGACATTGAAAGGGCCACATACATCACTATGTATGAGTCCTAACAAATCAGTCGCTCTCTCGCTGTGCCCACTAAAGGGAGTCTTGGTCATCTTGCCTCGTAGGCATGACTCGCATATCTCATATGATTCTAAATCAAATGAGTCCAGCAAGCCATCCTTATAGAGCTGGGATAAGCGCTTGTCATTTATATGACCTAAGCGACAGTGCCAGAGGTAGGTTTGGTTCATGTCATTTGACTTGAACCTCTTGGTATTTATGTTATAGATAGGGCTCTCAAGGTCTAGAATATAGAGTCCGTTCATCAGAGGTGCACTACAATAGAACATATCATTTAAATAGACAGAACAACATTTGTTCTTTATTGTAAACGAAAATCCTTTCTTGTCCAAACAAGAAACTGAAATTATGTTCTTAGTCAAGGCAGGCACATAACAACAATCATCTAATTCTAGTACAAGCCCAGAGGGTAGAGATAGATAGTAAGTTCCTACAGCAATAGCAGCAACCCGTGCTCCATTGCCTACTCGTAAGTCTACCTCACCCTTCGTCAATGCTCTGCTATTTCTCAGCGCTTGTACATTAGTACAAATGTGCGAAGCACATCCGGTATCTAATACCCACGATGAAGAAATAGAGAGGTTGACTTCTATAACATGTATACCTGAAGTAGAAATATTATTTCTCTTCTTCTTAAGGTCTTCCAGGTAGTCTTTGGAGTTCCTCTTCCAGTGCCTTGCTTGTCCTTGATATAGGTGACAAAGATGTTCAATCATATCGTAAGTGCCCATCAACTCATGTTGCTTCTGAAGCTCAGAGTTCATGGTCGCGAGCATAAGACAGGACACATCTAATGCATCATCTTGATGCTTCTTGTAAGCATCTCGGTCTGCTTGCGTGGCAGTGGCAGGAGGAGCCTCCGGAATGGGCTGCTCCAGAACGTACAGTTTACGTTCTTGGGTGAGAACTATTCTCAGGTTCCTGTACCAGTCCAGGAAATTTGCTCCGTTGAGCTTGTCCTTCTTAATGATAGATCGCAGGGAGAAGATGTTCGTATTCGACGTCATGGTAATCTACAACATAAATAAATGCAGAAATAAGTATCATATTCTTAATCATTTAATTAGGCCTTTAACTAAATGATACTCCCATTGAATTATATAATTCATGTCGGACAAGATCCACATCATACCAACCCTTGAGTTAGCTTTGGCTAATACGCCCAAAACTTAGTATGATCGGTAGGTAACGATTACCAATTACATCTCTATGCAACTCTTGTTTATAGGATCAAAATCCGCATTTATATTAAAACTCGAGTTAGCTTTGGCTAATACGCCCAAGAGTTAATATAAACGTGATTTTGACCTATCTACCAACCATTGGATAATGCCTATAGTTAAACTCGATCCAATTGAGTTAACTAGTTACTCAATTTAATTGAGTTGTACTCACCCATGCGTTGATAGGAGAGACCAAGATTGTCCCTCCGTACCCTACCAAGATAGTATGTGTTGCTCTGCTTTGGCAGATTCAACAACAACATGCGATCGAGGTAGTGGTAGGTATCACGGCATGGTAGGCATTACGAGTTGTCATGATTTAGATCTAATCTAAACGATGATGCGTATCATATACTCGATAGATCTAATCTAATCGAAGGGTGCATCATGTGCACGACTTAGATCTAATCTAATCGTCAGGCACTAATTAATTACTTAATTAACTAGCATGCATCACATACACACAAAAGCAATTAATTAAATAATTTTGTGATTATGTCATGGCCCTACTACGATCTTCTCAAGCCAATGAGAAGATCGGATGGTCAACCTAAGGTCAACAGCTTCTCAAGCTCCTTCCTTTGACCACCTCGTGTTGCTTGCGCCCTCCTCGTAACTCCGTCTCGAGTGGACCTTCCACCGCTTCAAAATTTACATTACATTTTGAAACTCGAGTTACATTCGAGTCTAAATCTAATTTACAACAAGAATAAAATAGAAAGGCACGACGCGCAGGTCGCGAAAAATAAAAACATACAACACGCACATCACATCATGGCACGCAGGCCGTATTATGAATTACAACACGAATTATCCAATCAAATTGGGTCTTTGGGCCATGACTATCACAAAAATAATATATAATTCAAAATTATATATTTCTATAATTTTCTGTAATTTTTTTATAATTTTTACAATTTTTACGAGTACAATTTCCCGGCGGTTCCGTTTAGCGGTTTTCGGGCGCAATCACGGAACGAATCCCCTTGCGGGGCCACGGGCAACGCCCCTACCCGAGATCTAACCATCGCGAGAGTTCCATTGCGATCTAACAGCGCCTTAGCCCGATGTCCCAAAAAGTTTTGGGGCGAAACTTGGTTGTTTTTGGAAAAATTTTCCCAGTAGCGGAAGCCTACAAGCGCCGAAATACTTGTGCTTCGCTTCTACGAGAAAATTACCCATAAAACTATAAAAAACCTAAATTTACAGAATATTACAGAACTGAAAAGTTTTCATAAAACACAAAATAAACTCGTATTCGTCTTCGCACGTGGCTCTGATACCACTGTTGGGATTTTCGGGCCGCGAAAACCGCGTTTTCACGTCGCGGAAACCCCAAAAGCCCCAAAGCCAACGGATCCGTGCAAAGAAAAATTTCTAAAACTACAAATACGAGTTTCACACTCCAGATCTACAGTAGATAAGAGTTATACCTTGAAGCGTGCCCTCGCAAATCCCGCTCGTCCAACGGTACGCCGGATCTCGAAGTTGTCAATGTAGACAACTCTCTAGTGATATCCACACGAACAAGAAGTGTTCTCTAACACTCAAGGATGGAGAAGAGAGCACCACAAGTGTGCTAGCACTTCTTGGGCTCTCGGGTAGGATTTGAAAGGAAGAAAAAGAGAGGATACAAAAAGAATCTCATACACTCAAGAAGTAGTATCCTCCTTTGTGACCTTCACTCTTCCTTATTCTCTTGGAACTCACTCAACCACCTTCACCCTTGCTTAGAACTCATGGCAACAGCAGCAAGGAGGAAGAAAGACCAAGGAAGAAGATGATACAATGAATGCACACATCAATACACAAAACCAAAACCTCCACACTACATTAGTGTGGCCGGCCACACCTTGTAACCTCCCCATTTAATGTGGCCGGCCACATTAAATGGAATGGAATGTGTAACCTCCATGAGGTGGCACAACATGATGAGGTGGAGATGATGTGGCAAGGTTAGGCATGCCATGTAGGATGAGTCAACCTTCATGATGTGGCAATATCAAGTCAAACTTGATGTTTCAACTTCCATTTGGTCAAGTCAAAATTGACCAATTTTCTTCCTTGTTGAGTTAAATCCAACCTTTGATTCAAGTCAATTTTAATTTAATGAATCTCAATTCATTAATATAAATTGACTCAATGAATCAAATTTAAATTAGACTCATTCAACAATTGAATCTAATTGAGTCTAACTCAATAAGTCTAATTTGAATTAATCCGAATCCAATCCTTGGTGCATCATATGAACCTAATCCAATTGGTTCATCATATGAACCTAATCTCCATCCACTTGTTCTTTGTGTGTGACCCAATAGGTTCTTGTAACGTTGGTAATGTTTCTAAACTCCTTTAGAAACATAAACAATGAGCGGCATCTAGCAATACATCATTGCTACCCAAGTTACAAGAATGTTGAGATCCAACATCACCTTGTGACTACTAATTGTGACTCCTCACAATATGTGACATTGTCCTTCTATCCTAAACATCTAGATTGATCAATGTGAGGCATAGACCGTGTCATCCTCTAATCAATCTAAATCTTGAACTCCAAGTAGACTCACTCGATCAAATGAGCTCAACATCTCATGTTGACTCATTTGGGCATGGCCATGCACTTCGTGGTCTAACTCTATCAAGAATACCGATGTCGCTCCCGTCATATGGGAGGGATAGATCCCATTTTCATCACTCACATCCCTCTGCATAATTCGTTATATACCCAGTAATCGCTTTATAGTCCACCCAGTTACGGGTGACGTTTGACGAAACCAAAGTACATAACTCCTTATGTAGGGAACCATGGTGACTTCAGGTCCAAGGACCAATAGTCATACTAATAGTCACATGAGAAAGTATATGACACTCATATAATGATCCTTGATACTTTCTCATGGCGGGTCATTCACTATACATTCTCCAATGCATACCCATGTGTCAACTTGATATCTCCATATCCATGACTTATGAAATCAAGTTATCGAGTTGACCTACATGCTAGTCTTATTGCATTAACATTGTCCCTGAATGTTAATACTCGACTAGGAATGATTAAGAGTAGTGTTCCCTATATCATCTCACTATCGATTCAACCAATCGATTGATATAGGTAAGAACCTTCTACTCAAGGACGTTATTATATTTAGTTTATTTGGCACCAATACAAGTAAGTATAATAATCAAAACCAAATGCCTTTATTTATATAGAATATGATACAACAAGTCCAAAATACAATCATCAAATGATTGGCTCTAGGGCTCTAGCTAACAGTTTCTACACTTGGTACCATCTTCGATCACCTAGATGCTAATTCAACAATGTGTTGTTGTAGCTGTTAGTACATGAAGCAGTTTGTTCTTAATTATAAGCAAATAGATAAAACGTAAAGCTCATCTATGTGATCTAAATACAAAATTGAGATTGAGGGACTATAACTCTTGTTCAGCGTAAATGAAGAAGTATTGTCGACTATAGTTGGGTATAATAATAACATAAGACAAATATTATCTTAAGACAAAAAAGTTAACACAAACACTACTCCATAAATCATTTGCTTTATAGTTTTCGCTAGTGATACATTATATAGACATAGTTATCGTCGCACTTGGACAAATACAGTTTTATTCTTTTTCTCTCGTATAAAGGCAGCATCACTATGGAGATGTGAGGCTAAGCTGCACGGAAAGCGATATTTCACTCATTCTTTTGATTTGTACCCTCGTCTAATACCCCATTGACTTGGGACAGTCATTGTCGTAGCTTCACAAGTTCAGTTTGGTTCATTTTCTCTCGAAAAAGGGTAGCTTCTAACTCCTTCCTCGCCTGGTTCCATTGTTCTTTGAGAATCTTAATATATCCACAAACTACATGATGTTCCATGGCTAAACTGAGATACCTATTTCGAATATGGTAGAAAATTTGTGATTCCAAGGAAACAAATATATATATATATATAACATACAAAAAAAATGAATAATACAAACCGGGAATTCGACGAGTCTATTGATGCAGATGATATTTCCAGTGGGGAAGACGCAGAGTTTGATTCCTCTTCGATAGGGGGTTCTTTAACCCCATCCATAGTGGGTTTCGTCTTCTTGCTAAAGATAGACATGATCATGAAAGAGCTATAATGTGGACCAAAGGCAAGGCAACGTGGAATGGAAGAGTTAGTTATATTAATCGCCTAATTATAGGAAGAGAGGCGTTTGCAAACCCTACCGCTTGATAAAGAGAATACAAACGGATGCATCTTTTCGAGTAAATGGGTCATCGAAACACTCACTACAACCCATTTACGTACTGGGAAAAGATAATGATCATACGACAAAGACAAGGATTAAGTAACCGTCATGTATTAAATTCTAACGTTCATTTAATAATTTAGTTCAAAGGCTGCTACAACATGTCGCAGCTTAAAATGGGTTAATAAAAAATTTTACAAAAACTATATTCCGTACCAATTGACTAGCAGCGCCAACGTAAAGCACTAGATGCTGCAAGGATAGATAAAATCATAGAAGCAACATAAGACTAGCTGCTACAACGTGTAGCGGTTCCTGGCGATAAGCTGCTACAACGTGCATGTAGCAGCTACTTAGGAATAGCTGATACAATGTGTAGCATTTAGTCTAGAGTTATATTTTATGGTGTAGCTTCTGCAACGTGCAACAACTATTGGAACATCTGCTACAACGATGTAGTAGTTACTGATGATTAAAATAATTTAACATTTTTATTATTAAGGTAATATAGATAACAATATTATTTTTACAAGCTCTATATGTACTACTACAAGGTGGACTCGGCAACTTCACAATACATATACTAACTGCTGCACCCTTGGTATAAATAGGACTTACCAAGCGACACCTCATTTTAGCTGCTACAAGGTGGACTAGCCAGCTTCACAATTCACAGTACATTTACTGGTGATCCACTACAAGAAAAAAACTGATAGACAACGCTTT
The DNA here is from genome assembly GCF_018446385.1 of Zingiber officinale. NCBI lineage: Eukaryota > Viridiplantae > Streptophyta > Magnoliopsida > Zingiberales > Zingiberaceae > Zingiber > Zingiber officinale. The sequence goes on from NC_055987.1 coordinate 150,704,047, forward strand.
AAAAACGTTGTCTATGTGGTTGAAAAAGTGTTGTTAAAAGCACTGTTGTTAAAAGTCTGCTCAAAGACAACGCTTTAAAAGCGTTGTCGTTTATAGCAAAGACAACGTTTTTACAATGCTTTAAAAGTGTTGTCATTTTTTATAAAGACAATACATAAAAAAGCGTTGTCTTTTTTAAAGACAACGCATAAAAAGTGTTATCTTTTTTAAAGACAGCACATAAAAAGTGTTGTCTTTTTTAAAGACAACGCATAAAAACATTTTTTGCAAAAACAACGCTTTCACAACGTATAAAAAAGCGTGTCTTTTTTATGCAAAGGACAAGAGGTTTTAAATTATTATCTTTTAATACCAAAGACAAATAAAAAATAAATAAAAGTGAATCTATTTCAATCAACATCATATTATTAAATAAACAACTAAGATTAATATACAAATTATCATTCTTATATTTCTATAATAAACATAATTACTCGCATATAAAGAAATTTTAATTAGGAGACACTCAAAACTACTCCTATCGACTACATCTTATTGCATGAACGTAAAGGATCCTGATAGATGCTACTTATCCTCTTGACTTAAATGTTCTTTACTCATTGACTTTAACCATCTTCTCACTTAAAGCCTTCTTGATAGTTCTTCGTCGAAGTACTTCTCAGTCACACCTCTGAGGTTCAGATGCAGTGCCACATAACATATAGTTGATGCTCCTTTAATCTTTACAAATAGCCAAAATTTAATTTTTATTTTCAAAATAAATAAGGGAAATATGTAAGAAAACCTGAAAGCAGGGTAGCCTTTTGATGTCATCGTCGGTCAGGTAAAGCAGCCTGAAATTTTATAAGTAACAGAACATTATTTTCATTTGTAGATGTTAGCAACATATGTGGGCAAATGCAAAAAAAAAAATAATGTACTTTTGATTACTTTCTTCTTCAGTGAACACACTCATGCTTTCTTGCATTTTGCTATAAAAACTAGAACATTTCAGCACACTATGCATATTGTAGCATGTTAGACATCAGTAGATAGAAGCTACATTTAGTATTAGAACCAAACTTGATGCACTCATTCAACTGGCGTTCTTACGAGACTAGGTTTTTAACTTCTGTCTGAAGGGATGAAAATATTAGGCAAACTTTGATGATCTTGTATATCAGCAAAAAATTTAATAGCAACTTACTCGAAACATGAAGATTTAAAATGAGTTTATTTGATTCTGCCAAGAAAGCAATGATGAGTCATACCTGCACCATTGACATATCATTTTCAGCCTCTCCTGACATTTCATCATCTAAGCCCTTGTGATGCATCTAATGCAAATTTCTTCATATTGAAATAACAAATATTTTGAGCACAGAAAATAATAAGATTCATAGAGGAAAATATAATTTACGTCCAATGAATCTTGTTTTTGAGATTCTTTTCTATCAATCCTATCCCTTCAAGCACATTACTGATGCCATAAATCCGCCTCTTTTGCACCTACATGTAAAATTCTAATTATGTATAAAAGAAGAAGAATTATTCAATTAGACAACATTTACTTCACCTAAGTGTTTCTGCAGCTTTATTCAAGTCAAGAGTGTCATCTTGTGCATGTCTAAGTAGATTGATAAATCATTTGGTCAAGAGTCCTGATGGTGAAGTTAGATGATGATAAAAAAGAATTCTCAGTGATAAAGAAAACTTGATATTTTTTTATGAAAGTGAGATAAATCAATCACCTAAAGAGCTATCATAACGACAAGTACCAACAACAGAGAGAGCATTGCATGAAGGTGAACATGTTGGAAACAAAATCTAGTTAATGAGTTAAGACTTCCAATTGAAAAAAAATATATTATTACAGCCATTGTCCAGAAAACCATTAACCTTTTAGCTAGTTACAGTTCTCTATGTAGATGTTTAAAATAATCTACTTTTCAACTAGAAGATTAACATTGTTTTAGCATTGGAAGGATGACCATACACACCTACATTTGGCAGAGAGTCTTTGACATCTGATTTACTGCTATTGGATACCTTGGATTGCTATATGTTTTCTTGGTCATTTTAACAAGAGGATTGATCACTATTTCAGTAGAGCCAGAAGTAGTCTTCCACTCACTCAACTTTGAAGCCTCGTTATCTCCCTGTTCAGGCTTTCGCTTTAACTAAGATATGGTATATATATCACTTCAGTTGAATTATTGCCATCAACTCATAAGGAATATTTACTAATCAGGTAATGGAATTATATTAAAAGCGATTGGGTTAATGCAGCATAGAGAGAATACATGAGATGTTTATTTAAAAGAAAAAGAACTAGCAATTAAGTAACTATATGTCACGTTTCACGTCATTTACTTATGCAATAAAATCAACTAGTTCACTTCAACCTTGTCTTGAATCAGTAGATTCTTTTCTCATCCCTGTGTTGGAGAATACCTAACGCTATGGCAAGTTTTACTTTTCAAGAATATTTCATACTAAAGCATTCTAACAAAGCAAAAGTTAGGTTTTTAAAAATACCTAACTTTACTGCATAAAGAAAATATCAAAATCTAGACAATCTCAAGATCTTCCAAACATATCCATGCTTAAGCAGAGAGATTTTTTCTTTTATAAATCTAATCATACAAAAATTCAATCGAGATAGACTGTACTAATATCTCCTGATAGTTAATAACTTACCTTTCCCATATATGAGCTTATTAAAACTCTTCATAATCAGATAATTAAAAAAAATTTGTGTATCAAAGATACTACGTAGCACATCCAAAATTAGGAATACCACGGATCCTACAGATAGCATGAAAGTTGCCATAGAAATTTATTCATCGCGAGCAGCAGGCGGCAATACTTGCGACCGGTAGGCGGCAGCAACGCATGGCAGGCAGCAACGCTCGTGAACCTGCGAGCGGCAGGCAGGAACACACGGCAGGCAGCAACGTAACGCACGGCAGAGCTCGCAAGGATGCGAGCGGCCGAGGCTGCGATGGTGTCGCTGGTGAGAAAATTTCAGGCAATTGGAAAAATGAGATTAGGGTTCTCTTGGTGTTCCATCTTCGATGGCGGGGAGGAATGAGTCTTGCTGGGACTTAGAGAATCGGTGGATCTCATCGACAAAGAGGATAGTGCGACGGCCATGGGATTAGGTACGGTCGGCGCCATCGATAGCCTCACGGAGCTCTCATACGTCAGAGGAAATGAAGAGAGGGTGACGAAGAAAGCGTATAGAGAGGCGGGGAGAGCGGAAGAGAGGGCACGAGCGATAGTGATCTTCCCAGATCCGGGAGAACCCTAGAGGAGATCCCATCACAAAGTTGGTCGAGAGGCCGTGAGATGAGCTTCGGATGAGAGGGGTTCGGGAGATAGGTGGGTGACAAGTGAAATATAAGGTTTTCCTACTCTTCATTTGATCGAACGATTCATATCATCCCAGATTTAAATGAGAACTTGATAATAGATAATGATTTTTAAAAATTATTGTCATAGACACTAAAAAATATTAATAGACAACGCTTTTCAAAAATCATTGTCTTTGATCCTCAAAAATCATTAATAGACAACGATTTTTAAAAAAATGTTGTGTATTAGTAAGAAAATAAAGAGATAGACAACGCCTTTCACTAAGAGCATTGTAAAAAAGAAAAAGACAACGCTTTTTTAAAAAAGCGTTGTCTTTTAAGTGTTGTAAAATCTCAATTTTCTTGTAGTGTGATTTATATTATAATAATCCAGCTTTTATTTGTCCCTTATAGCAGCTACTGTTGATGGACTGCAACACGTTCTAGCAGCTACTGCCTAATAGACTACCACAATCTGTCAGCATATACATAATATTTGGCTTATATACCCTGTATATAAGCTTCGCAAGGGTCACGAGAGAGCAGTATATTACAAAACACGTACACATCCTAGGCTTATTTTATGGGAATCATAAAGTCATTACAATCTGTGTATCAACACGTTTACACCCCCACCTTGTCATTAATCCAGTGTTTGCTATTAAAAATCTTATGACCAACAAGAAAACTAAATTCTCTCATTCCAGCTTGTCCAAAATCTGTTGGCCGCCGGTACATTAAACTCTCAATGTATCGCATCACAAAAAATGCACAATCTAACCTGAAAGATACAGTTGCTTTCACACTGTTATTATTATATTTGCTAGTGGAAGTATGGAGATGTATAAATATTATGATTAAACATATGTACTTACGATTTAACTCGTGTTAGACCCGGGATCGTAGATACCTCAAAGTCCCTTGACATTAGGGACGGTAGCCCTAGATACCACATTTCATAATAGGTTGGGTCCATATTTTTAAAAAATTCAACCTGCACGAGTATGAAGTTGTTAACCAATACAGACATACATCCAGTAGATTATGAGTTACTCAACATGGCGGGTACTCACAGATTTTTTAAATATTGAAGTGTATAGTTCTGAGGATCCAAGGGAGTTATAGTGCATGTATTTAGCTTCTTGGAGGTCTATTATAAGTAGGTGCTAGTGATCATCTGCATTATTTAATGGACAGAATATATACCTGAGTGGCTTGTCAGTGTAAGTGCTTGCTGATAGCCCAAATGCCTCATAAGACAACATTTCAAGCATTTCCTGTGCCAGCAAACAAGATTTGTTAAAGGACTATATGGAGAATAAAAAAAGGGGTAGGAGGAGTTGGCATTATACTAACAACAAATCCAGCAGCACAAAATATAGATGGCCAATACGGTATGCCACATGTTTTTGGCTTCATCTGCAATGATTGCAAAATAAGTGTTGATGCAATCACCATCTGTGCCTATAGTCCAATCAAAAACACATAGGAAAGATGACATATCCAATGAAATCGTTCCGTTGGACCATATTGACTTTGGCGTTGCCCTACATCAAAAAATAAAACATGTCCATAATTATGTTGTACAACAAGAGTGTCTATTGCTGCTACAATTGGAGCAGTTATACAATTTATATGTGTCATACCAACTTATATATCTACCAGGGTTGATTTTATTCATCAAAATCAAATGTTTTTTTTACAATTAAATTACAATACACTTCCAAAGTAATTTATCCTCGTTTTACCAATATAAGTATACGCATATAATCCATCAATGTGTAACTCAACAAACTTTCAACTCACTTGAGCTGAGTCAGTTTCAACAATGCCTCTGACACCACAACATCTTTGGTTTTTTAAAAATATGTCTTCGCTTGCTGAACAAATACATGGAGAACATTTTTCAGCGAGAGACTAATTATATGTGATATAGGAGTAAAAGACAAAATATTAAACCAACCAAAATCAAACCTTTATGATTTTATATTTGTGTTTGACAAGCGCATGCAAGCATTTAGATGATGAAGTTGTGGCCGCTACATCAGTAGATGAGTCACGACCCTCTTGAATATTCCCGGGAAGCCCAGCATTGTCCTCTCTGCTGCCCTTGGCCATCTCTGACTCATGCAAATCTTGAAAAGTTACTCTTTTACTCCTTTTGGCCAAGGACACTCCCTTAATCTCTTTGGCAGTACAAGGTCTCATTCTCATTGTAGCACAACTCTTTGTCCTCATTATTGGTCATTTAGCAGGTAATGCTACTATATCTTTGTCAATTAACTGACTTTGAAGATCTTTAATTTTCCTCTCTTGCTCTGCTATAATTTGCTCTTTTCCTTGTATAGTTCTGCCCTTCTCATCAATTATTTTATCCTTGGAAGCTATTAAACTTTTTGCATCCGTGGCACCTTTTTTATTCTCCTCAGTTAACTCACTAATTGTGGCCTCCATCTGGGCAATGATCTGATCCTTGCCCTCAACCACGGACTCCAATCGAGAAATGTCGGCGTCCTTTGCTTGACAATTGTTGCAAGCCTCTCCCTCCTGAATTTCTTCCAGAGTTAGTTGCTCTGTAACTTGATCAGGCCTATCCAGAGCTTCTACTGCCTGTGCAGGAACTGGGTGGGGAATTTCCTGAGCATAGGCTGCCTCTTCAGGAAATTACTCAGGAAGTGATTCAGAATTCCCCTCACCAGCTAATTATAAAAACCCCTCGGCAATTTGTTGATCAATATACTCTACAAGATCTTCTATGGAATCATTTGAGAGTAGATGTGTCTCTAGGTCTGATAGACTTAAATCAACAATTATATTGGCAGGCGGTATTTCTACGATCCTAGACTTTATTGTCTCCACTCGGGAGCCTGACCACTTCCATCTGCATATTCTTGGAAGGGCATGTTGTCTGTAAGGATCCATTATTCTGACATGTTCACACATCCATACCTGCAATACAATAAAATAAAATTGTTTAGGTATGATACTCTCTGCATAAATCTTATGAGACAATCACTATATTCAGGAAATTTCCGCCAGGAGATGTGCGAACCCTCTGAGCATGGGACCTTGATTTCCCGATAGGCCCTCTGGTTTCGGCCTTAGTGAAAGCATCGGACCAATGGTCAGCAGCTGTGGTCCGATATAGTTATATACAGCCTTACACCAATTATACCTACCTAAATTGGCAAAATCATCTACGCAATCTATTAGTGATTGTACTGGTAATCTAGATATACTGCTAGTAGTAGTAAATAAAACAGTAATAAAAAAATACAGTATTAACAATTGGCAAAACAGAGTATTGGAATCGGCAGAGGGGGGTTGTTTGCTGAGGTTGATCATCCTGTTCTCTAGCTCCTTCTGTGTACACTCCACATTCAGGAAGTGTTGAAGAAATAGTGGGGAGGTGGTTGCATGCTGTTGCAGATTTACTCCAACGCTTTGGTCTGGGAGTCCCAGAATCAATAAAATATCTTTCCTGGTGAAGCTAATCTCCTTATTATGAAAGATGAAGCATCTGGCTTGCACGTCCCAATTGTCAAACATATTTTGAATAAGGCTTCGGATATTTGCAATTTCAGGCATGGCTACTGCCCAAGCAAATGGGGATCCATTGATCATCTCCATCTGTCAGTCGTTTATGTGTAGTGATGATATAAACCCCTTGAAATGAGGGTAGTTACTTTTCCAGTGCACTTTCTTGCGATATGCACGGGAAGTAGCAATTCTTTGGCTCGCCATTTTATTTCTGTAATTCAAAATACATGAAACTGTTATTTGTATACCATAATTACATACATTACAATGTCTATTATTTGTCTTAGGTAGTACAACGTGAATTGTATATTATACAACATACGTATTGATCACGTTGTAGCAGTTAGGGTCAAGTAGCTGCTACAATAATGAGAAGACAATCTCAGTGTAGGGTTTAACCACAACGTATCAATAAATAGGGTTTACATACATTGAAGCAGTTCAACTACAGTAGCTGCGACAGAAAAGATAAGCATCTTTTTTAAACCCTTATTTCTCTCAGAGTAAAACCCTCACTTATTACCGAACAAAAGACAATAAACCAAATTGTAGCAGCTAATGATGGTTCAAAACCCAAAAGATTCAACCTATCAAAGGAGGTGAAGCTTTGGATGAGAAAGCTTACCACAGTACTTACGATGAAGGTGCAACTTTAGTTGAGGTGCCAAATCGTCTCGGTGAGGTTGATTCAGGAAGACTCCGTGGGCCACCGATATACTATAAATGAATTTACTTCCAAATATTTGTCACACGGCGAGTATAGGGGTTAAAACTTGGTCCGGTGAGGGTGAAAATGTAATTGGACTATATATATATATATATATATATATATATATATATATATATATATATATATATATATATATATATATATATTTGCACAATATTTGTAAAAAGGGTAATTGGTAAGAAAAAGGTTATTTGGACCGTTATCTCCTACAACGTGTAGCAGCTTCTTTCGACTAGCTACTTCACCCTGCTGTAATTGTTTCTACAACGAAATCTAAGATACCTCATTTACTTGATCTATCTAAAAAAAACTGTGATCGCTATGATCAATTTTTGGTTAAAAATGCAGACAGTTAACTGCACAAGGTGTGGCAGTTACATAGGCAGTTAGCTGCTACATTGTGTAGCAGTTATGAGTCGAAATAACTGCTAGAAGGTGTAGCATGGTAGCAAAGCAAAGAGAATCAAAGGCGCTGTAATAGCGGAAATATTTTTAATGTAATTTTTTAGCAAGTGTTTATAATGCTACAAAAATATGGCTTCTACAAAAATGACTAAATTAGTTAACTGCCCCAAGTTGTGGCAGCTACATAGGGAGTTAGCTACTCGAAGGAGTAGCAGTTATGAGTCAAAGTAGCTGCTACAAGGTGAAGTTGTTAATAGCCTGTTATATAGTGGAAGTAGCCATTCAGAAAGTGTAGCATGGTAGCAAAGCAAAGGCGGAGCAGCAGCGAAAATATTTTTTAATTCATTTTTGTAGCATGTTGATACACTGCTAAAAAAATATGGCTACTGGGTTAATTTATGCTAGAAAATAGTCCTACTAAAAAAACAACCTACTGAGATAGTTGCTACAAGGTTTTAAATAATTATTTAAAAATATATATATCCATCCATTCGCAATCTGTAGCAGGACAGCAAACCAAGGGCGCTGAAGGCAGCGGAAAATGTGAGCAAAAATAATTTCCGAATCAAGTTGATATACACAATACGAAAAGTATGGCTACTGCGTTAATCTCTCTGCTAGAAAATAGGGGTGCGAGATAGACTACTTACGAAGTTAGTTGCTACAAGTTGTCGCAGCTACACGGATAGGTAACTGCTGCACGTTGTAGCAGCCACCTCTCCGTGTAGCTGCTACACATTGTAGCAGCAAAGTAAGGTCCGAAGTAGAGCAGGCAGTTGTTGCAGCCGTCGGCCCAGCATAATTTCGTCGTAGCATAAATCGTTCCCACCATCTACAATGACCAATCGAAGATGAGCTATTACAAGGACGGTTTCCTGCGAAGTCGTTGATGCAACGTTTAGGAGCGAAGCAACGGCGAGGTGATTGGGAAATACAATTATACAAATTTTGTAGGCTATAGCGGTGTGGATTAACAAATTAAAATAGAGTGAGGTGGTAGGGTCTCACTGCCAGCTTTGCGATTGAAGACGCCGGAGAAACTTTTCTGCAGGGAGGCCGAGGGACCATCGTTTCGACCCAGGACGTTGAAGGATGGAGAGAGGGAGGGGGAGAGCGTGCGGCGAGGGAGATTTTAATACTACACTTTTCCGGCGGGAGCGCGAGGTCGGCCGGATGCCGGAGAAGGAGGTAGCGAGGGAGAGAGCGGCGAGGGAGAGGGAAGGGAATGAGGGAGAGAGAGAGGTCGGCGAGGGAGATTTTAAATTGGGTAATTTCCGCGGCGGAACTTTTGAACAGGGTGGCGAAGGGGAGAGAGAATAGAAGGCATATTTTATTTGTGGGGAAACCGAGCAAATATGAAAAGTCGTGCTGCTAGGTTATTCTCGGCTAGAAAATAGGGCTGCTAGAAAAATAACTTACGAAGTTAGCTGCTACAAGGTGTCACAACTACACGGAGAGTTAACTGCTACACGTTGTAGCAGCTACCTCTCCGTGTAGCTGCTACACCTTGTAGCAGCTACCTCTCAGTGTAGCTGATACACATTGTAGCAGCTACCTCTACGTGTAGCTGCTATATGTTGTAGCAGCTACCTCTCCGTGTAGCTGCTACACCTTGTAGCAGCTAAGTAAGGTCCGAAGTAGAGCAGGCGGTTGTTGCAACCGTCGACCTTCCATGTCGTAGCATAAATCCTTCCGACCTACTACAACGATCAATCCAAGATGATTTGCTATAAAGACGGTTTCTTGCGAAGCAGTTGATGGAACGTTTAGAACTTCAGCGGCGCGGTGCTTCTTTATACAATTATACAATTCTTGAAGGCTATAACGGTGTGGATACAAAAATTAAATTGGAGTGAGGTGGTAGGATCTCACAGCAGCTGTGCGATTGAAGACGCCGGAGAAACTTTCCCGCCGGGCGCGAGAAAGGGGGAGCGAGGGACGAGTTTCGAGGGATGACTTTGAAGGAGGGAGCGAGAAAGGGGGAGTGAGAGCGGCAAGGGACCTTACTTTAATATTAAACATCCACCGGCGGGAGAGAGATGTCGACCGGACACAGGATGCCGGAGACGGAGGGAGAGAGGGAGAGAGAGAGCGGGGAGGGAGACGGCAGAAGCGAGGGGGAGAGAGAGATCGGCGAGTGAAAAGAGGCCGCTCGGAGAGAGAGAATAAAAAGAATATTTTATTTGTAAGGAAATCGAGCTGGCAACGTCACGTTTGCGCGTCGCTCACGGTCGCGCACAAAGCGTCGCCCAGCATATCAAATCTGTATTAATCTTAACCTATGAGATTAAAAATGACCATTAACTATCCCGACGTAGCGGAGATGTCCAGGGCATAGCACAGATGTCCAGGACATAATATCTTTAACGTAATAATTAAGGTCCCCAGGATGTGGTACAGTTGGAAACACATGATCTTGTAGTTGAGAGGTCCATGATTCGATACTCGGGGTGTCACGATCTGAGGTTAACGTCTCTGTTATGCACTTTCAACTGTGTACCTGTATTTACCTCCCTTCATATCCGTAGCACCGGTTCTAAAAGATTGTTGATGTGACGATTTCAATTTTTTTAACGTAATAATTAAGGGTCGACAATATAAAATTTACTTTATAATATACCTAACACTTATGTATCAATGTTCATCTTCTTTCATATTCATGAGACCAAAACGGAACTGTTAAAGTAACAGATTTATTTATTTAATTTTTTTTCTAAAAAGAACCATTAATAAAATAGTAAGAGAAGTATATTATTCTATAGCAATTAGCAAATCAATACATAAAGTAATTATTAGATATTATTTACTAAAAAAAAGTATGTTATTTATAATAGCAAATTAATAAAGAGAGAACAATTATTTTTCCCCTCTTGAAAAAGCAACTGATTCCTCGTTAATTGCTATTTGCTATTGTAAAATAACGATAAATCTTAATCAATTGAAATTAACTTATGATAATTTCCGTATACTATTAGTTTTATTATAGTTAAAGATCGGGGTTGACATATCTGGAAAATTTTCAACCTATCTGTATAGATAATACCTTCAGCTCTCGCATTGAGATGATGGGAGTACTACATGTAACGATAGAATTAGGGTTGGAAAAAAATATCGAAATATCGAAATATCGAAAAATTATACCGAAAAAATACCGTATATATTGAAATTTTCGGTATACCGAAAAATTTGGTACAGTATCATACCGTACCGAATTTGTCGGTAACGGTAACGGTAACGATTTAAAATATTTCGGTATACCGAAATACCGAGTAACTATAGATTAAATGATTAATTTAGATTCCCCTAAAGCCTAACCAAACCCTAAACGTCCCCAAACCATGTTCTCTCCTTGCGCCGTCGGTGCACACGTCGCGACTCGCGATTCTTTCCTTCCACAGTCGACCACCGCACGTAGTCGCCGGAGAAGATGCACAACAACCTAGAAATTTCTTCTCCATCCCTAATATTTTTTTCCCTTCATTGAATCTGAAGAAATCTAATCACCGAGCTCTGTTCTGAGAGTTATGCTTGCGCAAGTTCTTGTCCGATTTTCCGATGAGTTTTAGCTTTTGTTTTTTTGGTGGATTTATGATATTTTTAGTAGGGATTGAAGCCTATATGCTTCCCCTATTTTTCCAGCTAGCATTTAGTTATTTCTGGCAAGATTTCGACAAATCTCCAGCGAGCCACCACCCTAGGACCACTAGCTGCTGGTTTAATCTTTAATCTTGCATATTTGGGTCCGAAATCCGAACTCTTGTTCTTATATGATCACTGCCTTCATTACAAGAGAATTATTTTTTATATATTATATGTAATATATATATAACTTCGGCATGACGGTATTTTACCGATACCGTACCGACATTTCGGTATAACGAAATTCGGTATACCGAAATATCGGTACGGTATCAGTATCATTTCTTAGAATACCGATTTTTTCGGTATGGTATACGGTATTCGACTTTGGGTATGATATACCGTACCGATCCAGGCCTAGATAGGATCGAACTAATCACGTAACTGCATGTTCATCAAAAGTCATCATCTACTAACCAACCAAACTAATATCGTGTTGTAGGGATAGGCTCTAGTATTTACGATTCAATTTCTAACTGTGTGCATTATAAACTATGTATTTTTTGGTTGGATGATAAATTGGAGACATTAGATAAGCCATTTTTCTTCCATTCGATGATAAACCTAAGATGTGTCATTTGCTATAAATATTTCTTGATTTATTATCGGTGGAAAATCTACATGGGATCACTTGAACATCTCTAGAATTGGTCGGCCCAAAAGGTTTGATACATAATGCTAACTAAAAAAAATTAATATTCCATGATCATATATTGTAATTAGAATCATTAATTTAGATTGAAACTTGACTCATCTTACAAAAAAAAAAAAAAAAAAAAAAAAAATTTAAACGGATTAGTTTAAATTTTACCAATCCATTTTATAACGGATTTATACGAGCTGATCTGTTCCACATGAATCACCTCATGTTGGGCTCGGATTCGTCCGTAAGTTAAAAAAATATTCTTTTAGAATTTAAAATTAAGATGAAAACTGAATGAACTTATGGGCTTGACTCGCCTACTATCCAAATTTAAAATTTTAATATTTTATATATTTTTTTTTTTATTGTTAGGTGGACTACTATGCTATAATGCTTAACTCATAATTGCTGCATACTTTTTACCCATTGTAGCAATTAATAAGTAGTTTTTATCCATTATAGGTAAAAAATTATATAAAGTCTGGGTGATCGATCCGATCCAATAGAAGTTTTCCAATGATCATCAGGATAAATCAAGAAGTGTTCATAGCGAGTAGCTCAGGAACCCAATATCCTTTAGTTGTGTGCCCGATTTGGAGGTAAATTGATTTACCAGGCTAGGTAACATCGAGCCTGGGTGACCGGCCCGGTTCCACGAAAGTTTTTCACTGACTATCAGGGTAAATCGGGAAGCGCTTGCAGCGGGCAGTCCAAGATTCCAGCATTCTTTAGTTGTGTACCCCATTTAGAAGAAAAATTCCTACAAATTTATCATAGTTGAAACTTGAACCACGAATACCTAAATGACAATCTAAATATCATGTCGCTACGAGTAGTTGCTACAATATCACTCTCCAGACTTATTTTTGAGATAAAATTGCAGGGCTCCCATTTGATTTTTCCTGAAAAAAGATTCAATTTGGTATTTTCTTTTACCCAAACTTATTCTTTGGTCTACGGGTAGTTGAGCATCCAAATTGTACTGTTTTAAATATCATGGTAGAAAAGGCGATTTGTTCTTCTCCGGTATCCCCGTCAATACGAAAGAAATAAATCATGAGTAACTACTAATCATTAGTATAAGTGGCTAAGACATGAAAAAGGAAATGTTCAGATGCGACAAATTTCGATCTAAAAATCTCATATGACAATACCCTATAATTTAACCACTGCATCGCCTTAAGGGGATTGAAAATAAAAAACCCTCATGACATAGTTAAATTGGTTATTATAGGATAAATATCAGTAGGATATAGGTTCGAATCTTAATAAAGTTGATAAAAAATGTCCTTTAGCTTAATGGTCTTTCTTGGAAGGTTTGATGTGGATTTGGTGTTAAAATTTGACGCGTTTAAGCATGTTCTCTCTTATACTTTGATCACTTGTACTAATGGCTAGTAGCTATATGATCGAAAAGAATTTAGATATCTCTATAATGACATGATATTATCCACTTTGGGCCTAAGCCTCATGATTTTGCTCTTGGGCTCTACCCAAAAGGCCTCATGCCAATGGAGATATCTTTTTCTTATAAACTCATGATATTTTCCATGTGTTTTCATGTTGGAAATAGAGATAGTGGGGAACGTGGCCCATGTTCCCCACTACACATAATGGAAAAGTCCATTATGCCCCTAGTGTATTTCCCTATATAAAGGGGGTCCGTCCAAGGCTCAGGTGGTGTGAAATTGCGAGTGTGCAACGAGAGTAAGAGGAGAACATCCAAGGCGGTGGGATTTGGTTTGTGGAATTGCGGAGGGCTTTCCGATCCTGTGATCGCTCTTCCGATAGCAAGTTTCGTCATTGCCGATTGCAGATCTGCGGGAGATCGCTGTAAGTTTTTACCGCATTTAATTAATTCGTCTATCATGCATTTAGAATATATTTTCTACATTGGTATCAGAGCACGTAGTTGTTTCTAAATGCATGATAAAACCTTGCGTTGAAGTCACGACCGATGTGTTACAAGAAAAGCCAAGGCCGATGACTCTGTGTCGCGACAAAGGCTTGCCGATGACAACGTCTCGAAAAAGGGATGTAGTCAGCGACAAAGTCGCTCGCCGGAGGACACATTGCTGCTGCTCCGATGGAGTTTTGTTGGTTGCTGCCAACACATGGCTAGATCGCATTTATGTCGCGATCTTCTCCAATGGCCGACACCATAGGCTTTGAGGGAACGGAGTTTGTCTCCGATGGTTGCCGACAATAAGGTCACAGAGAGACTTGCGACTGGGTTGCAGTTCGGTGATCGAGTTGTTTTTGCCAATGTTAGCGCTGTTGCCCAAGATTGAAAATCGCGACGATTTCGTGATTTTCACTAGAGTCGTCGAAGGTATTCTTGCCGGTCGACGATGCATCAGTGGCCTGCTGGCGACCGTGTCCGTCGCGGTTGCGTGGCATGTACAGCGTGTGCAGCGTGCGAACATGGGCAGCAATGCGGCGGAGAAAACGGCGATGTGAAGAAATAACGAAGCACAGTAACGTAAGGAAAAGTTTGATTTAAATAAATCAAATAAAAAAAGTGAGCGAAAATGTCGCATGCAGTTAAAAAAAAAACGGAATTTTTTTTTGTTTCAATTTTTTATGCAGAAACGTGTTTAAAAAAAAAAATGTACATGCGTACTGTAAATGTTAATATATGCCTACCGTAACAGTATGTTTAATTTGGGTGCATGCAATAATTAATTGGATATTAGTTTCAATTAATTTCCATTTATAATAAATGGTCTAGAGTAATTTTGGTCCATTTAGATCTGGTTCAGGTTTAAATCATTAGTTGGTTTAACCGAACCAATTTGATCAAAACCCGAAATCAATTTGGGTTGATTAATTAGAGCTTGGACCAAATATGATCAAATGACCAGATTTGTTCTAATAGGTCAGATTTGATCAAAATAATTAGATTTGTTCTAATTGGTCGGACTTAAACCAATGGACATTGGTTTGATCAAACGGACATGAGTTTGATCAATAAGTCTGAAATCGATAGAAATGGACTTAGAGAAAAAGTAACAGAACATAGGTACAAAAATCCATGTCCAATTAGATTAGTTCTAATTAAGGACAATGGACTGAGCTTAGGATCTGGATCCCTAATCAACCGATCCAATGAATTTGACCAATTAGATTAGTTCTAATTGTCAACTTGAACTCCTGAAAATCGAGAAGATTTGTTTTTCTTGATTATTTATGTTGGTATTATGCCTGTATAAATTGAAATAAGCCGGTTTTGTACTGGTTAGTCGATTTTGTACTGACTTATTTATTTTCAATTTTTCAGATGGCACGAACGATTACCACATTGAAGTGCGACGAAATCAGCTCAGGGAGGAGATTCAGGAGATAGAGTATAACTCTGCTTATGGAGTCGACGGACACATTGGACGGCTTGATGATCTATTTTGGAAACTTGAGCGAGAAGAGTTTCCAGTCCTGGACAGTTATAGGATTTGGGCTTTGATGCAATCATTGCCAGAAAATCCTAGGATGATAGCAGACTATATTTGGGGGCGTCATCAAGGACGCGTCACATATTCTGTATTATGTGAGGAGCTGCTTCATCATATGACTGAAGAGGATCCGGAAGAGTTCGAAGAGGACCCGGAAATGATCGAGGAGGAACCAGAAGAGGATCCAATTGTGGATCCAAAAGAGAACCTTGAAGCTGTCCTGCCCGTGATTACCCCAAATAAGTCCAGGCTAAGAGGGATTATTTTGGCCACTGCACTAGTGTCTGTCCTAGTGGGAGTGGTAGTTGCCTATCTAGTTTATTAGAGTTCTGTTATTTTTATTGTCGTTTTGTATGAACAATAGTTAGTCCATTTCATTCATGTCAGTTGGTTATATGTTAACAATTTGCAGCATAATTTTATATTAAGGATATGTTCATTTATTTATGATGTTTGCTTGACATGATACATGATTAGTTCATGATGTATTAAATGATTAGTTCATTTAATTAAAAAAAATATGATATATTAAATGATTAGTTCATTTAATTAATGAATTCATGATATTATAAATGATTAGTTCATTTGTTGGGATGTATGTAATAGAATTGATTAATATTAATTTGATTGGTCATACGGATGATGAGTGAAAACATAGTTGTCACTTGATTTTGTAAACCAACTCAAAGTAATATTAAGTCAATCATAAATTGCATACATATGATATATACTGAATACTAAATAATTTGTTTATTTATGATAGATTATGGCAACCAAAAACATAATAGCTGAACTCAACAAAGGTGAAAAACTTAATAGGGATAACTACAAGATCTGGCACCTCAAGATACAATATGTACTTGAGGAACAAGAAGTTCTAGAGGCTGTAAATCAGGTTATGGAAGTACCTGTAGATGGTCCCACTGCACAACACAGACGAGATCTTGATGCCTATAAGGCATGGAAGAAAAAGGACTCCACTGCAAAGGGTATATTGATTAGTTCAATGGTAGACGACCTAGCTTTTGAATATGAGTCATATCTTACGGCTCATGAAGTCTGGGTTTCCCTTAAAGAAAAATACAGTGGAGTAAGTCTGAGCAAGCTTCGACAGCTGACAATTAAATTTGACAGCTACAAAAAGCGTCTGAATATGTCAATGGTTCAACACCTCAGGGAGATGTCGAACATGATTCGGGAGCTTAAAACTGCTGGTCATGAGTTGACTGATGAACAACAGGTTAAAACAGTTATTCGTTCACTTCCAGATTCTTGGGAGACCATGAAGCAGACCTTAACTCACAGTGAGAGTATCAAGACTTTCACTGATGTCTCACGCCATGTAGAATTGGAGGCGGAGAGAGTTGAATCCGCAAGGATTTCTGGACAAGCCTATGTGGCTGTAAGTTCTGCTGGATCATTTGGATCCAAGAAAAAGAAATGGTTCAAGAAAGGGAAGGGAAAGAAGAAGGAAGCTGCTGGTGTGGGACAGGGCCCAATCAAGAAGATAGTCAAGAAGACTGGAAAGAAACCTAAAAACAAGTTGACTTGTTTTAACTGTGGCAAAAAGGGCCACTTTGCTCGGGAGTGCACTGAAAAGGTAAATCCAAGTGTGTCTTCTTTTCAAGAGCATTTTGTTGCTAGTTCAGTGTTGTTAGCTGATTCTTATCCTTTGTGGATTATAGATTCGGGAGCAACCAACCATGTAGCTCGGGAACGAGTTACATTTGTTGAGTACCGTCGGGTACCAGCTAGCAACAAGTGGATCTATGTGGGAAATAATGCAAGAGTTGAAGTCAAAGGAGTCGGCACTTGCAAACTCAACCTACGTGGTGGTAGAGTTTTATTTCTACATGATGTCCTGTATGCTCCTGAAATTCGACAGAATCTTGTTTCCGTTACATGTCTTCTTGATTTAGGGTATTGTATTAATTTTTACAGTCGGTCTGTTGAACTTAAGATTGACTCAGTGTCAATCGGATATGGTTTTTTAACAAATGATTTTATGGTTCTTGATGTAGAACCAGATGTCAATTATGCTATTGATGATTGTTTTTCAAACATTGCTTTAACTAGTGATGCAGATATAACTGATGAAGTTTGGCATGCTAGATTAGGACACATAGGACAAGAACGTATGAATCGATTAGCTAGAGAGGGTCTATTGGGCACTCGAGCTAAGATTCAATTGTCTATATGTGAGCATTGTCTTGCTGGAAAAGCAACTAGGAAACCATTTGGTAAGGCTATTAGATCTGAATCGGCATTGCAGTTAATTCATTCGGACATTTGTGGTCCAATGAATGTGAAGGCTAGACATGGAGCTTCCTATTTCATTACATTTATTGATGATTTCTCTAGGTTCGGTCATGTGTATTTGATTTCTCACAAATCTGAAGCATTAGATTGCTTCATTCGTTATATGAACGAAGTTGAGAATCAAACAGAACGTAAAGTTAAGGCTTTACGCACTGACCGTAGAGGGGAGTATTTGTCTGATATGTTCAAGACAATATGTAATGATAGAGGGATTATTAGACAGTTAACAATCCCTGGAACTCCACAGCAAAATGGGGTAGCTGAAAGAAGAAATAAGACTCTTCTTGAAATGGTTAGGTCTATGATGGCGCAAGCTAATTTGCCAATCTCCTATTGGGGAGATGCACTATTAACTGCAGCCTATATACTTAACAAAGTGTCTTCAAAGTCAGTTCCATCTACCCAATATGAACGTTGGACAGACAGAAAACCAGATTTGAGTAATCTGAGACCTTGGGGGTCAGCTGCTTATGTTCATGATAATTCTCACAAGTATGGAAAACTAGGGCCTAGAGGTAAGAAATGTATCTTTATAAGATATCATGCGACCTCCAAAGGTTATGTTTTCATAGGTGAACAACTAGATGGAACCATCTCCGAAATAGACACGAGAGATGCGACTTTTCTCGAAACAGAGTTCCCAATCAGAGGTGATGTTGATAAAAATGTTCCTCTATTTGAGGAGGATGAGATATTATCAACAAGAGAGGTGTCAAAGTCTAGTCAACCGAGTGGTAGTGATATGCCGAGTCATGAGTTGACTTCTCAACAGCCCAACTTACGGAGAAGTGTTCGTAAGATCAAACCTAAGAAGAGGTTTGATATTGAGAATGAAGCATTGGTTACACTTCCAATTGACAACGACGAGCCTCAATCCATTGAGGAAGCATTGGGATGTAGAGTTAGAGAAAAATGGAAAGCTGCAATGATTGAAGAGATGGAGTCCATGATTCAAAATCATGTTTGGGACTTAGTCGATCTTCCTCCGGGCCGAAGGGCTATTGGGAATAAATGGATTCTCAAAATAAAGAGGAAAGCAGATGGATCGATTAACAGATACAAAGCTCGTTTAGTTGCAAAAAGATATACCCAAATGGAGGGTATTGACTTTGAAGAGACATTTTCTCCCGTAGTGAAATTTGTATCAATAAGAGTTATTTTGGCCTTTGTGGCACATTATGACTTAGAATTACATCAAATGGATGTAAAAACCGCTTTCCTTAACGGTGATCTTGATGAAGAAATCTATATGGTTCAACCAGAAGGTTTCATTGCTGAAGGCCAAGAGCAAAAAGTATGTAGACTTGGAAAGTCTATATATGGGCTAAAGCAAGCGTCAAGACAATGGAACATAAGATTTAATGAAGTCGTTTTATCTTATGGTTTTGAAATGATCAATGAGGATCATTGTGTTTTCCTGAAACAGAAAAAAGGAAAGTATGTCATTTTATCATTATATGTTGATGATATGCTGATAGCTGGAAATGACATAGGATATGTGAATGAAGTCAAGAAGTGGATGTCATCACAATTTGATACAACAGATATGGGAGAAGCTGAATACATCTTAGGGGTGAAGATCATAAGAGATCGTCTCAAAAGACTTTTGGGTCCATCACAAGAGTCTTATATAAATAAGATGTTACATCATTTCAAGATGTCTAATTGCAACATAGAACATACACCTATTGTGAAAGGTACTGTGTTGAGCAGAGTATGTGTCCTAAAACTCCAAAGGAAATAATCGAGATGAATAAAAACCATATGCAGTGCTATTGGTAGTTTGATGTACACTATGTTGTGTACCGTCCGATATCAGCTATGTTGTGGCTTGTTAGTCTTCCGATCAAACCAGGACCGAGACACTGGAAAGCGGTAAAATGATATTCAGATATCTCAAGGACAGATGATTATTGTCTCTGTTTTCAAGGATCAGATATGAGTCTGAAAGGTTATTAGATGCATATTAGTGGAGACCTGGATGATAGAAAATCCACATCGAGCTATGCATTCTTGCTTAATGGTGGCGCCATCTCACGGAACAGCAAGAAACAAGCTTGTGTAGCTTTGTCGATTATGGAAGCTGAATATGTGGCGTAGTGGCTTGCAAGAAGGATCTGGTTGAGAAGGTTTCAAGCATCTAAAAATACGAGGATAGTTGAAGATAGTGGGAGTCATGATACAATAGCTTTTTCCAAGGATCCCAAATATCATAGCAAAGGCAAACATATAGAAATTAAATATAATTTTGTAAGGGATATTGTGGCTAAAAGAAAAGTCATTCTTGAGTATGTCCCTACACGTGTTATGCTTGCAGATTCTTTTACTAAGCCAATGACTAAAGAGTCATTTAAAGAACATGTAAAGTCTTTGGGACTTCGTAGAATGTAACAATATTGAAATAACAATAAGACTTTGTGTTATGATTGTGTCATTTGCCATAATTTATTCAGTGTATATGTTGTATTTGTTACATTCATGTAAGATCTCGGTGAGCATGTTGGCAGGTGGAGATTGATCCACTCACATGGACAATCATCTCTGTTTGTTAAGTACAAATAGGGGTAAGACCGTTACTTATGAAACAGCTTACGTAGCTGAAATTATGAAATTAGAGACAGATTCATAAGTTGAGGTCGCTTTGATAATTGTATCAAGATGAGATCATTTATGTGTAAATAATGATCGAAGTAAATGAACCCACCATTTACTAAACCTGTTGAAAGCCAGATTAGAATTCATATGTTGAATTCAGGATTAGACGTTAGGTATGTCTAGATCGAAATCTGTACGATGTTAAATTTGAAGACAACATGCACTCTTTTTAGTAAAGAGAATAACATCGTAGCATGTGATTCATACCACATGTGCTATTGCGACAATAAAGGTAGTAGGAGAATGAATCCATGTTTCTCTACTATGTGAGACCTTTGAGATTATATGTTAATCTCAAATTTTGCCTTAGTGACTATTTAGCTGTCTACTTGAAGTTTTAATCAGTGTCTGCTACTTTAGCGTGTATCCTATGGCTATGGACGATTCGGTCTATGGAGCATAACTAGGAAAGCGACTGATTAAAATGAATTGATTCTAGCTAAAAAGGAAGATTAAATATATTTACATCTTTTGTTGTTATTCACTGGTCGACCCATTTCTATTATGTATGGAAATGAATGTGAATATTGGATATGGAACATGCTCATGACATAATGGTCATTATAAGGGATTAGAGATGTTCATATCGATGTAAATAGAAATTATTTAATCTGGGTAAATAGCAAGACATGGATATCTTCAAGATAATGGATGTGTGTCACTTGAAGATTGGATGGATTCTGGATAAAGGCTATGTGCCATCAGGAAAGAAGCTATGTGCCATGAAGAGTGTGTCTCTAATTTATTTGAGCAGCTAAGTAAAGTGTAACAACTTTATTAGCATTGATTACTCAAAGAGCGGCTAAGTCAAGGTGTAACAATCTTCTTAGCAACTATCGCTCAGTGTGCTTGCTGTCGCACGAACCATTTTCTCTAAGTATGGATTGGATGTTCTCATATGGTCTATGTGACCAAACTCTCTAATAGTCTATGTGATTTATTATGTCTTTGTGACTTACCTGAATGAACTAGTCTTAGTGACTTACCTTGGACGAGTGGGAGATGTTGGAAATGGAGATAGTGGGGAACGTGGCCCATGTTCCCCACTACACATAATGGAAAAGTCCATTATGCCCCTAGTGTATTTCCCTATATAAAGGGGATCCGTCCAAGGCTCAGGTGGTGTGAAATTGCGAGTGTGCAACGAGAGTAAGAGGAGAACATCCAAGGCGGTGGGATTTGGTTTGTGGAATTGCGGAGGGCTTTCCGATCCTGTGATCGCTCTTCCGATAGCAAGTTTCGTCATTGCCGATTGCAGATCTGCGGGAGATCGCTGTAAGTTTTTACCGCATTTAATTAATTCGTCTATCATGCATTTAGAATATATTTTCTACATTTCAATATGGGACTATGTTTGCAACCTTGTAACCCCAATAATCCCCCCCCCCCCCCTCAAACAAAGGACCATGAGCTTCCCACGTCTGATCCTTGACCCACCAGGTCTTCCTGCCTCTCGGTCTACCCGACCTACTAGGACTTCCTGCCCCTCGGTCTACCCGACCTACTAGGACTTCCTTGCTTAGCCGCAACTAGGACTTCCTGCCCCTCGATCTACCCGACCTACTAGGACTTCCTGCCTGGTGTCTGGTCCTCTTGATCCGAACATAGGAGCCCCCACTTTCTTTGTTCGAGGTCAATATTGTACTCACATGGTTCAATCAGACCATAGCTCTTGTGCACAGTCGGCGGTTAAACCTTCTGGCAGTCCGGGCTCTGATACCAATTGTAGGATCGAAAAGAATTTAGATATCTCCACAATGACATGATATTGTCCACTTTTGGCCTAAGCCCTCATGGTTTTGCTCTTGGGCTCTACCCAAAAGGCCTCATGCCAATGGAGATATCTTTTTCTTATAAACTCATGATCTTTTCCATGTGTTTTCAATATGGGACTATGTTTGCAACCTTGCAACCCCAACAGTAGCTATCCATGATTTACCTCTTCTATGTTAATTTAGAGATGAATTGATAGAGGCGCTCGAGCGCTCGGGCGAGCGGGCGAGCGAATCAGCTTCTTGGAAGGACGCACAATTCATTATAAAATTTACGACAATTTACCAAAGGGCGCATGTAGAGATCTAAATTTATCAAAAGACGTACGCTACTTTGATATTTTCCAAAGAACGTACTTTTTTAAGTGCATTTCCTATTTTACCCTCCTAACAATTTGACTTTTTCTATTGTTTTTCTTTTCTCCATTATTTTTCTTTCCCTTCTCTCTCTTCTCTTTTTTATATCAGCATGCAGAACATATGAATAATATTAGTCAATTTTTTAATAACATTTTAATATATTTGAAGAAACAAAAATAAGCAATGAATAGCATATTTGAACTCCTTGTAATTTCAGAAATCCACTGAAACTAAAATGAGTGTAATCGGAACTCTCTAGGTCGATCAGTGAGTTTTGATCAAAACCCATTGATGGACCTAAAGAGCTCCGATTGTACCCATTTTAGTTTCTATGGATTTCTAAAATTGCAAGGAGTTCAAATATGGTGTCCATTATTTATTTTGGTTTTTCATAGATGTTAACATTCAAAATGAAAGAATCATCAAAAACACCCACGTTGGGTCTGATATGATTCCATATAAGGCCCAACATGGGTTTTTTTACCGATTCTTTGATTTGATATATTAACATCTATGAAAAGGTGAAATAAGTAATGGGCATCATATTTGAACTCCTTACAACATCAAAAATCATAGGAACTGAAATTAGTGCAATCGGAGCTCCCTAGGTCCATCAGTGGGTTTCGGTCAAAATCCACTAATGGACCTAGAGAGCTCCGATTGCATCCATTTCAGTTCTTATGGATTTCTGATGTTGCAAAGAGTTCAAATATAGTGTCCATTATTTATTTCGCCTTTCATAGATGTTAATATATAAAATTAAAGAATCAATAAAAAAAAACCCACGTTGGGCTTGATATAGAATCATATCAGGCCAAACGTGGGCCTGATATGAAATCATATCAGGTCCAACGTGGATCTGATATGAAATCATATCAGGCCCAACTTTCATCAACGCTGGAGCTCTGTTTTTGAGGTTTTTCCTAGCCATAAACTATTAGCTTTTATAAAACCACGTAAAACCCTTAAAATGAAATGCACATTATCTTGTAGGCAGGTGCATTGGGAACTACTGTAAAGGAGTCATAAAATAAGATCATTGAGCTACAGTATTTGGTAGAAGCACTCAGGTACTTGTCATGTTACTTTAATAATGATATGAAGAATTTTATTAAACACAAAAGATACTATGCACCTTGAACTGAAAAACATAAATTTTCATTTCTAGAATTGAGCATTTAACCTTATCTAATTGTTGGTATACCTTACATCGTAGTCATTTGTAAGGTTACTATTTGTATTCTTGATAGATTATAAATAAGTTAAAAAAATATGAATATTTATGAATATTGATAAATTTCTAAGATGACTTGAATTAAGTAGAGTTGAAGGTTTTAGGGGCAACGAAGATCAAAGAAATCTCTTCTTAGAATAATTAATATGATTTAAATAGTCTGAGGATTACTAGTGGTGGAGAATATACAATTCAGTGATGAGATGAGATCCATTTAGTCAGATCCAAATAACTCACAAACAGAGCTTCTGCTATAAGAGATGGCCTAGTCAAAGATCAAGGTGCTTTGCATTAATGTACCATAACTTGTCTTTCTAAGTTGGACCTGATACGATTCCATATCAGACCCAATGTGGTTTTTTTTAATCGATTCTTTGATTTTATATATTAACATCTATGAAAGGAGAAATAAATAATAGACACCATATTTGAACTCCTTGCAACATCATATATCCATAGGAATTGAAATGAGTGCAATCAGAGCTCTCTAGGTCCATCAGTGGGTTTCGGTCAAAACCCACTAATGGACCTAGAGAGCTTCGATTATACTCATTTCAGTTCCTATGGATTTCTGATGTTGCAAGGAATTCAAATATGGTGTCTATTATTTATTTCACCTTTTCATAGATGGTAATATATCAAATCAAAGAATCGACAAAAAAAAATCCATGTTGAGCTTGATATGAACTCATATCAGGCCCAACGTGGGTCTGCTATTGAATCATATCAGGCCTAACATGGGCATTTTTGATGATTCTTTCATTTTGCATGTTAACATTTATGTAAAACCAAAATAAATAATGGACACCATATTTGAAATCATTGCAATTTTAGAAATTCATAAAAACTGAAATGGGTGCAATCAGAGCTCTCTAGGTCCATCAGTGTGTTTTGATCGAAACTCACTGATCGACCTAGAGAGGTTTGATTACATTCATTTTAGTTCCAGTGGATTTCTTAAATTGCAAGGAGTTCAAATATGTTGATATGATAAAGAGATAAGAGGGAAGGGCATTTCGGACATCATCAATTAGGTTTGGTTTAAGTGGAAGCACTGTTCACCCTTGAGGGATGGGGAGAGGGGGTTCCTTTGGAGGCGGCGGCCACGAAACAGGAGAGGGGGGCTGGGTTCGTTAGGAGCAGCCGCTGCCAACCTAAGCAGGGGCAGGGGTAGCTTCTCCCCCTCTCGCTCCTCGCCGGTGCCGGTCGCCACTTTTTTCCTCTCCTCCTCGCGACGCCGACCGCAACACTCCTTCTTCTTTCTCCTCACGGCACCGCCAGACAGACTTGGTGTCGCCCCTTGTTTCTTCCCCTCTCCCTCTCTCCTCAGCCGTTGATTCAGTCGTCTCCTCCGCCACCGCCCCCGACGGGCACTGCTTCCGCCTCCGGCGACTACAGCCGCCGATTCCTGCGGCCACCATTAGCACGCTGCCACCAGCGCGCGCCGCCGCTGCCGCCAGCGCGCGCCGCCGCTGCCGCCAGCGCGCGCCACCGCCCCCGACGGGCACCGCCTCACCCTCTTGAGGCCACCCCCACCACCATCGCAGCCGCCTCCAGGGGATGTCATCGTTGCCGACTGTTAGGATCCTTCGTAAGGCTAGAGAGGGGGGTGTGAATAGCCGACCCCAATCTTTCGCGTTTCTTCCTACGATTAGGTTAGTGCAGCGGAAATACAACGTAGAAAGAAAACAGGAGAAGAAAGACAAACCATATAACGAGGTTCGGAGATGAACTCCTACTCCTCGGCGTGTCCGTAAGGTGGACGAAGCCTACCAATCCGTCGGTGGATGAGTCCCCGGAAACCCGGCTAATAGATACTCCTTGTGGGTGGAGAAACCTCACCACAATCTTTGCAACAGCAATAGGAGTACAAATAGGAACAAGAAAACAAGAACAGAAATGTAAACAACACTTACTTGCCTTCTTGAAGTCGCGGGAACCCTGGTGAGCGGCTTCTCGGATCAAGCCTAGCTAGAAAACCGAAGAAGCTCACGCTAAGCTTTAGCATCCAACGAGCTCAACAAAGCTCAGCGGGAAGAAGCAAGCTTGGTGGAGAGAACTTGGAAGGAAGAAGAAGTAGGCTTGAGATTTCACGAAGTCCTGTAGCCCTCTTTTATACTGCGAAGAAGAAGACAGAGAACTAGCCGTGGTCTAGGAGGATTCTGATCGGTCCATGGACCGATCAGGAACCTCCTGATCGGTCCACGACCTCTCAGCAATCCTCGCCCGACTCTCGATCGGTCTTGTGGACCGATCAGGGAATCGAGATCCTGACCGATCAAGGATCGTCCTGTCCGTCAGCGATCATCCTGATCGGTGCCCGGACCGATCAGATGGGTGGATCGGTCCCAAGACCGATCCACGTCTTTCTTCTCGCGAGTTGCGTTGCCTCGATCGGTCTCCGCCGATCAGATTATCGATGAGCCGCGATCGATTACGATCGGTCACGGGCCGTCGTGGCAACGTAGATATCCGGATCGGTCACCGGACCGATCCAAACCTCAACCCTAAACCTAAGGCTTCCACACCAACATCCGGTCAACCTTGACTGTTGGTACATCATCCTAACATCGGTCACTCCCTTGACACGCTAGCACTCCCCGCTAAGTGTCCGGTCAATCCCTTTGACCCACTTAGACTTTTCCACACCGGATGTCCGATCATCCCGATCCATCTGGATTTTCCTCTTCGTGCCAAGTATCCGATCACTCCCTTGACCTACTTGGACTTTCTAACACCAAGTCCGATCCCCGATCCATCTGGATTTTCCCTTGCTGGTTTCACTCACCAGACTCTCCAACCGCCTAACATCCAGTTAGGACTTTCCCACCGCCTGGCTTCACTCACTTAGGACTTTCCACACGCCTAACATCCAGTTAGGACTTTCCCACTACAGGCTTCACTCACGTGGCTTTCCAACCGCCTAACATCGATTAGGACTTTTCCATTGTCGGCTTCACTCACGAGACTTTCCAAGCCTAACATCCCGCTTAGGACTTTCCCTCGTGCCAAGCTCCCTGCTTGGACTTTTCCAGTGCCAAGTCTCCATACTTGGACTTTTCCCGTGCCAAGTCTCCATACTAGGACTTTTCGCGTGCCAAGCTCCCTGCTTGGACTTTTCCAGTGCCAAGTCTCCATACTTGGACTTTTCCAGTGCCAAGCTCCCTGCTTGGACTTTTCAGGTCAACCAGGTCAACCTTGACCTACGGTTGCACCAACAATCTCCCAAGTTCGTATTCTTGTCAACACATCAGAATACAACTTTTCTACTCTCCTCCATACTTGGACTTTTCTCGTGCCAAGTCTCCATACTAGGACTTTTCGCGTGCCAAGCTCCCTGCCTGGACTTTTCCAGTGCCAAGTCTCCATACTTGGACTTTTCCAGTGCCAAGCTCCCTGCTTGGACTTTTCAGGTCAACCAGGTCAACCTTGACCTACGGTTGCACCAACAATCTCCCAAGTTCGTATTCTTGTCAACACATCAGAATACAACTTTTCTACTCTCCTCAAACATTGTCAAACATCAAAATACAACTCGAGTCAGGTCACCCTTGACCAACTCGAGTCAGGTCAACCAAGTCAACCTTGACCTAAGGTTGCACCAACAATCTCCCCCTTTTTGATGTTTGACAAAATCCAAAATCAAGTTAGGTTAACCCGATAACCTAACTTGGGTTCTCCAATAATTCTCCCCCTTTTTGACACACATCAAAAAGAATTCCAATGTTCTTCCTTGAACATTCCTTGACATTCTTCCCCTAGCTTTTTGACACACATCAAAAAGAATTCCAATGTTCTTCCTTGAACATTCCTTGACATTCTTCCCCTAGCTTAGGTTAACCCGATAACCTAACTTGGGTTCTTCAATAATTCTCCAATGAACACTCTCCCCTTTTTGACACACATCAAAAAGAAAAAGGAGGGTATCAAGGTCAAGAGTTTCTTCCTAATGAAAGTCTCATACCTTTCATTGAAACTTTTAATTTCCCCCTTGATACTAAACTCAACAATCAACTTAGTGATAATCTCATATCACTAATCCTCAAAAGTCTTAAGGAATAAATACTCCCCCTAAAAGTTAACTCCCCCTTGACAATTAGGTAAAACTCCCCCTAAAGGTCAACTCCCCCTTGACCATTGCACCAACAATGTATTTGTGAGTTCCAAACCTTTAGAAATCCACAAAACCCAACTTCCAGCTGAAATTTCAGACCAACAGCTGAAATCAGAAACTGGCATGCTCTGATCGGTCCCCAGACCGATCAGAAACCCCATGGATCGGTCCCCAGACCGATCAGGCCTTCACCAGACCGATCCATGCTTCACTGGATTGGTCCACAGACCGATCAGGACTTACCTGGATCGGTCCCCAGACCGATCCAGACTCTGATAGGCAGATTTCTGAAATTTCCTTCCCGAAATTCAGAAACTCCTAGAAAATTCCAGAAAATTCGAAAAATTGTGAAATTTTGAGGATACATTCCTCATAACATATACTATCATGGAAAAATAGTTTTCTATGAAAATAACTTCCATTTTTCAATCTTGATACAAAGTTCAAAAACTTTGAAATAGTTCAAGTTTAACTCAACTTTGTATCACAATGTTCAATGATGAATGCTATCACTAGGAAAGCTTCATCAAGGTTTTTCAAATCAATTTTAAAATGCTTTTAAAACCATTTGAATTTAGGACCATAATCTTAGGGCTAGATGTACATGACTTGTACACAAGCTTTCCCCATGATCCTTAATTTCTTGAATTAGGGTCATCTAGGTACAAGGACAATGCACCTTGATCCTAACTCATGATCCTAATATCTCATACACATCTAAGGTGTATCAAACCACATTCAAGTCAATTTGATGTGAGATATGGGTTAAGGTCAACTTAGGCTAAGTTCTCATACATTTTCTAAACACCAATTTGATCTCAATATCAAATTATATGTTTGTCCTCAAATCAATTTCATTGATTATAATGCAAGAGATGATGACATGGCATATAATGATATCATAAGTAAAAACATGTGCCAATGTCATGATGTCATGGCATAAAGTTTGAAAACTTAAATAAAGCATGACATATAAACTAGCCTAAGCATTATCATGACATTTCAAATGATAATAAGATAAATATGATGTCATGGCATGGCAAA
Source organism: Zingiber officinale (assembly GCF_018446385.1). Taxonomy (NCBI): domain Eukaryota; kingdom Viridiplantae; phylum Streptophyta; class Magnoliopsida; order Zingiberales; family Zingiberaceae; genus Zingiber; species Zingiber officinale. The sequence goes on from NC_055987.1 coordinate 150,733,286, forward strand.
TGGCAACCAATCATGGCAAGTTAGCACAAATAAAATACCTAAATTCCCTATCTAAGTATCCTTAGCCTTAGCTAACTTAAAATCTAACCCTAGATTGCCCATATATCCCTAAGAGAAAACCAAAATCCCAATTATGGTATTTCTCTAGGTTTTCTTAAATTGTGCCAAATAAGATTAAAATCGATATTTTTTAAATATGGCACAATTTACTCTTCAAGGAGTAAATAATAATTCTTTTTCATTTTCAAAGGTTATCAAAACCTCGAAAATGCTCCTTGAGTGTCAATTTCCTCAAAATTGGGTTAATTACCCTTCTAATTGGAGTTGACACTCTCTAACCCATCTATGGGGTAGAGAAGATGCTCCTAGGAACCCAATACCTATTTGAGCTCATTGGGTTCACTAAATATTCACTAGGGATAACTTCCCTAGCAACCCTCTTAATGACCCTCTTAGGCTTTGAAGCCTTGGTCATTTGGGATTCATCAAGATCAACTCTAGGGGTGACTCCCCTTGTGACCTTGGTGGTGGTCTTCCTAGCCCTAGGTTTTGTTCCATAATCGAATGGAATATTATGATAAGTGGGTTTGACCATTTAGGACTTAGGTTTGTGACCCAAACCTTTCTTGTCCTTGGACTTGGGTTTTTGACTCTTAAACCCTAGAGATGACTTCTCCATGTTTTTAAGAGTCTTTTCTAAATTATCAAGTCTTGACCTCAAGACTTGATTTTCCTTCTCTAATACCTCAAGCTTTAATTTATCATTATTCCTTGAGGTATTTCTAGGCATATGTCTAGATGATTTGGGATTTCTACCTAGGTTCTCCTTAACCTTAGATGAGTTAATCCTAGTGTTATCATTTCTAGCATTGTCCTTACCTAGACTAACATGCTTGGCACCTAAGCACATATATCGATTTCTATGATTATCATGCTTATCATTCTTGACAATTGCAATAAGACTACTAGCATGTATCTTATTAGAAGTGCAAGAATGAACCTTAGAGAATACCTTAGGGTTTGCCTTCGCTCCCCCTTTACACATGCTTGGTCTTTTGTCCTTGTGAGATTGTCTCCCCCTTGGACATTGACTCCTATAATGTCCCCGTTGCTTGCATTGGAAGCACACCACGTGCTCCTTGCCCTTGCGTTTTGGGACTCCGACTTCCTTGATCTTTGGCGCCGGTGGAGTCTTCTTAGTCTTCTTTGGACATTTACTCTTGTAATGTCCAAATTCCCTACACTCAAAACACATTATATGCAATTTACTTGAACTTAAGGTGTTTAAGTTACCTAGGGTTGAGGATAGATGGATGCTCTCTTCTTCATCCCTCCCGGAGGTAGAAGCTTCTTCTTCGTGCTCCGAACTTGAAGAAGAACTCTCCTCCTCTTCGTCCTTAGATGTTGAGTAACCCTCAACTTCTAATTCCTCTCCTCCATGATGTGAGCTACTTGATGACTCACTTGTCTCCTCTTCATGATTTGAAGTGGAGCTCTCCTCATGGTACTTGGCCAAGTTATCCCATAATTCCTTGGCATTGTTGTAACCTATCTTACACAAGATGTTAGTAGGCAATGAAAATTCAATTATTCTCGTTACCTCTTCGTTGATTTCGGATTTGTGAATTTGTTCTTTGGTCCACTCCTTCTTCTCAAGAGGTTTTCCTTCCTTATCCACCGGAGGAGTAAAACCTTCTTGTACACAAAACCAATTCATTATGTTAGTCATAAGAAAGTACTTCATCCTTACCTTCCAATACGCGAAGTCACCGCATTCGTAGAAGGGTGGAATGGTGACATCTTCTCCGAGTAGATCCATCCTCTAGCTCGTGCTCCCCGGGTGTTAATCCGATGAAGAGCAAACCTTTGCTCTGATACCACTTGTTAGGATCCTTCGTAAGGCTAGAGAGGGGGGTGTGAATAGCCGACCCCAATCTTTCGCGTTTCTTCCTACGATTAGGTTAGTGCAGCGGAAATACAACGTAGAAAGAAAACAGGAGAAGAAAGACAAACCATATAACGAGGTTCGGAGATGAACTCCTACTCCTCGGCGTGTCCGTAAGGTGGACGAAGCCTACCAATCCGTCGGTGGATGAGTCCCCGGAAACCCGGCTAATAGATACTCCTTGTGGGTGGAGAAACCTCACCACAATCTTTGCAACAGCAATAGGAGTACAAATAGGAACAAGAAAACAAGAACAGAAATGTAAACAACACTTGCTTGCCTTCTTGAAGTCAGCAGGAACCCTGGTGAAGCAGCAGCTTCTCGGATCCAAGCCTAGCTAGAAAACCAGCAAAGAAGCTCACGCGAAGCTTTAGCACCCAACGAGCTCAACAAAGCTCGGAGGAAGAAGAAGCGAAGCTTGAGAGAACTTCGAGAAGGAAGAAGTAGTCGCTAAAGAGATTTCACCAAGTCTGAGCCCTCTTTTATACTGCGAAGAAGAAGAGCATAGAACTAGCCGTTGCGTCGCAGCTAGATTCTGATCGGTCCATGGACCGATCGGGAACCTCTGATCGGTCCACGCACCGATCGGGCTTCGTCCTATCGATCGGCGTCTCGATCGGTCTTGTGGACCGATCGGGGAACATCTCGATCGGTCCATAGACCGTCGAGCTTGTTCTTCGCCAGCGATCTATGCCCGATCGGTGCCGGACCGATCGGGCCATGTGGATCGGTCCCAAGACCGATCCACGTCTTTCTTCTCGCGATGAGCGGCCTCTGATCGGTCTCGGACCGATCGATTACAATCGATGAGCCATCGATTCGATTACGATCGGTCACCGGACCGTCGAGCAACAGATATCCGGATCGGTCACGGCCGATCCAAACTTCGACCCTAAACCTAAGGCTTCCACACCAACATCCGGTCAACCTTGACTGTTGGTACATCATCCCAACATCGGTCACTCCCTTGACTGCTAGCACTCCCGCTAAGTGTCCGGTCAATCCCTTTGACCCACTTAGACTTTCCACACCGGATGTCCGATCATCACGATCCATCTGGATTTTCCTCTTCGTGCCAAGTATCCGATCACTCCCTTGACCTACTTGGACTTTCTAACACCAAGTCCGATCATCCCCGATCCATCTGGATTTTCCTTGCTGGTTTCACTCACCAGACTCTCTAACCGCCTAACATCCAGTTAGGACTTTCCCACTGCTTCACTTACCAGGACTTTCCACCCGCCTAACATCCCAGATTAGGACTTTCCCACTACCGGCTTCACTCACGTGGCTTTCCAACCCTAACATCCAGTTAGGACTTTTCCGTGTCCGGCTTCACTCACGGGACTTTCCAACCGCTAACATCCCGATTAGGACTTTCCCTCGTGCCAAGCTCCCTGCTTGGACTTTTCCAGTGCCAAGTCTCCATACTTGGACTTTTCCCGTGCCAAGTCTCCATACTAGGACTTTTCGCGTGCCAAGCTCCCTGCTTGGACTTTTCCAGTGCCAAGTCTCCATACTTGGACTTTTCCAGTGCCAAGCTCCCTGCTTGGACTTTTCAGGTCAACCAGGTCAACCTTGACCTACAGTTGCACCAACAATCTCCCAAGTTCGTATTCTTGTCAACACATCAGAATACAACTTTTCTACTCTCCTCCATACTTGGACTTTTCCCGTGCCAAGTCTCCATACTAGGACTTTTCGCGTGCCAAGCTCCCTACTTGGACTTTTCCAGTGCCAAGTCTCCATACTTGGACTTTTCCAGTGCCAAGCTCTCTGCTTGGACTTTTCAGGTCAACCAGGTCAACCTTGACCTACGGTTGCACCAACAATCTCCCAAGTTCGTATTCTTGTCAACACATCAGAATACAACTTTTCTACTCTCCTCAAACATTGTCAAACATCAAAATACAACTCGAGTCAGGTCACCCTTGACCAACTCGAGTCAGGTCAACCAAGTCAACCTTGACCTAAGGTTGCACCAACACCGACAACGGCTGTCGCCGCCTCCACCGACCCCAGCACCCGATGCCACCTCCAGCCGTCGACTACGCCTCCTGCGACCACCACAGTCGTCCCTAGCGGGCGCCACCGTCGTCACCCTCCAAGCAGCCACCGTTCGAGGGCTTAGGTATTATACTATGCCTATATTCTGGCCTGCGAGCCGAGAGTGTGTTCGGCCTTCGTGCCGCTATTGTATCCCGACCCGCGAGCCGAGGGAGTGTTCGGCCTTCGTGCCACTGTTGTATGCCGGCTTGCGAGCCGAGGCTGTAGTCAGACAGTGCGTCGCCTTGCGGATCCATATCGCGCCCAGCTTCGAGCCACCGGAGCCAGCTACTCACCTGGTGGACATTTATCTACTATTCAGGGTCACGACGACTCGATCAGCTCACCCACCTATCCAAGGGCGCCCCCCGGGGCTAGGGTACGTTCTCGTACTCGTCACTTATTTTATTGATTTATTTTATGCGGCTACTTATATATCCGTGAGACCCGCCTCGAGTATCGAGGTACCAGAGACCGGGGCAACTTGGTCGCTAGCTACAGGTACTGTTGACCGGAGGACTTCAGACAACTTGGTAAACATAGAGGACAACTCACCATCCAGGTCATGGAGATGTGGTCAACATCCCAGCCACGTCATCCCGGCGCCTCCGTCTTCCCAGCTTCCCGACAGGATCATATGCTATTCATTGTTTATTTTTGCTTATTCAAATATATTAAAATGTTATTAAAAAATTGACTAATGTTATTCATATGTTTTGCATGCCGATAAAAAAAAGAGAAGAGAGAGAAAAATAATGGAGAAAAGAAAAATAATAGAAAAAGTCAAATTGTCAGGAGGATAAAATAAGAAATGCACTTAAAAAGGTACATTCTTTGATGAATATCAAAGTAACATAAGTCTTTTGGTAAATTTAGATCTCTACGTGTCATTTGATAAATTACTGTAAAATTTAATAATTTTAGTGCACAAGACAGTTTCAAAAACTTTAAATATCGTCATTAATTCCACAGTTAAACATTGTTTGCTTCAAAGCATATCCCATTCAGAATTTAGCACCAATTGAGAAAATCTTGGCACATCAAAAACCAGACTAATTAACACGCTAATTTTATAGTTGACTCTTCGTTTCATACGAAGACCCCTTATTTCGTTGTTAATTAATTACTGACGATCGTCATTAACCATCCTGATTAAATCTTTACTCCTCCCTAATCACATCAGATGGAGTAGCTCCAGAGTGGCACGTCAGCGCCGGAGTCCTCGTCGTCCCAACCGAAGCCGCCACCGCCGCCAGCCGGTGTCTGTACCAGAAATTCCTGGGGCGTTGAATGCATGTCGGCGAAGTCATAGTAGTCCATATCCATGTAGTCGTAACTCAGCAACTCCAGTGCCTTCCCCCCGCCGGTTTCGCTGTGGTGGCCGGTGGCATGGTGCGCCATCGACGGCGTACCCTCCACCACCGTCGACGCCGACGGGTAAGTAGCTGGCGCGACCCCTGTCGCCCCAGAGGATGCGCTGGAGTCGTCCTTCGATCCCAGCGAAACCGGAGGCGGCCGGAACGCCTCCACGGCCTGCGCCGCGGCCCGCGCGATGTCCCTGGAGCTGGAGAACGACGCCGGCACGCGGAGCCGCCACGCCGAGTCAGCGAAGTTGAGGCAGGCGTCGCGGCCGCGGAGCATCATCGCGGCCACGTCGTGCGCGCGCGCGGCCATCTCGGCTGTCGGGAACGTGCCCAGCCAGATCCTCGACTTCTTGTGGGGCTCTCGCACCTCACACACCCACCTCCCCGCGGCGCCGCGCCGACGCACTCCCCTGTATACCGGGTGCCGCGTTTCGTGGAACTTGGTCCTCCCCGCCGGCCGCTTCGGCGGCGCCTCCGACACCGTCGAGTAGTACCAATTCGCTTCCCCTCGGGAATTCGGTTCGGCGGCGGCGGCGGCGGCGCCGTCATTACCGAGTGACATCTCCATTCGGCGATGCGATACTCCCTAAACGTAAGCAATCGGCTACTTCACCAAATTGGAATCTATGTCTTTTGGGGGGGCAAGATTCGACGAGATATATATAGTGTCGGGCGGCAACGTCGCCGTCGCAACGCGGGCACACGGAGAACAGCTGGAGAAAGGCGAGCAAATCTTAACCCAATCATTAAATTATCTGCAGGGTCAATTACAGCGGACGTGGCGCGTCCGGATAGACGAACCTGGACACTCGAGCGGAACGCCGCCAGCTAAGCCGACACAGGTGGCCCTTCCTTTACTTGATCCATAATCACGATGACAGAAGGTAACTACGAGCTCACACCCAAGGTACCTATTAATTTATCCCAAGATTATTACGAAAGTAAATCACGAATAACTATTAATATTTGGAATAGTAATTAATGTATGAGAGAGATATTTACATCGGTGATACGGTGCATAATTGTTGGGTCCGATAAAATCGTGACAGTCAGAAGTCAAGAAGACGTGATAGTCAGAAGTCAAGTGGGCGTGTCAGTTAAAAGTTAAGGGGGTGTGACAATTAGAAGTCAAGGGGATGTGGCGGTCGGTAGAGAAGAAGTAGGACTGTGTGACGATATCAGAAACATGGTTCTCAATCAAGTTCTCACATACCAAGACCCCAGATCTGATGCACCCTGCTCTAAGACATGGAGGATAGTTAGGGTAATACCTGGGCGGGATCTGACTGGTCGGGTTCTCACGGCTCAATTACATTCAGGTCTGGTACTCTCAGTAAGCCAATTCCCGGTCAGCCAACTCCCGGTCGGCTCTTGAATGACATATCTCACCACACATCCCGACCCCTCAAGGTTTAGGCTAGGAGTTATATCTAACAGATTAGTCTGAACTGCCCTATTCATACCCGGTCGGGCCAAAAGGTCGAGACAAAAGGTGCTACACGACAATAAGGGCAGAGAATCGTAACCGTCTGTCAGAGAATAACTACCAAATGTCAGGGAATATTCCAACGGTTTGCGGTCATCTGCGAATGGAACCTTCCTTCAATGTACAGGAGGATGCCACGTGTCTTCTATCAACCGACAAGTCCAGACGCCCGACATTCTCTAACATCGGTCAGTCTCCAGAGGTACGCATTGTCATATAAAAAGGGGCGTCCTCTCCCCTGCATAGGTACACTCTTTTCGCACATTCGCACTTGTCTTCTACTTTTCTTTCTCCTTCGTATACTATTCTTCCAGGGAAAAAATACCTAACTTGAGTATCAGAGGGCCTACTCCAGGGACTTTTCCCCTGATTTCTGGCCTCTAACGTCCCGTGTGCTTGTCTGAGTGTGCGCAGAGTTCAAGTACCACCAGTGCAATCATCGTCGTTCGTCGGCACCACATGGGAGTCCATTCATGTAGGTGCATACGAGAATAGTGTCCTGGTCACCCCTGTGTCAACACCAGCAATAGCTCATGCGACCTCCGTCTGACTCAAATTCCGAACATAATCACTCAGCTATGTCGATATTCGAACTCAAGATCTCATGATGACAATACCTTATGCCTTAGCCACTAGACTGTCCCGAGAAGGTCAATCATAATCATAGTTGACTTATATTATGATTGATGGTTTGATTGGATGATGATGATGCTTTTCCTCGTAATGAGAGTATTCATATCAATTTTTCTATTTAAAATCTATAATTTTGAATAAAAAATTACTTTAGATATCTATTTTTCAATAATTATATATCAATTTTTCTATTTTCAATAATTATATATAAATTTTTCTATTTTTTTCTCTATTTGATAATGATTAATAAATAAAATATATTCTTTAAAAATTTCTACTATTTATAAATATATAATTTAGAAAATAAAGAGGATATGTAAAATTTTTTTAAACTATTTTATTTAAAATTTAATGTAAAATTTTTAAATAGAATATCATATGTGAATACTCAGAGATTAGGATTTAGGGGAACCTGAAATAACAAAAACACACAGGGCAAACTAGATTTGTATTTCTGGATCCCGAATCTAGTAAAAAATTATTTAAAAATAATTCAAAGTCAAAACTGATCTCCAAAAATAAGCAGGAGATTCAGCATGCATGAAGCAAGGAGACACAGGTTCCCATACCGTGGGGGTGGGGCACGTGGAGGGTGACTAAGATATCCTATTTATTAGATGCGTTGAGTCGGGATTTAGATCCATGAGAATTTAGTGGAAGTAGATGCATGTTTTTTTAGAACGAAGCAGCACTGCAGCAGCATATCGGGGGGTGCCGCCCGCGCAGTGTGCCACCACGCGGTTTCTTTCTTCGCGAGGTTGTGGGACGACGACGTGGGCGGTGACAGCTGGGAACGTAGAGTGGCGCCGCCCGTCAACTGTTCGCAGCCACCGCCCACCCCACCGTCTTCCCCTGCCGTAAATGCACGCTAATCTGCCTCTTAATAACTCCCTCGATATTTTAATTAATTTAGTTTCGAAGCCTCACTGGCTCCGTCGATTATTTCGCCTTGTTTCGATTCATGGTACTCAGTTTCTAGCTAGTTGCTCGTTGACGGTCCATAATTATTTGGTTCCGAGCCTCTATTAAGATAAAATATTTTTTAAATGCCATATCCACATGCACATTCACAATTATATCCCGATCCAAAATTAAATATCTCATTATTTAAATATTCTAAATTACACTATAAATTAAATATTTATATAGATCGATCTACTCTCAAATATTTCAAATTTTACTCTTAAATATAATTTTTTAAAAAAATTTTGTTAAAAGGAATCATCGAGTATAACTCTATACTAGCTGATTTCAAATCACCTCCCCAATATCCCTTTCCAATAAGCAGAGTCGTACCTGTGTTCAACCAGATCTGAAGCGCATACTAAAAAAATACTAAAAAGTGACCATTTTACTACGATAAATAATGATAAAATTTAATTTACAAATAATATATATCAATAAATACATAAATAAACTAAAAATAATATATTATATCAATAAAAAGTTAATAAATATTTAAAATGATTATATAAACATTACTCGTCTAGCTGTTTAGAGATATTTAATCAAATCTGCATAATCTAATTACCGGACTATTTTTTTCTCAATCGATAATATTGATAGCTTATTTAGTGTATCCCATAACAATGAGACCAATGCGGTGACTGCAGTTAGTAGCAAGGCGACAAGCAATAACTACCATGCAATTAGATTGCAGTTCACACAAACGACCGGGGTAGCGTGCGACAGCTACCGTACTACGCAATTAGGTCACGAAAGCAAAGGCCACCCGCTAGCCCGCGTCGCATGAGATAGCCACTACGAGAATCGACATGATTAGGTCGCACAAATGACCATTGTTGCACAATTAGGATACAATTGGTGTCGCGTGTTGCAAGACGAAGAAGATGGTCGAAGAAAAAAATTATGATTATCTCTTGTTCAATGGATCTGTGCCTTGGTAGAAAGAACGTCGAGAAGAAATCACATGCAAAGAAGAGCAACACTAGTGAAGAAATTGCGTGCAAAGAAGAGTCATGCATCAATGTGTGCCTTAGAGCCGTGAGAATAGGTTTAGCGGCCATTTAGGGTCCATGTCTCTAATTTTTTTATATATAATAAAAAATGGGCCCTTTATTAGGCTGGGCCCTGAGGCGGTTGCCTCTCTGGCCTCATGGAAGTTACGACTCTGCCAATAAGAGATATTTGAAATTGAGAGACATTTGATGAATGCACTCTCTAAATATTTCCACTGTGGATGCTCTTAGAATAATATTTAAATATTTTTTTTCTAAAATTTAAATCTATATAATAATAAACATTGCTATAGATTAAATGTAGAATTATTCAATATTGATATTGATCTTGTTCGAAAGCGGAGAAGATAGCTAACTGGGAAGGTGGCTCTGATGTTGAGTATTTGAAGACTCTGATTTAACAAAAAGTGACTCTGAGCGATCTTGTGTGTTGCAAGGAGCATTAATGATCGGGTAGGGAAGGGGTCCCCGGTGTAAACCCTCCGACGCTCAAATCAGTAATCGATTCGAGTAGATGAACAGTGAAAGGAACAATAACTATGAGTGTGTAAAACTGTGTAGCATCATGTACCTCCGTCTGTAGATGGGGACCCCCCTTTTTATAGTTGATCCTGTCTGAGTGCTGAGTCGATGGTTACTGGGGGCGTGGTGCTCTCGTTGACTCCGCGTAGCCCTGTGAGTGATGTAGACCTTCGGTGAGAACCTGTAAGCACAAAACCGAGTCGGGAAAGGGTTCCTGACGATGGCCCTCCGACGCTCAAGTCAGCCTCCGGCAGCAAGAAATCGAAGTAGAATGACGAGAACTATAGCTACAGTGATGAATCACGCATATCTCCGTTGGAGTCTAGGGTTGGCGTCGTCTGTGGCTGATACTGGATATCAAATTCACTTAACTCTGTTGTCCACTTGATCAGTCTTCCGGACGCCTCTGGATTGAGGAGGACTCTGCTCAGCGATTATTAGTCATCACTATGATGGTATGAGCGAGGAAATACGGTCAGAGCCTCCGAGCAGCAAGGACTAGAGCGAAGGCGAGTTTCTCTAGACCAGTGTAGCAGGATTCAACGTCTTTTAATATATGGCTCAAGAAGTACACAGGCTGTTCCTCGCCGTCTAACCTTACAATTGCAGAGCCGACAGCCTGCTCGGTGGAAGATAAATAAATCGTCAGGGGCTCACCGGCGACCGACTTGACTAACACTGGCAAGGAACTGAGATAAGCCTTGAGCTCCCCGAACGCTCGGTCACATTCCTCATCCCACTGGAACTTTGTGGCTTGGCGCAAGATCTTGAAAAAAGGTAGGCTCCAGTCGGCAGACTTCAAGATGAGCCTTGATAAAGCTGTTATCTGGCCGATCAGACGCTGAGCCTCCCTCAAGTTTCTTGGTGGCTGCATATCCTGGAGCGCTTTGACCTTGCTGGGGTTGGCCTCGATGCCTCGCTCAGTAACAATGTATCCCAAGAAACGCCCACTTTTTGCGCTGAACAGACACTTTTGGGAGTTGAGCTTGATTCCGTACGTCCGTAGTGTCTGGCAGGTCTCCTTTATATCTGCACAGAGATCAGTGGCTAGGAGGGGCTTAATTAGTATATCATCTACATATGCCTCCATGTTGCACTTGATCTGCCGGCGAAACACATTGTTCATAAGCCTTTGGTAGGTCGCTCCAGCGTTCTTCAGGCCGAACGACATTACGTTGTAGCAGTAGGTGTCGTCTGCCGTGATGAAGCTAACCTTCTCCTGATCCTCTCGTGCTAGCATCACCTGGTGGTACCCCTGGTACACATCTAGCATGCATATCAGCTCGCACCCGACGGTTGAATCCACCATTTGATCAATTCGGGGTAGCGGATAAAAGTCCTTCGGGCATGCTTTGTTCAGGTCCCGGAAGTCGATGCAGACCCTCCACTTGTTGTTTGGTTTAGAGACAAGTACTACGTTCGCGAGCCAGCTTGGGAACTGAACCTCACGTATATGGCCGGCCTCAAGGAGCTTTTCCACCTCCGCTCGGATAATTTTGTTCTGCTCGGCGCTGAAGTCTCTCTTCCGTTGTTTCACCGACCAGGCGTCCGATCGGACGTGAAGCTTGTGCTGAGCTACGCTTGGGGAAATGCCAGGCAGTTCGTGCGCCGACCATTCGAAGACATCGTGATTTTGTTGAAGGCATTTGATGAGCTCTTTCTTCTGCTCCACTTCCAGGTCGGATGTTATGAAGGTGGTGGCCTCCAGTCGGCTAGGATGAATCTGCACCTCCTCTTTTTCTCCATAAACTAAAGTAGGAGGCTTCTCGGTTATAGCGTTTACCTCGATCCGAGGGTTCTTCCGTGCAACTTTGGATTCGGCTCGCACCATCTCCACGTAGCATCGCCGAGCTGCTAACTGGTCCCCTCGGACCTCTCATACCTGGTCATCAACGGGGAATTTCACTTTCTGGCAGAAAGTTGAGACGGTCGCTCGAAACTCATTGAGGGCAGGGCGCCCCAGGATCACGTTATAAGCGGACGGGGCGTCTACCACGATAAAGTTGGTGGTCCGCGTCTTTTGGAGCGGCTCCTCCCCCAGTGATATAGCTAGTCTAGTCTGTCCGACCGACAGAACCTCGTTTCTGGTGAACCCATACAGTGGGGTTGTCATGGGTGATAGCTCGGCTCTGTCAATCTGGAGCTGGTCGAACGTCTTCTTGAAAATGATGTTGACCGAGCTGCCTGTATCAATGAATATGCGGTGAATAGTGTAATTGGCTATTACCGTTCTGATGATGAGGGTGTCATCGTGCGGCACTTCGACTCCCTCAAGATCCCTCGGGCCGAAGCTAATCTCAGGCCCGTTCGCCTTCTCTTGGCTACAGCCTACAACGTGGATCATCAATTACTGAGCATGTGATTTTCGGGCTCGGTTAGAATCGCCTCCGGTCGGTCCTCCGGCGATAATGTTGATTTCATCTTGAGCGGCGTTACTCCTGTTCTTCTCCTCCTAAGCGGTCGGTCGGCCACGCTCGTGCGAGGCTCGGGGATGGTGGTGCCTTCTTGGCTGATGCTACTGTTGCTCGGGTGAATGTTTGCCCCCCCTCTCGTCGCCCAGCGTGGTGCTGCCTATACCATCGGTCGGGGGAAGGAGATCGGCGGCGGTAGCCTCTGGGGGTCGGCTGAGCGACTGGGGGAATTCCTCGGTTGTCGCGTGTATTGTGGGTGGTTGACTGGTGGAAGGTATAGAACATGGGCGTCCACATCTTTCCCTTCGGCCTCAGCCGTTCGGCAGCCACATGTTGGACGGCGTGCAGCTTGGCCTTGTGATGCTGTCGGGCCCCCTCAGCTCGGAGTCCTCTAGGGGGCTGGTGGCTGATAGGTGTAATGACCCAAATTTCCTCATTCCAAGTCCTAATAGCATTTAAAAATATTTAGAAATGTTTTAGAAAAATTCTAGAGATTTTTAGAAATTTTTAGAGTATTTTTATGTAATTTTTGGAGTTCGTTTGGTATTTTCACTAAATGAAAGAAGTTTTGGCAAAAATAATGTCCAAGCCGAGATTCGAACCCACGACCTCCGGCCGAGCCAATTCTTAAGAGAATCCGGCTGACCAAGTGCCCAAGCGGGCGTTGCTGATTAATGAAGGAGAAAAATTTATTTAAGGAGTTAACAGAAATATTAAGTTATAAAAAGGGATAAGTTGATGCTCTGTTTTCCGGTGACCTAAACCATTCTCTCCTTCTCTTCTGCATACGATGGCGGAGCTCGGGCAGACAACAAAAGGGAGTAGGGCATCGTCTTCGGCGGTCGGCCAAGGTCCTAGAAGCCCTTCTTGTTCGGTTGTGAGTCCAAGAAGCAAGGTAAGTGCTACTCACCTGCGGTAAGGGTAGTTTCGAGCTTTGATTTAGTGTTTCTTTTAGTTTTCGGAATATGCTGTAAAGGATTGTGGTTGCTTGGGAATTTAGAGTAGATCCAAGATTTGTTTTTCCCTTGTAATTAGAAATTCAGATTTTTATGTGAGCTTATAGTGCAGATTTTAATTAAGCCTATAGTGCAGATTTTAATTAAGCTTATAGTGCAGACTTTTAATTAAGCTTATAGTGCAGATTTTAATTAAGCTTATAATGCAGATTTTTTTATGTAAGCTTATAGTGCAGATTTTAATTAAGCTTGTAGTGCAGATTTTAATTAAGCTTATAGTGCAAATTTTTATATAAGCTTATAGTGCAGATTTTAATTAAGTTTATAGTGCAGATTTTAATTAAGTTTATAGTGCAGATTTTTGGTGGAACTTGTAGTGTATATTTTTGGTGGAATTTATTGTGCAGATTTTAATTAAGCCTATAGTGCAGATTTTAATTAAGCTTATAGTGCAGATTTTTATGTAAGCTTATAGTGCAGATTTTAATTAAGCTTATAGTGCAGATTTTAATTAAGTTTATAATGTAGATTTTTGGTGGAACTTGTAGTGCAGATTTTTGGTGGAATTTATAGTGCAGATTTTTTGTGGAACTTATAATGCAGATTTTTGGTGGAACTTATAGTGCAGTTTTTTTAAAAAAAGATTATAGTGCAGTTTGATTAAGTATTATAGTGCAGAATTTATGTTTGCATAGTATGCAGAAATAGTGTAGCATTGAATGCAGAATCTTGATTAGTATAGTATGCAGAATTTTGATTAGCATAGTATGCAGATTTTTGTTTATGTATTTCAAAGTTAGAATTTGTTTAAACATTTCAGTTTTTAAAGAAGCATTCTTTTATTAGAGGTATTAACAAGTATAAGAAAGATAAAGAAAAGAAAGAAAAAGGCCAAGGCATTAAGTAGATCCCAAAGTCAAGACTTTAGGGATTTTGGCACACAAGGTGCTCGTTAAAATGCCAAGGCATTTAAAGAAGAAGTAATTAAGATAAATCAGCTTATGAATCAGTATTTTACTTTTATCAGTGACACTGTGCTGGACTCTTAGTTGTCCTTGGGTTGGGCTCCCATAGTCGTCCCTAGGTTTAGATAACCTAGTAAACCCTACTAGATTCGGGACTAGCTACCTTGGGTCTAGTTAGGGATGCGGGCATAGCAAGTACAGTTGCCGGGCCCATCAGCAGCATGATTATTATTTTTATCTATTATGAAAATAGTTTTCAAAACTTCACAAATCAGTTACGTGAATACAGTTCAGATTCAGCATTAGCCTAGCATCAATTTAGCTCAGCTTATGTATCAGTTCAGTTAAACTTATTATTATGAAGTATAAAAGTATAAGTTTTGAACAAGTGAAATAAGTTTTACATGTTTAGCATTTCAGCATGTCTTGTTTCTTTTGCTATTAGATGAGCATGTGTAGTATTTCCTTTAAAGCATTCAGTTTTAGATTTATTTTATTCACATGCATATTCGAATTTTGTGAGTTAGATAGCGCTTACTAAGCAATTTTGCTTATAGTTGCATTTCCTCTTACTGCAGATAAAGGAAAGGAAAAGTTATAGCAAAGGAAGGCGACAAGGAGGTGCGGATAGATGTGTGATGCCTGGACTATAGAAGCCTTGGGATTTAGCATAAGAATTTATTAAGATTGCCATTTATTAAGAATGTATTAGATGAGTCATTTAGTCTTCCGCTGCTAGTTAATTGTATATTTTGAGTTCT
This sequence comes from Zingiber officinale, assembly GCF_018446385.1. Lineage (NCBI taxonomy): Eukaryota > Viridiplantae > Streptophyta > Magnoliopsida > Zingiberales > Zingiberaceae > Zingiber > Zingiber officinale. The sequence continues at coordinate 150,748,354 of NC_055987.1, forward strand.
CCGAGAGTTTTAGGAATTACTATCAACATATGAACAAGGATAGTTAAGTAAAGTTAGTAGTCCAGTAGCGCTCCGCCCTCACGGACTAGTAGCGAGGAGGGTGGGGTGTTACAAGTAGGTGGCCTCCTTTCAGTCGGCGCGGATGGTTCTGACGGCGCCTCCTTCCTTCTGGCCGCTTGTGCTTCCTCCACGTTGATGTATTCGCTCGCCTTCTTCAGTATATGGTCATAATCGCGGGGCGGCTTTCAGATGAGCGAACAGAAGAAATCCCCATCGACCAGCCCTTGGGTGAAGGCGTGCATCATGGTCTCAGATGAAACTGTCGGGATGTCCATGGCTGCCTGGTTGAATCGTTGGATGTAGGTTCGGAGAGTTTCTCTGGGCCCCTGCTTTATGGAGAACAGGCTGACGCTAGTCTTCTGGTAGCTCTTGCTGCTTGCGAAGTGGTGGAGGAACGCCGTCCGGAAGTCCTTAAAACTCCGAATCGATCCGTCCGACAACCTCCGAACCATCGTTGCGCCAAGCCGGACAGGGTAGTGAGGAAGACCCGGCACTTAACTCCGTCAGTGTATTGATGGAGAGTAGCAGCGTTATCGAACTTACCGAGATGGTCATCCGGGTCGGTCGCACCACTGTATTCTCTAATCGCCAGGGGGAATAGTGCCTTGGGAGCGGATCTTGCAGAATCGCCTATGAGAATTAGCGATTGATCTGCTCGGGAGAAGAATCGGTCCGAGGCGCCTTGCCCTTCTTGACGTCTCGTGTGGGCGCTTCATCGGCTGACGATCCTTGGTTGGCCTGCGCGAGTTTGGAGGGAGTCTGGAATAGGGCCCGATGGAAGGAAATTGGCACGGGTGGTGCATCTCCTGGCGTGCCGGTCTGCCCTTTGTTCTGCGCCCAAGTAGAAAATTGTTCCGGTCGATCTTCCAATGCCACTCGGCCACCGGATGCTGAGGTGGCCTGCTGTGCAAGCCGCTCGGCTTGTGTCCTCTGTTGCTGCTCCACTATTTTTGCTGCTCATGCCTAGATGAGCGCGTCGAGTTCTTCTGGAGAGAGCATCACGGTGTGTGAGCGTCCAACTTCCTCCATCTTTTAGACTCGGATTCAGGTGCGTTACCACAAACAGCGCCAATTTGATCCTGTCCGAGTGCTGAGTCGACGTTCACTGGGGACGTGGTGCTCTCGTTGACTCCGCATAGCCCTGTGAGTCACCTAGACCTTCGGTGAGAACCTGCAAGCACAAAACCGAGCTGGAAAGGGGTTCCCGGCAACGACCCTCCGACGCTTGATGTGCGTAGATCTAATGATCATTTATGCATGTTTGGACGCACATCTACTTGTATTTCATAGCATATTCTATGTTTATTGCACCCTATTTCCTTATGTCATACTTTCATCATATTTGTTCGGAGATCTGCTCTTTGCTTGTTTTCTTGTTGACAGGACGTTATTTGGAGCGAAAATGGAGCAAAAGTGCACACAGGAGCTTGGGTCGTGTAAGGCCACACGGCCGTGTGGCCATGAGCATGTTCCGACCGTGCCAAATGGCACGACCGTGCTTGCAATCCAGAGATGAAGAAGGCCTTGGCCGTACCGAATGGCACGACCGTGCCAATCAACCCGTGTCCAAGCAGCACACGACCGTGCCAAATGGCACGACCGTGCCAACATTCCAGAGGGGAGGAACGTCACGGCCGTGTGACTCCACACGGCTGTGTGACCTCGGCAGAGACGAAGAAGGCCACGGCCGTGCAACCTCGCACGGCATGTGACTCAACCCAAGAAGGAACCGTGTGAGGCCGTGTGGATTCCACACAGCCGTGCGACGAAGAACACGGGCCGTGCCACGCCAAAATAGGGATGTTCTGAATTCTGGGCAGATTGCAGACCGTTCATAATTTGGCTATAACTTTGAGCTACGTTGGAGTTTCAGGACGTTATTTATACCGAAACGTAGATGACTTCAATATCTACAACTTTTCTTCAGATCTAACAGAGAGAAAGTGTTTTCTTCCCATGCTAAATGGCACGACCGTGCCTCCCAACTGCGGGTTCAATTGAACCTCCGCCCAGACCGCAGACCAAACTTCGAACCGCCATAACTTTTGGTTCGGTTGGAACCATGTCTCGATTGAAGTATCAGATTGAAGATAATTTCAAGAGATACAACTTTGGTTCAGCGGAGATCATGAGAAAACCTGGTTTAATAGGTGAAAAACTTGATTTACCGGACACCCTGTAATCCTGGTTTTCCTGGGCGGCTTGGAGGAGGTATAAAAGAGTCAAGAACCCTGTTCTTGGCATCTTTGGTTCGGGGACTTCGTCCTTCTCCTTGGGAAAGGGTTTTCTCCTTCGGGGGAAACCCTAGAGCTTCATCCACCGCCGTCTCTTGATGTTCCATCCATCTCCAGAGCAAGGAGGCATCCCCAAGACATCGGAAATCTCGGCAAGCATCACTTCTTCCCTTCCTTCTCATTTCAAGGGTTGTAAGTATGTTCTTCTTTATATTTTGGAGTTTTTCTTCCCCCACAATAGAGTAGACATCCTCTTCTAGGATTAGGAAGTATTTGTAATATGATGAAGATGTAGAACTATGTAGATTCGCCTTATTTCTATTCAATGACCTGTTGATGCCTTGTTCGTGCTTGATGAGTTGCGTGTGTGTCATGTTTACGTTTCTATGCTTTGATTGCTTGATGTGGAGGATTGTTGATCCCGCAAAGGGGATACCTTAGAGTGTATTGACCAAGGTACCCTAGTGACAGGGGTAACCCTTTTCGGATGTCTAAGACATTCCCATAAAAGGAGAAACAATCCCTTAGGAACTACTGCTCTCGTAAAGAGAGTGCTCTAGATCGTATACATGAGGGACCCTAGTGACAAGGGTAATCCATTCACGGACATCTAGGACATTCTTTTGAAGGGAGAGGCAATTCCTCCATAAGGAGGTAGATAACCCTTATCCTTATTGTTATTTACTAGTTGTGTATCCCAGTGATCTACCGAGGCGTCCTCGTGACAGGGGGGTTAACCGTTACAGGATTTCACAGGGATCATTTCTATTCGATACTTAGGGATATTGACCAATCTAACTTCCTACAAGAGCATGGACATAGAGGGCAGAAACTAAGCAATCTATGTAGTATCTCCTAGTATTACAATGAAATCAAAATCCTAGAATCCATCTTCCGAAGCTCATTCCATCCAAGATCAGTTCTTTCTCTTTCTCTCATCCTTCTCTTTCCCTTTTTAATCACCCTCGTTAGTTTGCAAACGCCAAAGCCAGCTTTCGACCGTCTAGATAACTTACCTTGCGACATCTCTAGTGCTTAATCAACAGTCCCTGTGGATTCGATATTTTTATTACTGACGATGAAATCGTACACTTGCGGTTGCGTAACAAGTTTTTGGCGCCGTTGCCGGGGACTGTTCGCATTAACATTAGTAGATTAGCAATTTAGTTAGTCTAGACTTGTGAATAGTTTTTATTTTTCCATCTTCATAATTCAAAAAAAAAAACCTGCATTTTTTTCCTAGCAATTTAAATTCTGTGTTTTGTTTCTTGCTTTTCATATAGCATTTTATTTCTTATCTTTAATTCTTCATTTTTATTTTTCTCTCATAATTTTTTCTTGAATATCTTGAGCACTAATATGTCAAGTAGGACTTCAAGAGAATTTTTCACATCCATGAGTGCAAGATCTTCCATTGATGAATATTATGATTCAGAAGATGATCAATTTGAGTTCCTTTGTGGAGTGTGTGGTAGCACATCTCATCCAGCTTCTATTTGCCATTTTTTTCCAAAAATCTGCTAAGACTCTGGAACTTCAATGTTTGGTTCAACCTCAACATCAAGATACATATGAGCAAGTTCCTGATAGTTATGGCTATGACTGGGAAGATCATCAAATTCAGAACTCTCAACCTTAGTTAATTCTAGAGCAGAGTGAGCAGTCATTTCCCCAGCAGCAGAACTTTGACCCATCTCAGCACTACAATCAGGATTGGAGGGATTATCAAAATTTTGATTATAGAAGTGTGCAAGGTGTTGATCATTCTTTTCAAGCATCTCAGAGTTTCTCAGAGTTTCAGGATGATTTTTCACTGAACAGACTACATCATTTACAACCAGATGAGCAGATTGACTTGGAGGACTCCCAACGCACAAATATCCTTGCTCCAAGTCAGATGGAGGCCACAACACAAGTTTATGAAGAGCTAATGGTGCAACGGGGGATCTCAGCTTTACGAATATTATTTCAAATTTCTAATAATGTGGTTGATCCCTCTATTGATGACATTAGTGTTGGTGGACTCTTCCCCACTTATGATGATGATGTGGTAGATAAAAGTGTAGAGACATGTACTAAGGAGGAAATATCCCAAGGATCACCTCTCTTGGTTGCACAACCAATCGATACTATGGAATTTGCAAGAATGGAGTTGGTTGATGATAATTGTGTAGGGACTTATGCAATAGAAGCAAAGCCCCAAGAATCACTACTTTTAGAGCCAATTCCACCTGAGCCAGAACCAGAACCAGAACCATTTTACATGAATCAAGATTGCGGGTTTTTCTTAAGGATAAGCAAAGGTTTAAGTCTGGGGGTGTGATGTGCGTAGATCTTATGATCATTTATGCATGTTTGGACGCACATCTACTTGTATTTCATAGCATATTCTATATTTATTGCACCCTATTTCTTTATAATGTCATACTTTCATTATATTTGTTCGGAGATCTGCTATTTGTTTGTTTTCTTGTTGACAGGACATTATTTGGAGCGAAAATGAAGCAAAAGTGCACACAGGAGCTTGGGCCGTGCAAGGCCACATGACCGTGTGGCCACCGGCCGTGCCAAATGGCACGACCGTGCTTGCAATCCAGAGATGAAGAGGGCCTTGGCCGTGTCGAATGGCATGGCCGTGCCGAATGGCATGGCTGTGCCAATCAACCCGTGGCCAAACAGCACACGACCGTGCCAAATGGCACGGCCGTGCCAACATTCCAGAGGGGAGGAAGGTCACGACCGTGTGACTCCACACGGCCGTGTGACCTCGGCAGAGACGAAGAAGGCCACGACCGTGCAACCTCGCATGACCGTGTGACTCAACCCGAGAAGAAACCGTGTGAGGCCGTGTGGATTCCACATGGCCGTGCGACGAAGAACACGGGCCGTGCCACGCCAAAACAGGGATGTGCTGAATTCTGGGCAGATTGCAGACCGTTCATAATTTGGCCATAACTTTGCTCTACGTTGGAGTTTCGGGACGTTATTTATACCAAAATTTAGCTGACTTCAAGATCTACAACTTTTCTTCAGATCCAACAGAGAGAAAGCATTGTCTAGTCGTGCTAAATGGCACGGCCGTGCCTCCCAACCGCGGGTTCAATTGGACCTCCGCCCAGACCGCAGACCAAACTTCAAACCGCCATAACTTTCGGCTCGTTTGGAGCCAGTGCTCAATCCAAGTATCAGATTGAAGATATTTCAAGAGATACAACTTTGGTTTAGGGGAGATCACGAGAAAACCTGGTTTAATGGGTGAAAAACTTGGTTTACCAGATGCCCCGTAATCCTGGTTTTCCTGGGCGGCTTGGAGGAGGTATGAAATGGTCAAGAACCCTATTCTTGGCATCTTTGGTTCGCGGACTTCGTCCTTCTCCTTGGGAAAGGGTTTTCTCCTTCGGGGGAAACCCAAGAGATTCATCCACCGCCGTCCCTTGACGTTCCGTCCATCTCCAGAGCAAGGAGGCATCCCCAAGACATCGGAAATCTCGGCAAGCATCGCTTCTTCCCTTCCTTCTCATATCAAGGGTTATAAGTATGTTCTTCTTTATATTTTGGAGTTGTTCTTCCCCCACAATGGAGTAGACACCCTCTTCTAGGATTAGGAAGTATTTGTAATATGATGGAGATGTAAAACTATGTAGATTCGCCTTGTTTCTATTCAATGACCTGTTGATGCCTTGTTCGTGCTTGATGAGTTGCGTGTGTGCCATGTTTACATTTCTATTCTTTGATTTCTTGATGTGGAGGATTGTTGATCCCGCAAAGGGGATACCTTAGAGCGTATTGACCAAGGTACCCTAGTGACAGGGGTAACCCTTTCCGGACGTCTAAGACGTTCCCTTAAACGGAGAAACAATCCCTTAGGAACTACTACTCTCGTAAAGAGAGTGCTCTAGATCGTATACCCGAGGGGCCTAGTGACAAGAGTAACCCATTCACGGACGTCTAGGACATTCTCTTGAAGGGAGAGGCAATTCCTCCATAAGGAGGTAGATAACCCTTATCCTTATTGTTATTTACTAGATGTGTATGCCAGTGATCTACCGAGGCGCCCTCGTGATAGGGGGGGTTTAACCGTTACAGGATTTCACAGGGATCGTCTCTATTCGATACTTAGGGATATTGACCAATCTAACTTCCTACAAGAGCATGGACATAGAGGGCAGAAACTAAGCAATCTATATAGTATCTCCTAGTATTACAATGAAACCGAAATCCTAGAATCCATCTCCCGAAGCTCATTCCATCCAAGATCAGTTCTTTCTCTTTCTCTCATCCTTCTCTTTCCCTTTTCAATCACCCTCGTTAGTTTGCAAACGCCAAAGCCAGCTTTCGACCGTTTAGATAACTTACCTTGCGACATCTCTAGTGCTTAATCAACAGTCCTTGTGGATTCGATATTTTTATTACTGACGATGAAACCGTACACTTGCGGTTGTGTAACAATACTCAAGTCAGCCTCCGGCAGCAAGAAATTGAAGTAGAATGACAAGAACTATAGCTACAGTGATGAATCGCGCATACCTCCGTTGGAGCCTGGGGGTCCTTATATAGGGCTCCCTGAAGGCGCGTGCACGCTTACTGAGACATGCACGCCTCTCAAAGCATACACGTAATGAGTGTGTCAGAAAAGCGTGTCTGATGCCATATCTCAATAGTGCGAGCATATCCCTGATGTGACAGTGGAAACTTCAGTCGTACGATTCTTTGTCTGATCCGACCACCTACCATGTTTCTTGTCGACGACACTTGTCTCGAGGAAGATAGAGTTACCTGCCCCTTTTGTCTCATACCAAGCCGGACGGAAGAACTGATCGGCTAACGTCGCGGTTGGTCGAGTGGGACATCTACTCAGCTAATCATATGAAGCGCTGCTCGTACGAACGGGAGAACCTTAGTGGCCATGGTTCCCGTTCAGTCGAGACGAAGACCGCTCATCCTTCATCCCCTATTGTTAAGCCGTGCTAGTCACTCGCCGGGCGTCAGGAGCTCGGGCCCTAGTCGAGCCGATCTGTCGAGATGTCGGGTCGGCTTTCCGCCGATCGGGGAGGTGATTCGCCCGGTCGGACGCCTATAGGGTGTTGACCACCTTGACCTCCCGCCGGACGGGCCCTTGCTGACCACCTTGACCTCCTACCGGACGGGCCCCACAGGGTGTTGACCACCTTGACCTCCTGTCGATCGGCCTCACAGGGTGTTGACCACCTTGACCTTCTGCGGACGGGCCCTTGCTGACCTCCTGCCGGAAGGGCGCCACAGGGTGTTGACCACCTTGACCTCCTACCGGTTGACCTCACAGGGTGTTGACCACCTTGACCTCCTGCCGGTCGCCCCCCCCTTTACCACCGGATCAATAGTGTTATTGTTTGTCTGTACACGAATCTCAAAGCATATCTAAAAAAGAACAAACCATAAAGATGCTCTGATACTTTTTCCAAAATGAACTCGTAATCTCTGCGTTTAGCAGAGAGGAAGCTTCTAATACACAGCTTGCAAGAAGAGTATTCTCTATCTTCCATGACACAAAACGCAAAAAAGGAATATATGGCTGTTGGATTCAGGGGCCCATAATATACTTCCATGGCCAGCTGACTGAGTTCCTCCTATGACCCGCTCAACAATCGCTCGTAAGGACCACCCGATCATATTTATAGAGTGTTGTTGGGAACTTGTCCTTCATTCGACCTATTTGTTTTGCCAAAGGGTTCAATCAGATCGGGCATCTATTATGTCCGATAGGACTATAGTTCCGATCGGCTAGAATACTTGACCCAGCTAGTGAATTGTGCTATCTTCAAGTGGCAAATAAGTCTTGGTTCTTAAGAGTGCTAACTCGTCTTGAATTATTCATCAATATTTAGGGACTTGGTATCTGACCAGCCCAATAATCCGGTTGGATAACCAGATAGACTCGACGTCCGATCGACCTAATGGTCTGGTCGAATAACCTCTCGGTCGCGATGATCGACTGCGCTAGCTTCAAAGGCTGACCCTTCCTTAACTTTGACTTTCATATTAGCCGACCTCCTTGACTTTGACCTGACTTAGGGGGTCACCTCAATCATCGTGTCACAAGCCTCCCCTTCAAGTATAGTCGAAGGAGGCTATAAGTCTAACTGGCTAGATAATTATGTTGTTTATGTTCTTTATCCTCTGATCGGGTGTTCATTTTCTTTAATGTTACTCAACTCAATACTGATGTCATACTTAGTTGCTAACACTTCTGGAATTATCGGGTGCTCATTCATTATATTGCCACTCAGCTTGTGCTAATGTCATTCTAATACCTTGGAAACAAGGTGCGTCACTTATCAGTAATGCTAAACATGATGAGCACTCCTTTTCATCATAAGTTTGATTACTGCCTCCCATCCCTCATAAATGCCACCGGTATTTGGTTGTCATGTGTCAAACATTGATGGAGAGAATATCTGATGTGATAAGCATCTGTTGAAATTCGATGTGACTATTGTCGGTTCAAATTTTGATGGTCCAAATTAACTCTCTACTTTTTGTACCCTTGATTGAACGACTCTTGGGTGTTTAAGGTTTACGCTTCAACGCCACTTCATTGTTTTCACATTCCTCTCTCATCATCATCATCATCATCTTCTTCTTCTCTTGTTTTCTGCTTACTGTCACCGACAATTGTTCAAACTCCTTGTTCTCTTAATAAGTTTCATTGCTCCCTCACTTTCGATCTTTTTTGTCCTCTCTTCATGGCATTCTCTCTTCCTATCGCTGTCCACAAGCTCTGGTACACTTCCATCACTTTTAACTTTTGATGAAAAGGTAAATATATATTATCAAAATACACAAACATACAAAAGTGATCTTGGAACCCCTTATGTCATGTCTGCCGAAGTATCAGATTTGGAAGGAGAACTATGGTCATGTACATGTGCTCACTCGTGTACCATCTATCCCTATCTCCTGTACACATGTCAGCTGCAAGCTCGTCGTCAGTATCAGATACTGAAGCTGAGGTATCATCCAACATTGCCTGCTATCTATGTCCATGCTACTCATGTGTCTACATCATCATCAGTGTCCACACTATGTCCTGTGTCTCCTAGAACTAGGTGCCTGATGTGCTCCTTATTACATGTCACATGACACTTCAAAATTAATAAAGGTTGGAACCCATTGAAACTAAAGATTGTTGAATCGTTAAATTCGATCGAGGGGGGGGGGTGAATATCGATTTAGAAATTCGTTGAAAATCGAGTGCATATCGGAAAAGAAAAAACATAGTGCTAACACAAGTAATTTTTTACTTGGTTCGGAGCCTTGGTCAACTTCTACTCCAAGAACCGCACTCGTCGAGTGCTTTCATTGGACAATCCACTAGCAGTTCAAAAATTCGATTACAAATTTAAGGTACTAGAACTTTTTTTAAAAAATACCAACAATAGTAAAGAAATAAAGGTAGCACGTTGTTGGAGTCGCTTCGCGGCGTCACAGGAGCACAACACGGCGAGCAAGCTATAGAAGGCTTTGTTGTTCGTAGTTCTTTTCTCCAGGGTACATCCTCCTTATATAGGAGGCTTTGGGCGCCCGGATCCCTTTCAGGTGCTTGGAATGTGACGTAGCCCGTCCAACCAGAGTGCTCCACGTGGCGAAGCGATAAGGGGATATACTTTGCATTCCAAGCGCCCGGATCCCTTCCGGGCACCCAGACCTATGTTTTTGAGCAACCTGCAAGAAAACGTTAGTTCGAGGCAAAATGCAAAACTACCCTGCAAAACAAAGTGTTAGCATAATTTATATAAGGAATAAGTATTAATTAGATTCCATCTCCTCAAAATCAGAATCTAGTCACGATCTCAACTTAGATTTCTGAAATGGATCTAAGGTGGATCGACGCCTAATGTTCCCTTCCCGGAAACGCATCCTCACAGTCACTCCCTTCCAGTGACTTACCTCAACTTACCCGCCAGACGTCTGGTCAGCCCATCGACCAGTTTGGACTTCATTTCAGCTACCTGGTCAGCCCGTCGACCTAGCTGAACTTCCTTGCAACACTGAGTTAGCACAATAGATAAAAACAATGTTAACAGAATTCAAGTATAACCTAGGGTTACCTCCTAGGCTTGCCTAACTTCACTCACTAGGACTTCCATTGCCTAACTTCACTCACCAGGAGTTCCTCCACCTAGCTTTACTCACTAGGGTCTGACTTCACTCGCCAGGACTTCCTCCACCTAGCTTCACTCACTAGGGCCCGACTTCACTCACCGGGATTTCCACCACCTAGCTTCACTCACTAGGGCTCGACTTCACTCACTAGGACTTCCACCATCTAGCTTCACTCACTAGGGTCCAGCTTCACTCACCGGGACTTCCACCACCTAGCTTCACTCACTAGGGTCCGACTTCACTCACCGGGACTTCCACTTTGCCTAACCTTTGGTTAGGACTTACCTTTGCTAGTCATCAAGTCCTGACTAGACTTCTCTCTCCCAAACATCAAGTCCTATTTAGATCAACCCTTGGTCATATTGTCAAATATCAAAACCCTAGAGGTCGATTGCACTAACAAAGATAAGAGTTGTAGTAAGGAGTCCCAAGTCATGTTTTTTTCCGAGGATAACTAATAAATGTGTGAATTCTTGGTTCAAAGCTGTTTTTGGGTTTTCTAATGACAATGTGTGTTTTGGTTTTAATCTATCTAAACGGAAACAACCAAAAGTTAGACAAACAATGCATTTTTGATCATGCTAGCTTAATTAAAGAATAGAAATGTTCTTCAATTCAAATTAAGCAACTTAAATCACTCTCAATAAATTGCATAAATTGATAAAGAAATTCATATTTAAACTCAACATGATCACTTATTAGACTAAAAACCTAGCTGTAGTTTGATTACATAATCCAAATTACAAAGAGCCAAAGGTAGGATCAAGGATTTCAGATACAGTAAAGTGATGGATGAAATACAACAATCAAATTGCAAAAATTCTTTGCTAGAATGAAAATTGCAAATGCAAATAATCAGATCATCAGATCTGAGCAAATGAATGAAAAATCGAAGATAAAGAAAACGTTCCTCAATTCAAATTATGGATTGAGCTTCTTCTTCCTGTTGTCAAACAGAAATGCTCCTGGGAACCACCCTTCAAACAATCGACAAAGAAGATCCAAGCTTCCAGTTAATGTAGACTACGCGCATAGCTCCTGGGTACCTCCCTTCAATCTCGCAATCAGCTAGCTATCTCAACGTGTAAAGAGTTAGATGCTGAAATCTGGTAAGTGATTGATTTGATCGATCTTGGTGTCGCTGATGAAATGGAAGATGGAAATGGATTGGAGACGCCGGGAAAACTCCGCCGGAGCCTCCGATTGCTGGTGGAAATGGGGAAACACCCTCATTCTGTGACTCAGCAGAGGAACATAGAAAAGAAAGTCATGACGTGGGAAACTCCTCGCCATCGTGCTCTGGCCCTTTTAATGTCGATTGCTGGTAGCTCGGAATTCACTGTCGACGAAGGAACTAGCTCTCAGATCTAGAATGATGAACAGAGCTTGTGTCACCATGTGAAGAAGACGAAGATGGTACAGTGAGCAGTAGAGCAAGCTACTGTTCACTGTGCCAACAGCAACGTTAAATACCCCTGGTTCAAATGATCCAATAGTGATTTGGCTCATCTTGATTCACACAGCTGACTGGACTTGAATTGAACCCAAATGGATTCCAGTCAGTTAAGTTTATGAGGTACAAATCATGAATTAAAAGAAGCAAATGCATTTAATCCAAAACATTCCTAATTATGAAAAACATCATCTAACAAAACAAATTGCCTAGAAAATAAGCTCAAAAATCATCCAATAGCAATTACAATGATGTGCCCAATAAGCTAGCTGTCAAAATCCCTCACACTTATTCTTGCATGTCTCATGCAAGTCAAGAAAACTAAAGATCCTATTTTAATGGTACCCCTCCTAAACACATTCCTCAACATGATTGGAGAATAGAAAAGGAAAATCATCTAAGATTGTCAAATTCCAAAACTCAAGCATTCATGGACATCAAATTTAACTCTCGGTTAACAACTTACTAATTTCCACATTTCATGAACGAATTGAAAATGAAAGTACTCTAGCCTCACAAGATAAAGATTTTTGTGGCTCTCATTCTAATTCAAAATGTGATCTGTGGTAGACGACACTCAAGCTACTCATGCTTCTTGCACTACCATATGCTTGCTTATCTTCTACTCTCCATCATGATCATGGATATCAATCACCTTATGAAGGTAGAAAATGTATGAACAACTATACTCGGAGTTTTAATTAAAAACAAACAAAGATAATAAAGAATGAATTCAAATGCTAGTGGAAGATATGGGTACAAGAGCATGCTATATGATTGGATTCCGGTCAGTCTCCCCTGCTTCTCTTCTTTCTTTCTCACCTCAAAATACATCTCCAATGGTCCCACATTTCAGTTTCCAGTCTATTTCAGTCAACTTATTTCAGAAACTCTATATATTGCAGGCTTATTTCTTTCTTTCCATGTTCTAAAATTCCTGAGCTTGATTCCCTTAGTTATAAACCTAGAAAAACATTCCATTCACTCTCAATTAAAGTATATATTTTTTTTACTTCAATTCTCAGCCTTTACATAATTTGGCACCAAATCTGCACTACTCAGAATTAAAACAATGCTGATTGTTCTGTCTTAACTGTTTCCTGTTCCAAAAATTGACCTCAAATCGCTTTTCCAACTGTTTTCTTTATTCATTAACTCATAAACCTATTATTCCTTCATCTTTTCAATTATCTTCAACATTGATTTCCAATTTCATTTTTGATTCCTGTAAATCAGCTTCAAGTTTTAGATTCTGCAACTCTGTAATTTATGCATTTAAGCTTACTACTGATCTCTCTTAAAACTCAAGCTACTTCATTTCAATTCTTCAATTATTTTTCTAACAAATTTCCTGAACTCGAGCTTGAACAAAATTTAATTACAATTCTGAAGCTTAGTCTAACTGTTGGATACAGAAGTTCTAATCAGCAGTTTCAGCTTCCAATTCCTGATTTGTTTCAAAATCTGACTTGCTTCTGTTTCACTTTTTCCTTACTTCATTCTAGTTTATTTAAGAATTCTGCATTTATTCTTCAGAAACTTGTGTTCATGACTGGTACCAATTAAATACTCTTCAAATCTAAATAGTGGTAGAAAAATTCAGCTTGAATTTGGACTCCCACTAGCTACAAATTCAGTAACCAGACACAAACTACAGAATAGGTTTTTAGTTTTTGTTTTGTATTTCTAATTTGTATCCAATTCTCAATCTAAAAATCTTATAAACTATGGAGAAGCAAGATCATCATTTAACAAGACTCTATAAACAGCTAGCTTTTAATTTTTGAGTGAACAGATGGCTATAGACTCCAATCAACATAGCTAGGCATAGATTTCTGAATATCTGCACAGCTTCCTGACTTCATGTCAACTAATTATCATTTAGCCACCAAAAATTTCAATTCCTTTCATCTTGCTTCTTAAGATCCTTATCAATTCATCCTCCAAAAATTTCCCGATTTCAGCAGCTCTAGCTTGTCATAACTCATTTTTCAAAATGGCACAGAAATATTTTTTATAGTTACTGAAATTTCCAGCTCCATCGAACTCCCTTACAACTACTATTTCATTTGATTCCATTAGCTTACTATGTGGGGTTAGGTATTGTACTATTCCATCCATACTGAGTCTCCTTACATCCTCGAGTTCTCCACTATTTATACGACCTAAAGAAGTCTAAGCTAGACATCTTCATCTTTCAAGCCCGAGTGGGTGCGGTATTTTTTGATAAAATGCCCTCCTCTAACAAAGGCTAAAAATCTCACTACTTTTTCCTCTGACTGGCCCATCCAGTAACCTTCCCAACCGGGTGGCAAATGGAGTTGTTCAAGTCTCCTGAATTAATAAAATACAAATGGGAGTCAGTCAACCTCATGACCTCCGCTCAGCTAGTCAGTCTGAAGTACTATATCCATAAGTGCTAACTGAGGGAGTGTTGTACATATTTTGATCAAGTCCCATCTGGATCAGACTGTCTGATGGCTTTGGTGAGATATTATGTTGGTCCCAGTGCGACAGGCAAGAAGGGGGGGGGGGGGGGGAATTGGCTGAAATGACAAAAATACTAATTTTGAAACTTTCGACTTTGATTAAGACAAACATTTTAACAAACAAAACTAAATTACATAAAATAAAGGATTTACTTGATTTTCAACTAGAGAGGTTGCTAATCTAAGGCAAATGAAGCTCAACTAGTCAACTCCTTCTTCAACACAAGTCAGAGGCGGAGAAGCCTTATATAGAATGCTGAACATACAGAACTTTAAAGAATAGAATGGAAAACTCGAATACAGAAAGTGTTGTACTGAATGAAAAAGATTAGGGTTCTATTTATAGCCCATTGGTCAAAACTAGTCATTTACTGATGTAGCATCTCCAAGCGCCTGACCATTTCCGAGTGCCCCCAACGAGGTAAACTTTATCTCCACGCAACGGCTTTGAGATTGAATTTTTCCATGTTTGGGCGTCTAGACCATGTCCGGGCACTTAGACTGTTGTTGACGTCGACCCAAAGGTGATCCATAGCAACGATATTGCGATGAGGCACCTGTTAGACGCCTTGGTGGTCCGAGTGCTCAGATCACTCATCCATACGCTGACCGTCCAACGCCTTCTTCGGTTGCTCACTTTTTCTTCGGTCGTTTGGGTGATCCTCAGACCTTCCAAAGTTGAGCTCACCCGAACCCAACTTCGGTCTTCTCCTCGAATAGTCTTCTGCTCCGACTTCTCGTCCCTCGAAAATACCGCGCTCTTCCTTCTCATCTGCCAGCGTACTCTTTCATAGCACCTCATCCCTCGGATGCACTGAGCTCGTTGACTCCCTTCCCGTGCCATCCTTCTTGTTAGCTGCGTCTTCTACTCGACTTCTTGTGTTCTTAAGCTCTTGCACACTTAGACACAAGGATTAAAAATAATAGGACCTAACTTAACCTGGTTGATCACATCAAAACTAATCCAGAGTACTTACAATCTCTCCCTTTTTGATATGTATCAACCTAAGTTAAGTTAAGATTAAACCAAAATAGAAAAGTAAATAAATATGCAAATTGAAACAGTTAATACAAAAAAATTGTATCTCCCCTAGACTTAATCTTTTCTCTCTTCCTTTGAGCATATTAAATAGGAGGTGAACATTGAAAAAAATTATAAGGGTTATCTAAATATATAATAACTAAGACTTAAAAAAAATTATGGAAATTATTTTTTTTGAAAATATGAATATTTATGATTTAAAAACTAGTTTTTAGAAAAATAATTTTTAAATTATTTTTAATTTTTGAAAAGTTCTTTAAATTTTTGTCATTATGAAACACAATAATCCAGAATTGTGATAAAATTTTTATGAATAAAAAAAATTAATATATATAATAATTAATTATTTTATATAGAGAGATATATTTACTTTAAAAATATTTAATAATTGATTTTCATCTCAAAAAATTTTATAAGATTTCTAAGCGAGTAAAATAGAAAGTATATGTTTAGAAAAACTATATTTTCAAAGATTGACTTTTTAAGAATTTTTAATATTAAAAATTAATATTTTGATAAAAAATTTTATAGAAATTCATTAATAGTAAAAAAAATTTAAAATTTTTCCTACTGATAAGTAATAAAATACTTTTTCACTAAAAAATTAAGACCTAATTAATTTCGAACTAAAAGGATATGAAACAATTTATTTGAAAAAGTTAGACAATTTTAAGTATGTAAATTTTTTTTAAAATAAATTAAAATTAAAACATGTATAAAAATTTAACTTAAGCATGATTTTAGAACCCAATATAGGATCCTACATACTCAATTAATCAAAAATTTTCTTAGAATGTATTTTCTTATCACTTTTCTGATTTGACCCTTATGAAATTTATAATACCAATTTAGCCATGGATAATTTCTTAAATTTGAGATAACAAAATTTTAACATGCATATTTTTTTTTTTCAAATTTTCTATTTTTTTTTAATTTTACAATTTTAGTTTTAACTTTATCAAATTCTTCTAGTAGACATGCTTTAGTTAAAATTATTTTTAAATTTATATTTTTCTTTTTCAAATATATATTCTTAATTTTAAGCTTACATAAAGATTTGGGCATAGACTTTATTCCTAAATATAGTTGATCAACATGTAAGAGACATACCTCACTTACCATGTCGAATCTGAAAGTGGATTTTCCCCCTACATCACTGCATTTATCTAATGTGGCCCCCCCTTCATCGATGCTAGCTTCCGAGTTGCTTGGTTCTTTGTGACTAGCCATCAATGCTAGTCCAACATAGAATTCTATATCGGATTCGAATGAAGAACTTTCATCTCAAGTGACCTTGAGATGTGCCTTCATGGAACTCAAATTTTTTTCCCAAAGTTCATTGGCTGAGGAGTAGCTTTCGATGTGGTTGACTGTTTAGGCGATAATATGCTGATTAGCAAGTGGTATTCTGCTCGGTTGTTGGCTACGAAGTTGTTTTGCTCCTTCTTCATCCACAGGTATTCTTCTTTCTCCTCTCCTTGTTGATCCTTGGGAACTACAAAATCACACTTAATTGTTAAGATCATTTCGAAATCAATTTTTAGGAATGCCTCCATTCGACGTTTTCAGTGTATGAACTCCCCTTCGAACTTTGGTGAATTAATGCTTGGTTCGACCATCAATTTCTTTGATTTAGTCAGTGGTTAGTCCTTCTGAAGCATCCTCTCTTTGATATCACTTGTTGGTCCCAGTGCAGCCGACAAGAGGGGGAGAATTGCCTAAAATGACAAAAATACCCTTTTTGAAACTTTCAACTTTGATTAAGATAAATACTTTAATAAACGAAATTAAATTTCATAAAATAAGTATGAGATAAAAAAAGGATTTACTTGATTTGCAACCAGGGAGGTTGCTAATCCAAGGCAAATGAAGCTCAACTAGTCACTACAACAAAAATGTTAAAAGACAATACCCCAAAGACAACGGTTTTAAGAGAAACTATTGCAAATTTGCTCAAAGACAACAGTTTTTGACAAAACCGTTGTCTTTGAACTCCCAATTAAATATAAAAGACAACGGTTTTGTGAAAACTATTGTCATTGAGCAACTTCTTTTTAAATCAATAACACTTTTTACAACGGTTTCTAAAACTGTTGTCGTTAAGTATGTTTTTAGGGGCTACGACAACAGTTTTGATAAAATCGTTGTATTTGACTTTGGTCATTTTTCCCTTGCAGTTTTACTTTCCCTCTCTTCGAATATCTTTTAGGTGACGTGTTTTCCCTTTCACGTTCCCGAACCCTAGCCATTTTTCTTTCCCTCTCCTCATACAATCTCTTCACACCATCCTGTCGATCGCATGACAGTAAGGAGTACTGCCGCCTCCGCTGGATCTTCTTCCACGACGGTGTGCTCTCCTCTCATCAAGTTGCTAATCTGGTTCTTGTTCATTTCTTCGATCCATTTGCTTTTCCCCTTTAGACTTCGGATTTTCCATCATTTTTAGCGGTAAAAATCTCAACTTGTTTACATCTTTTTTCCCAGATCCTTAGATGGGAGCTCAACACAGCACGAGGCCGCACAACCTAGCTATTGCAGATGCCGGCGCCGGTGGAGGAGATGGCCACACGCACCTCCTGTGTCTGGCAGAGCTGATATCTTACGAGGAGGCATGCCGCCTAAATCCCGAGATCGAGACCTTCGACTCCACGCTCCAGCAGCGCATCGGTCGCGCCATCTCCACCCTCACCGATGGCGTCTAGGTCCTTTCCCTCTCCCTCGATTCCCTCAGGGAGATCATCGGCTGCCTCCTCGAGATGAACCAGGAGGTGGTCAAGGTCATCCTCGACTGCAAGCGCGATGTGTGGAAGAACACCGAGCTCTTCGACCTCGTCAAGGATTACTTCCATAACAACCTCCAAACTCTCGACTTCTGCACTACCCTCGAAAAGTGCCTCACTAAAGCTCGCGATAACCAGCTCATCCTCCAAGTCGCGCTGCAGCGCTTCGTCGTGGAGGAGGAGAACCACAAAGGTGACAATGCGAGGAACTCTCGAACTCTGACGGAGTTGAGGCGCTTCAAGGCGGCCGGCGATCCCTTCACAGAAGAGTTCTTCAAGGCTTTCCGATCCATCCACCACCAGCAACTCCAGATGCTCGACAAAATGCAGATGAGAAAGAATAATCTTGAAAAGAAGCTCAAATCCATCAAGGTCTGGAGGAAAGTCTCGAGCATCATCTTCGTGGCCACATTTACCACCTTCTTGATCTGCTCGATAGTTGCCGCTGCCATAGCCGCCCCGCCTGTTGCTATAGCTATGGCCGCAGCTGCAACCATTCCGATTGGATCGATGGGGAAGTGGATCGATTCACTGCTCAAGGATTACCAAAATGCTTTGATTAATTAAAAAATATTTAAATGTGCATTATTCATTGATAATTTTTTGTTAACATAGGGATGTCAGGTTTTAGTTGAGATCCAAGTGTTTTTTTTAAAAAAGGCATGAAGGGATGTTCAATCGAACTATCAGATTATTAGAAGCAGACATTGAGCCAGTGTAAATTCATTTGCATGTCTAAATATCATTTTGTTTCTCATTCAACCACCATATTTTATTATCATCTTTTTGATGCCAGATATGTATTTGATGGTCAACCTCCAGAGTTGAAGAAACAAGAACTTGCCAAAAGGTTAGTCTTTACAATTTTGCCAATGTCCCCCTCCTTTTTTTTGTTGCAAGATAATGATAATCTTTAAGCTTATTTTGTTATTTAGATATTCAAAGAGGGAAGATGCAACTAATGATCTGAACACAGCAATTGAGATCATTGCTTGTGCATAACAAGTACCTTTATTGGGACTCTTTAGTGTGCTAGAATTTCTTTTGCTGTCTTAGTTGGTTACATTTGCTGTTTGCAGACTGGTGATATGAGGGAATTGAAAAGCACAGCAAAAGGACTATCAAGGTAATCTTTGATATTGCTATGTTATTGGAAATTACCATGAGGATCTTATCGATTATGATGCAATCAGCATGAAGTTAACATGCTGACTTTCAAATTACTTTCTTGAAGAATTTGATTCTAGTAGCTGACTGTAGAGTTTTTTCATAGGTAACCAAGCTACATAATGAAGATTGTAAACATGATACAGTTTTGCTTTCTGTCATTTCCTAAAGCTGCATGCAATTGCTTATAACAAAATGACTGAAAAACTACTGAGGTTGTAGTTCACTTAGTAATTTATGATAACGTTTAATGTACATTTGATGGGGCTTCATTCAGTTCTCAAGACCATTACATCTCACATGAATTTGTGCAGAATAAAAGTACTGGAGAGTTGAGCTTCTTGGCATGTTTTATGAATTTTGCTGGCTCTATAGGTATGTTCTCCCATGTGATTCTTGAAAAGAGATTTAACCATTTAATTCTTTTGTGTCATCTTTCATTTAATTCATGTGGGGCAATTCCTTAGCAACTGTGATTTTGTCAACCTTTTGGAAAATGCATCTTACTGCAAACTAGTGTGTGTGTGAAGATTTAAAGATCAACAAATATTTGTCCAGTCTAGAAAATGATGTTCACTGAGAATCTCATGGACTACCAGATCCTCAACTTCTTGATAGTTCTTGTGCTATTGCTCATGTTCTATTGTGGAACTTTTATACACAGTATACTTTTTCTTTATCTTGCAGTGAGAGTCTTCACCAGCATTCAGGAAAATGCTCTAGTTAGTGGTATCTCACTACTACTTATTATCAATCCTAGTGGCTAGTTGCTTGGATGTAGATGCTCCTTTCGTCTCCTTACCTAAGTAGTCAATCTATCTGGTATACCTGCAATTAACACGATGTCACTCTAATATGGATTAGTTCTATTTTGTGCATAATCTAATTATCATTGGTGACTAGTCACTTAGGTGGAGAAGCTCTCTGTGATGGAATTTGAAGTTTCAAAGGTATATTTATTCTACTTATTGCTAATTGAATTACTGTATTTATTCTCATCCTTATTTTTTAGGTTCTTGAAGAGCTAAGACTCATTATGGATCAGTTCATTGATTTGTGTATTCTCTCTGGATGTGATTATTGCGATAGCATTAAAGGTAAACTTTCTTATGAGATATTGTACATTCAACAAGTTTAACATACAAGGCTAGTACTCTACTGCCTACTGCTTACGAAATTTGATAACTAATGTTCATTCAAATCTCTAGTATGATAATGCTTGTGTAGTTGAATATGGTGTCAGTGCTGCAACTGTTCTATGTCTATGTTACTTGGACTTGATATAGTGTTCAACATGAGTATGATCGCAATCTCTGACATGACTATTTTTACAAATTGTACATGTGTTCAATAGAATTAGTGATTGTTCACTCTTAATGTCACTGTTTGAGTGTCATTATCCAAGTATCTATATCCAACACAGATTGGGGCAGTTTTTTCATGCTTTGGAAATTTCTATTTTTTTTTTATTTTTGGTTAAGGAAAAAAAACTCTGTTTCTGCATTTGATGTTCCATGAAATAAATTATACACATACCTTTGCCCAATACCTCATTCTTGCATTTCTATCATGAGCAGAATTGGCTAACATTTCCTTTATTTATTGCCTCTCTTTGTTCTCATCTTTTGCTTTGATATGTCAATACCTAATATACATCCATGTGTTATCTTGCTGATTGAACATTTTGTAAATTTAGTTATAAGTAAAGTTGTGGTGTCCTTATAATTTTGTTTTAGTTTTGTCTATTAAACTTTACCTCCGGGAAATAAGCTTGTCGTATATTGATTCGGCTGAGTTAGTAGATGGAGTCTGTAGCATGTTGACTGGAATTGTGAGCATGTTTTGTATATAAAGACATTTTTCTAGGAACAAAGCATATATCAAATTCCTTGTCTGTTTTCAACATTTGTCTAGACAAGTTCTTGTCATTTTGTCAATCCTGCCTATAACTCAGCAAGCTCGCATCCTAAATCGATATTTGAATAGCTAATTTATTATGACCTCCTGCAAGCTCCAGGTTTAGATGCATTTTTTGCAGGTTTTGATGATTTCTTATTGCTGCCACGAGTATCTTTTAAGAATGTTCTTGACTGATTATTTATAAACTCAATGGCAAGGTCAATGAAATTCATTGATCGAATATAAACTTATTCTGTGAATTTAAAGCTATGTGCATAAGTTTTCCAATGGAAGTTACCAAGACAACTCTAAGTTGGTTAAATTGCTTGTATTGCATAAGTTTGTATTGAATAAGTTTTTTCTCTTCCGTTTGCAGACATTGAGTCTTGTCCTGGAATTATGGAAATCCTTGTCTTATGTCCAGATATTAGAGCTATGCAAAATATTTATTCTCTGGTTATAGTTCATGCAGTACTTACTACAATTCTCTTTTTTCTTTTATTTTATATTTTTCTTTGATAAGTTTTGTTTAAATTTTCTCTTACAGGTACGTAACTCGAGCAATTCGTGAGGCTTGAGATTTTTGATGCAAGGAGTGAGCTTTGTTAGGTTCTAGTTGCCTTGCTAATGTGTAAAAGTCATATAGAGAATAGTAATGGAAAGCATGTGATTTATGGTTTGATAATACTAAGTTTGATGAGTACAGATAACGGTTAGAAACATTATAAAAAGTACGTAATCACAACAGATTTTTTTTTTGTGAAAAGTAATAAAAGAAAACGGTTTTATCCATTATAAAATATATTAAAATTATATACCACAACGGTTTATAATTGTTGTAAAATTTAAAACCACAACGTTTTAAATTATCTATCATAACGGTTTATATCTGTTGTAAAAAGAGTTTACCACAACGGTTATATCTATTATCGAAATTATCTACCACAACAGTTTTAAAGCATTGTCATATCAGGTAAAAAATTTTTGAGCATATAAACAACAACGGATAAAAACTGTTGTCGAATGTCTACAAAGACAACAGATTCAAAATTGTTCTCATAGAGCAATGTCTTTTACAACACAGTAAGTTATGACGGTTTTTTGACCCTATGATAACGGATAATATCCGTTGTCGTTTGCAATTTTTGTTATAGTGAGTTGACTCATTCTTTGACACAAGTCGAAGGTGGAGAAACCTCACACAGAATGCTAAACGCATAAAATTTTGAAGAACAAAATGGAAAACTCGAATACAGAAAGTATTATACTAAATGAAGAAAACTAGGGCTCTGTTTATAGCCCACTGGTAGAAACTAGCTGTTTACTGACGTGCTATCTCCAGACGCTTTGACCCTCTCTAAGCGCCTCAGCGAAGCAAACTTTATCTCTACGCAATGGCTTTGCAATTGCATCTAAATCTAATTTTTCCATGTCCAAGTGCCTAGACCATGTCTAAGCGCTCAGACTATTGTTGACATTGACCTAAAGGTGATCCACAACAACGACACTACGACGAGGTGCTTGTTAAGAGCCTTGGTGGTCTGGACACCTGGACCATCTTATCTGGGTGCCCGGACCAACTGGTCTGGGCGCTCAGACCAGTCAGCCATGCGCTGACCATCCGACACCTTCTCTAGTTGTTGATTTCTTCTACGATCACTTGGGTGATCCTCAGACCTTCTAGAGTTGAGCTCACTCAAACCTAACTTCAGTATTCTCCTCGAGCAATCTTCCGTTCTTGATTCTCATCTCTCAGAAATGCCACACGCTTTCTTCTCATCTACCAACATACTCTTTTGTAGTACCTTGTCCCTCAGACACACCGAGTCCGTCGACTCCCTTCCCGTACCATCCTTCTTACTAGCTACGTCTTCCGCTCGACTTCTTGTGTTCCTAAGCTCCTATATATACACTTAGACATAAGGATTAAACACAATATTACCTAACTTAATTTGTTGACTACATCAAAACTAACCTGAGATACTTACACATTCATCCTCTTATTTTTGTTGGATCTAACCGATTTCTTTTTCTATTTTACAACTAAAACCATATGGAAGGACTTGCTATGTGACTCCACAAAGCTAGTAGATGAAGTGATGGACTCTCAGGGGGAAGCCGAATTAGAAAGCCATAGACTATTGCCGATCATCCCCTCTGAGGCGGAGACAAGCCGAATCACCGGTAGCCATACAACAACCAATACTAATGAGCTACCACCTCTATGCCCCTTCTTGCTGTTGATAGTCATTCCCTTTGAGTTCGCAACCTTCGCAGAATATCTAATCTACCATCAATATAGAAAGAGACGCCAATCAACCACCTCTTTACCACAAGCCTCCGCCTCGCAAGCATCTTCTGAGTGAGAAGAGAGTTCAACCTCGATGATTCCTGAATTGGCGGTTGGTCAACATGCTCTAGTTTTGTCCGAGCGGATTCCCTCACTCTCTAAACTACTGATCGAAGCATTCCAACACGACCTGTCTCCTTCTTGCTGCCACCTTCAACTGAGTCGACCCTACCCATTTCGACGATATACTCAGCTGCCTTTTCTAAGTCGAAGACTAGATCCAAATCTAGCTTCGAACAGGGTAAACATAGAAGGGTTACGACCACCCTTAGGTTACCTTCTTGTAAATGGATTAGCACTCACCTGAGTTAGTCACTTTCCCCATAACATAAAATAATGATCCAAGGCTCCCTGGCTCAAGCTTGGCTAGATTCCCGAGCCTGAGCGATGTCGAGCTCACCCCAAGAGTTAGTTGATCGGTTTAGCCAAGACATCATTGTGGTAACTTACTTTGCACTTGCACATTCTCCTTTCTTGTATATTTAAATTAACCCTTTTGTTTACTCTAATAGTTTTGGATGGATGACCTGACTCTATACTAAAAATTAACCTAGTTGAGCCATAATCACAAAATTTTGTAGGGCTCGGTTGGGAGAGTGAGTATATCACAAGGTTCGACCGATCAATTATCAATAAAGGTGGCTTAACTAAAGAGAGAGTTGGATAGCTAGTCAGAGCTACTATTGGGGCCAAGCGGGCCCTCACAGTAGAAAAGGATAAAAATCATGAACAGGCTGTCCAACTCGAGAGGCTCCAAAAATAAGTACAAACTTTTGATTCATAGCTCTAGTTGATCAACACTCGGAAGCTTAGGGTCATAGAAGACTTAAATATCAAGAATAAGGAGGCCCGGACCTTGGCCAAGAAACTGGAAGAAGCAGAGGTCACACTCCTTTCCAAATAGACCAATTGAGCAATTGAGCAAGTTGTCAAGGAGCTTTAGCTCGAGGAGAAACAATAGGCTCTTATTTCAAATGACGTCGAGTTGGAGGAGCTTAAGGCTGAACTAGTTATCTATAAGGAGGGGAACCCGGTTGGCTAGAGGCCTTTAGAGTGGAGTATTTGTGCTCAAAGGACTTCAATCAAATGCTCGCCGATCGCAAAGCAAGGCTTATTGCGAAAGGATACACTCAGAAAGAGGGAATCGATTATGAGGAAACTTTTTCGCCAGTAGCCATGCGTAAGTCTATCCGGATACTCTTATCTTTTGCAACTCATATGGATTATGAGGTTTGGCAAATGGATGTCAAGACAGCTTTCCTTAATGGAAGTCTTGAAGAGAACATCCATATGAAGCAACTAGAGGGGTTCATTGAAAAAGGCAAAGAGCATCTAGTGTGCAAGCTAAATCAGTCTATTTATGGACTGAAGCAAGCTTCAAGGTCTTGGAACATCTGATTTAATGAAGTAATCCAGTCATATAGATTTATTCAGTGTCCAGATGAGTCTTGTGTATACAAGAAGTGTGATGGAAACGTGGTGGTATTTCTTGTACTATACGTAGATGACATTTTGTTAGTTGGAAACAATATCAAGGTGTTGTCGGAAGTAAGGATATGGTTTTCCAAACAATTTGATATGAAGGACTTAGGAGAATACACACATATTCTTGGAATTAAAGTAATAAGGGATCGCAAGAAAATAATGTTGTGCTTGTCCCAAGCTTCATATATCGATACAATCCTTGCTCGTTTTAGCATGCAAGACTCCAAGAAAGGCTTTCTACCTTTTAGACATGAAGTAACTTTATCTAAAGAGATTTCTCCAAAAACATCAAAGGAGATAGAGGACATGAAGGCAGTTCCTTATGCTTCGCCTGTCGGAAGCCTAATGTATGCTATGTTGTGCACGAGACCGGATATCTGTTTTACCGTGAGCATGGTTAGCAGATATCAAAGTAACCCTGGACAAGGACATTGGACTGATGTAAAGCATATATTAGAGTATCTGAGAAGGACTAGAAATTATATGCTAGTTTACCAAGCAGATGATTTACTCCCTATGGGTTACACGGATTCTGACTTCCAATCAGATAGGGACAATAGTAAGTCTACATCAGGCTATGTGTTTTTTTAGGAGGTGGAGTCATTACATGAAGGAGTGTTAAGCAGAAATGTATTTCTGACTCAACCATGGAAGCTGAGTATGTGGCAGCCTCTAAGACAGACAAAGAAGTAGTGTGGCTCAGGAACTTCCTAATGGACTTAGATGTGATTCCTGGTTTACCCAAAATCATCACAATTTATTGTGATAATAGCGGTGCAGTAGCAAACTCGAAGGAACCACGATCCCATAAGGCAAGTAAACACATAAAGCGCAAGTACCACCTGATATGAGGCATCATCAAGCGAGCATAAGTTGTTGTCACCAAGATTGCATCAGCGGATAACCTGGCAGATCCTTTCACTAAGGCCCTTCCGGTGAAAGCTTTCGATCGACATGTTGAAGGAATGAGAATCAGATGTATGACAGCTTTTATGACAACATAGTCTTTTAGTATAAGTGGGAGATTGTCAGAGTGTATACTAAAAGCGTAGCCTTTTGTAAACATTTTATTGTGAAATAAAGAATCACATTGGTCAAATGTTTACATTTATATGCTAAGTGTAGTTATTCAATTAATTTATATTGTAGATAACATGGTGTGTGGTGTCACACACAGAAAATCATGTTATCAATTCCTTATAAATTATAAACAGTAGCTCACGACTAAAATGGAAAGGAACAAACCATTGGAATAGTCGTAGTATAATTTGGTATTACTTTATCTTAACTATAAAATTACACTAGTACACTATGAGTGTATTGAGCATGACCATTTAAGATAAGTTCTTTTTATACTGCCTGAATAAAAGAACAAGACCTTTGTTATTATGGAAGTGTATACTCTTAATCTGGATATAATAACAAACACATATATCTAGTATTTATTTCTTTGACTTATCAATGGGTGAGATTTAGTTCGATAAATCAAGAGGCCTGATAAGTTGGGAAATGATATTATTTATAGTGTGTGTTGTTGATTATAAAAGGAAACTGTATCCTAGTAATCTAGGTTGATGATGTCCCCAAGAGGAGCTCATAAGGATTGTCATGTAAACCCTGTAGGTGGACTTAGTCCGATATGATAATGAAGTTGAGTGGTACTACTCTTGGAGCTAGATATTAATTAAGTGAGTTGTCAGTAACTCATATAATTAATGGACATTTTATATCTTAAACACAGGGAGACTAATACACTCATAATAAGAAGGAGCCCAAAATGTAATTTGGGATTGGTGCGGTAGTTCAATAATAATTCTTTAGTGGTATGTGTAAGACCGTTAGATTCGATAGAGGGGGGGGTGAATATCGATTCGAAAATCTCGAGTTAAAACGCAGCGGAAAAGTAAGGAAGTAAAGAAATGAACACGGTTGATTTTTACTTCGTTCGAAGCCTGTGACGACTCCTACTCGAAGGCCCGTACTCCTTGAGTACCTTCGTTGGGCAATTCACTAGCAATTCGGATAATTACAATTTACGTACAAATATTGCTAATGAAAAGAAAGAAAACAAAGCTAACCGACAAACAATGAATTAAAAGGAGAGCCGGAGTGTGTCGTCGGAGCTTTGTGAACGTTGTTGGAGCGCAGAAAGCAGAGTGATTGACCTGTAGTTCTTAGAAGACCGATTGTTGAAGCTCCCTGCTGGGCTTCTTTTATATGCCGCCCGGTGCTCGGATCCTTCCGGCGCCGGAGTGTGACGTAACACTCCCAACCACAGCATGCTCCAAGTGTCAACGTCGTCCGGATAATTTGCCTCCGCGCCTGGATCCTTCCAGCGCCGATTCGGCGCCGAGCCATTCCGCGCTCAACCTCATCGCTCCCTACCCGCAAACAAGCAGTTAGTCCGAGGCAAATAACCCTGCAGACAGCTTGGTTAGCACATTTTACTGATACGCTAAGTAATAAAATTAGCATCAAGAGTATGACTTAGATTCCGCCTTCCGAGACCGAATCTAGTCACGATCTCGACTTAGATATCCAAATGGATCTAAGCCGGATCGACGCCTAATGTCCCTTCCCGGAACGCGCCCTCACAAATACTCCCTCCAAAGGACTTACCTCACTTACCGCCAGACGTCCGGCCGTCGACCCGTCTGGACTTCTCGCCAATTCGGTCAGCCCGTCGACCAGCTGGCTCGCCACTATCCGGTCAGCCCGTCGACCTAGCTGGACTTCTCGCCAAGCGTCCGGTCAGCCCGTCGACCCGCTTGGACTTCTCGCCAGCTATCCGGTCAGTCCGTCGACCTAGCTGGACTTTTCCTGCACACTTGATCAAAGTGTCAGACAACAACACAACTAACTTAACCTATTTGTCATTTATCAAAACCTGGGTTAGACCGTTAGTGCTACCCGCACCAACAGTATGAATTATTATTGATGAAATTAAGTTGGGTGTTTGGGGCGAACACGGGAAGCTTAATTTCATCGGGAGATCAAAACCAATTCCTCCTCTCGGTCCCTATCGTAGCCTCTTATTTATAAATTGTTATACCCACCTATACCCACCTTCTTACCCAACCTTAGGTGGTCGGCTAAGCCAAGCTTGGAGTCCAAGCTTGGGTCGGCCAAAGCCAAAGGGTTGAGCCATTGTGGTGGCCGGCCAATGCTTGAAGCTCAAGCTAGGTGGGCCGACCACAAGAAAATAAAAGGATTTTATTTTTTTAAAATCTTTTCTTATGTGGATATCATGGCTTTAAAAGAGAGTTTAAAATTTAAATCTTTCCTTTTATACCTTTCTACAAAAGATTAAGTGAAAGGTTTGATATCTTTCCTTATTTGTAGTTAAAAGGAAGATTTTAATTTTTGATAAAACTTTACTTTTTGTAACCATCTTAATGATTTAAAAGAGAGTTTTAAAATTAAATCTTTCCTATTATAGTTTCTACAAAAGATTAAGAAAAGATTTGATATCTTTCCTTATTTGTAGATTGAGAGGAAGATTTTAATTTTATAGATAACTTTCCTTTTTGAAAATCATCCACATGTTTTAATAGAGAGATTTTAATTTATAAAATTTCCTTTTATAACCAACCATGATGGGAAAATTAATATAGAAAATTTTATTTTAAAAATTTCTGGAAACAAACAAGGAAGTTTTAATTTTGTGTTTAAAACTTGCCTTATTTGGAGCATGTGATGTGGTCCGCCATAGCATGGGTTAAAAGGAATTTTTAATTAAATTTTCCTTATTAACCTAATGGAAAGGAATATAAGGAGATTTTAATTATAATTAAATTTCCTTATTTGCCAAGACCAAGTAATATAAAAGAGAGGGTAGAAGTGCCTCACCTCAAAACACATATTCTATTATTCCTCTCTCTTTTCTTCCTTGGTGTGGCCGGCCCTATTCTCTTCTCCTTTCTTCTTCTTGTGGCCGAACCTCAACATCTCTTGGAGCTCTTGTGGTGGTCGGATTTTGCTTGGAGAAGGAGAGAAAGGAGGCTTTGCTCTTGCATCCCTTGGAGCTTGAAGGTTGGTGGTCGAAACATAGAAGAAGGAAGTTGTCTTGGTGGTTCTCATCTTGGTAGATCGTTGCCCACACAACGTCCGAGATAAAAAGAGGAATACGATAGAAGATCAAGAGGTTGTTGCGTACAAAGAAAGGTATAACTAGTAATTATTTTCCACATCATACTAGTTTTCTTTGTATAATTTTTGAAATACCAAACACAAAAGACATATGATTCTAGGTTTCGAATTTGTGATTCGAGTTTGTGTTTTTTTTTTTTTTCAAATTTATGATTCGATTGTTCCTTCTGGTTAAACCTAGGGTTATATAAGGGAATTAAATATTAAATTTCATTAAGAGGTTTTGTCGAGGCAGTGGTGGATGTTCCCATACCCAAGAAAGTCAAGTGCCTCGCCATGTTTGACCTGGGAACCAATTTTTGAAATTAATATTTAATTGAATTTGTAACATGGGTGGATTTGGATCAATAATGTTAAGCATCGTTTGAGATCCAAGTCTAAACCTAAAAGAATAGATAAGTTAAACTGGAATTAATAATGTTAAGTTCTGTTTGCGATACAAGTTTAATTTCTAAAGAACATAATAGGTTGTTAGGAAAGGTTTGACACTTGTACAAAATTTTTGTACAGTGGAACCGGTACGATTTTCTGATTAGCAACCAACATATACTCAACAAAAATATTCATATACAACATGTTAACTGAATACACCAGACATCCCTATGATACAAACTCTACATGTGTATATGCTACAGAGTTCAGATAACAAGAGTAGAGACTGTATCGAATTAAATTGGATTACATCAAAGATCAAGCAGAAGTGACAAGCAGGAAAGTAGCAAACTTATAGATTTAAGGTAAAGCAACCTAAACATCCAAATATAGTCATGCTTTAAGTTCAAAGAACTAGATAAGAAGCAAGAAAGAAATACCTGCCTCAATATATCCCGTATCTAACAGAACCACCCACATCATGCGGCTCGTCACCGATCAAGATCCTGTATCATATAATGTATCAAATTATATACATATACTATGATGTATGAATCGTGCACTAAAAGAATTTGTTAGAGTGTATACTAAAAGCCTAACTTTTTGTAAACATATATTTTTAAATAAAGAATCACATTGGTCAAATGTCTACATTTATATGCTAAGTGTAGTTGTTCAATTAATTTATATTGTAGATAACATGGTGTGTGATGCCACACATAGAAGATCATATTATCAATTCCTTATAAATTATAAACAGTAGCTCATGACTAAGATGGAAAGGAACAAACCATTGGAATAGTCGTAGTGTAATTTGGTATTAGTTTATTTTAACTATAAAATTATACTAGTACACTCAGAGTGTATTGAGCTGGACCATTTAAGGTAAGTTCTTTTTATATTGATTGAATAAAAGAATAAGACCTTTGTTATTATGGAAGTGTATGCTCTTAATCCTGATATAATAACAAGCACATATATCTAGTATTTATTTCTTTGACTTATCAATGGGTGAGATTTAGTTCGATAAATCAAGAGGCCCGATAAGTTGGAAAATGATATTATTTATACTGTGTTGTTGATTATAGAAGGAAATTGTGTCCTAGTAATCTAGGTTGATGATGTCCCCAAGAGGAGCTCATAAGGATTGTCATGTAAACCCTGCAGGTTGACTTAGTCTGACATGACGATAAGGTTGAGTGATACTATTCTTGGAGCTAGATATTAATTAAGTGAGTTGTCAGTAACTCATTTAATTAGTGGACATTCTATATCTTAAACACAGGGAGACTAACACACTCATGATAAGAAGGAGCCCAAAATGTAATTTGGGATTGGTGCGGTAGTTCAATAATAATTCTTTAGTGGTATGAATTATTATTGATGAAATTAAGTTGGATGTTCGGGGCGAACACGGGAAGCTTAATTTCATCGGGAGACCAAAACCAATTCCTCCTCTCGATCCCTATCGCAGCCTCTTATATATAGAGAATTATATCCACCAAATACCCACTTCCTATCCACCCTTAGGTGGTCGGCCAAGCAAGCTTGGAACCCAAGCTTGGGTCGGCCAAGCCAAAGGCTTGAGCCAAGTAGGGTGGCCGACCATAGCTTGGAGCCCAAGCTTGGTGTGGCCGGCCATATAAAATAAAAAGGATTTTATTTTTAAAATATTTTCTTATGTGGATACCATGGTTTTAAAAGAGAGTTAAAAATTTAAATCTTTCTTTTTATAGCTTTCTACAAAAGATTAAGTGAAAGGTTTGATATCTTTCCTTATTTGTAGTTAAAAAGAAGTATTTAATTTTTGATAAAACTTTCTTTTTTGTAACCATCTTCATGATTTAAAAGAGAGTTTTAAAATTAAATATTTCCTATTATAGTTTCTACAAAAGATTTGATATCTTTCCTTATTTGTAGATTGAGATGAAGATTTTAATTTTAAAGAAAACTTTCCTTTTTGGAAATCATCCACATGTTTTAATAAGAGAGATTTTAATTTATAAAATTTCCTATTATAACCAACCATGAAGGGAAAATTAATAGAGAAATTTTTATTCTAAAAATTCTAGAAACAAATAAGGAAGTTTTAATTTTTGTGTTTAAAACTTGTCTTATTTAGAGCAATTGATGTGGCCGGCCATGATAAAGGATTAAAGGAAATTTTAATTAAATTTTCCTTTCATTGGCAAAGAGAATAAAGAAGTTTTTATTAAAACTTTCCTTATTTGCCAAGACCAAGGAATATAAAAGAGAGGGTAGAGGTGCCTCACCTAATAGCACAACTCTTCTATTCCTCTCTCTTTTCTTTCTTGGTGGTGGCCGACCCTATCATCTCTTCCTCTCTTCTTCTAGTGGCCGAACCTATCATCCTCTTGGAGCTTGTTTTGGTGGCCAGATTTTCTTGGTGAAGAAGGAGAGAAAGAAGGCTTTATTTCCTAGTTTTCCTTGGAGCTTGGTTGGTGGCCGAGACTTGCTATCTCTTGGAGAAGGTTGCTTGGCCGAAACTTGGAAGAAGGAATAAGGAGGCTTGGTGGATTCTCATCTCGGTAGATCGTTGCCCACACAACGTCTGAGATAAGAAGAGGAATATGATAGAAGATCAAGAGGTTGTTGCTTACAAAGAAAGGTATAACTAGTAATTGTTTTCCACATCATACTAGTTTTCTTTGTATGAATTCCAAACATAAGAGGCTAGTGATTGTAGGTTTCGAATTTGTGATTCGAGTTTGTATTCTTTTCTTTTCTTTTTCGATCTTGTGATTCGATTGTTCTTATTGGTTAAACCTAGGGTTACTATAAGGAGATTGAATATTGAATTTCTTTAAAAGGCTTTGTCAAGGAAGTGGTGGATGATCCCATAACCAAGAAGGCTTAGTGCCTCACCATGTTTAACTTGAAAGCTAATTTTAGAAATAAATATTTAATCAACTTTATAACATGGGTGGACTTGGATTAATAATGTTAAGCATCGTTTGCGATCCAAGTCTAAACCTCTAAGAACAGATAAGTTAAATTTGGAATCAATAATGTTAAGTTCAGCTTGTGATTCCTAATTTAATTTCTAAAGAACACAATAGGTTGTTAGAAATGGTTCAGGACTTGTACAAAATTTTTGTACAGGGGAACTGGTACGATATTCCGAGTATCAACCAACAGAATTAGCTATCCTTAACATTTTAGCTAACCCTAAATAATGCCCCCTTCTATTGATTAAATTGAAACCATTACTCCTTTCACGATTGCTTACAATGGAAGCACCCTAACATTCCATAATCAATTAGATATCTAGTATCAATATGGGTTAAATCCATACGTCCATTTACTACTAATAAATTTAGCAAGAACAAAACCCTACAACCCATTAGAAAACCTATTTTAGCAACATACTGTTGGTTGCTACTCGGAAAACCTAATGGTTCCACTGTACAAAAATTTTGTACAAAGATCTGAACTTTTTCCTAGCTACCATGTGTTCTTTTAAATTAAACTTGGATCGCCTGCGGAACTTAACACGTTTGATCCAAAGTTTAATTTATTTGTTCTTTTAGGTTTAGACTTGGATCTCCTGCGGAACTTAACACGTTCGATCCAAATCACCTAGGTTATTAATTCCATTAAATATTAATTTCCAAAATTGACTTCCAGGACTGCATGGCGAGGCACATGACCTTCTTGGATATGGGAACAACCACCACCGCCTAGACAAAGCCTTTTAAGGAAAGCTAATATTTAATTTCCTTAAATAACTTTAGGTCAACCAAAAAGAACAATCAAATCACAAAGAAAAGAAAAATAAAAGAACACAACATCGAAAACTAATTCGAAATACTAGAATTATATGCCTCTTGTATTTGGTATTTTTACAAAGAAATAAAACTAGTATGATGCGGAAATTAAATACTAGTATACCTTTTCTTTTGCAAACAAAAACCTCTAGGTCTTCTACCGTATTCCTCTTCTAACCTCAGACATTGTGTGGGCAACGATCTTCCGAGATGAGAAACCACCAAAGCATCTTCTTCTCCTCCTTGCAAGGTTCGGCCACAACAAGAGCACCTCCAAGGATGAAGAGAAACCACCACCAATGCTCCAAGGGATGCAAGCTTTCTCTCCTTCTTCTCCAAGCTAGAATCCGGCCACCACTTGATCTCCAAGAGAGAAGAGAGTTTCGGCCACAAGGATGGAGAGAAGAGAAAGGGAAGAGCCGGCCACACCAAAGAATAAAAGAGGGAGAAAATAATAGAGGTTGTTCACCTTGAAGGCACCCAAAACCCCCTCTTTTATAATCCTTTAGCCTTGGCAAATAAGGAAAATTTAATAAAAACTTCCTTAACTCTATTGCCATTGAAAAGGAAAATTTTAATTAATTAAAATTAAAAACCTTTTCTTAGTGTATATGGCCGGCCACACCATGGTGAGCAAACAAGACAATTTTCAATCAACAATTAAAATTCCTTATTTGTCTTCGGAAATTTTAAAAAATAAAATTTCCCTTTAAAATCCCTTCATGGTTGATAAAAAGAAATTTCTATAATTTTAATTTTTCAATATGTGAATAATTTACAAAGAAGAAAAATAAAATATCCTTCCAATTTACAAATAAGGAAAGAGATTTAATATCTTTTTTTAATCTTTTGTAGAGACTTATAAAAGAGATATTTTAATTTTTAATCTCTCCAATAAATTATATCTTCCACATAAGAAAAATTTAAAATTAAAATTTTTTCCTAATTTAATAAGGCCGGCCACCTAAGCTTAGGTTCAAGCCAGGGTCGGCCACCTATGGACCAAGGTTTGGCCGGCCCTAGCTTGGTCCTCAAGCTAGCTTGGCCGGCCCCTACACCATGGGTATGAAGGTGGGTATAGGTGGGTATAGTACTCTATAAATAAGAGGCTACGATAGGGACCGAGAGGAGGAATTGGTTTTGGTCTCCCGATAAAATTAAGCATCCCATGTTCGCCCCGAACACACAACTTAATTTTATCAATAATAATTCATTCCACTAGAGAACTATTATTGAACTACCGCACCAATCCCAAATTACATTTTTTGGCTCCTTCTTATTATGAGTGTGTTAATCTCCCTGTGTTTAAGATGTCGAATGTCCACTAATTAAGTGAGTTACTGACAACTCATTTAATTAATATCTTAGTCCAAGAATAGTACCACTCAACCTTATCATCATGTCGGACTAAGTCCACCTGCAGGGTTTAACATGACAATCCTTATGAGCTCTTCTCGGGGACATTATCAACCTAGATCACTAGGACACAGTTTCCTTCTATAATCAACAACACACACTATAAGTGATATCATTTGCCAACTTATCGGACTTATTGATTTATCAAGCTAAATCTCACCCATTGATAAATTAAAGAAATAAATATCAAATATATGTGCTTGTTATTATATTAGGATTAAGAGCACACACTTCCATAATAACTGAGGTTTTTGTTCCTTTATAAAGTCAGTATAAAAGAAACGACCTCTGATGGTCCTACTCAATACACTCTAAGTGTACTAGTGTAATTATATAGTTAAGATAAACTAATACCTAATTACACTACGACCTTCTAATGGTTTATTCCTTTCCATTTTGGTCGTGAGCTACTGTTTATAATTTATAAGGTACTGATAACATTATCTTCTATATATGACACCGCATACTATGTTATCTACAATATAAATTAATTGAACAACTACAAACAAATGTAGATAATTTGACCAAATGTAATTCTTTATTCAAAATAAATGTTTACAAAAGCTTAGACTTTCAGTATACACTTTAACACATACTACTAAGAAAATTTGAGGTACATCACTGGAAATCACCTACCTTGAGATAGGGTAGCAATCCAGTAGCTCACATCCCTACTACACACTGCCCGAAAGCTACAAATGAACACTCACATACAAATTCTTTCAAGAATCAATCCATAACCCAATTATACAGCAAAAAGTTGCTAAAAACCCTAACAAATGGAACCAACCTTACCTCAACAGACCCCCACCTCTTCTCTCGTGACCTCAGCAGCTACAAGAAGTGGAGAGGTCAGTGATCGACAGAGGAGGAGTACACCAGTGAGGTGATCCAATGCTTTCCTCTGCTCCAGAATAGAAAGAACATCACAATGGAGACTACTAAACAAGATCTTGAATCCATTACGAATCCAAATGGAGCTTACCTAAGTTGATCACCCGATTCAATCCATCTGGTGGGGAGATGTGGATCACCCTCCAGCGAATAGATCACAGAGGACGAACAAGGAGGTCGATCGGCTGGGGGTTGACGCGAATCAAGCCCCTCGCGGTGCCCTAGAGCCGGATCCCCGATCACGTGCAAGAAATAACAAAGGAGACGATTGTTCCACCGGAGATGGCCTGGATGCACCAATATTGTTGAGACCCAGCGATGTTCCTCAGGTGACTCGGGAAGAACAAGATCGTCGGGGAAGATCCCGCCTCCGTCGGTGTTGGTTGCGTCCGGTCATCCACGAGGGAGAGAAAGAGGGAGAGAGAAAGAAAGAGGATTTGTTGTAGCTAGTTTCCCTTGCTCAAGAATTAGCTCTGCGCCGTCGATGCCGAGAGGAAGAGAGAAAGATCGCTGGTGGTGTGGAAACAGCGACGCGAAGAACAGAGAAGAATAAGGAGTCGAGGGGAGAGAAGAGAGTTTGCGGCGTTAAAAGCTAGGGCACAGTAACCTTAATCCACTCCTTAATCAACTCCCACTTATGTTTGGGTATTCTAAACCGGCGTCCAACTAGCCCCATCAATTTGCTCCTCAAAATGAGTTATACGGACTCCGTTTAAATCTCAAAAAATTTCTAAAAAGTCCTAAAATTTCGTAAGGTTATTCCTCGATAACCCTTTTTAATAAGTTTGTAAATCTCACATTCTCCCCCATTAATAAAAATTTGGTCCCCAAATTTACGACTACCCACTAAAGCAAAGAGTAGTATATAAACTAATTCTAGTTACTGAAATGAACTTTACTCACCTTTAGAAAATAGGTGCGAGTAACTAGCTCGGATCTTTTCCTCCAATTCCCAAGTGGCTTCCTCATCCGAGTGGTGTTGCCATCCGACCTTGACAAGTCGGACTGTTGTGTTCCACAACTGACGTTCTTTGCCGTCTAGAATCCACACAGGAATCTCCTCGTAGGATACGTCTGGCTGAAGTGCAACTGATACATCTGATAGAATATGCGAAGGGTGTGGTACGTACCTCCTCAACATAGATACATGGAATACATCATGCACCCCGACAAGTGATGGTGGTAGCGCTAGCTGATACGCTACCTCACCTATCCTCTCGAGAATCTGGAAGGGCCCAATATAGCGAGGTGCTAACTTAACCTTCAACGCAAACCTTTAAACTCCTTTTGTAGGGGGCACCTGCAAGAATACATGATCATCTATGAAAAACTCCAAAGGTCTTTGTCTCCGATCTACATAACTCTTCTGACGATCCTGAGCTTCTGACAATCTGCGTCTGATAGTGCGAACCAACTCTGTATCACGCTGAATGCCTTGTGGTCCCAAAATCTGTGATTCCTCAACTTCTTACTATAAGGTGGGAGATCTACATGCTCTACCATACAACGCCTCATAAGGTGCCAAATGTATTGTTGAATGATAACTGTTGTTGTAGGCAAACTTTACTAGGTGTAAAT
Organism: Zingiber officinale; assembly: GCF_018446385.1. Classification (NCBI taxonomy): domain Eukaryota; kingdom Viridiplantae; phylum Streptophyta; class Magnoliopsida; order Zingiberales; family Zingiberaceae; genus Zingiber; species Zingiber officinale. Next base: position 150,785,652 of record NC_055987.1, read on the forward strand.
GATCCTCCCAACTACCTCTGAAGTCTATGGCACATGATCTCAGTAGGTCCTCCAATTTCTGTATGGTACGCTCTGACTGACCATCTGTTTGGGGGTGGAAAGCGGTACTGAATCGTAACTCTGTACCCATAGCCTGTTGTAGACTCTGCCAGAAACGTGAAGTAAACCGCGGATCCCTATCAGAAATAATACTAAGGGGTATGCCAATATAATACAACTTTGCTAGCCGATCCAATGACTTTGTCTTACATATCGGTAGGAAATGAGTAGATTTGGTTAATCGATCAACGATTATCCAAATCGTATCATGTGCTCGCCGTGTCCTGAGCAGTCCCACAACAAAATCCATCGTGATATGCTCCCATTTCCATTCTGGTATTTGTATCTTCTGGAGCAATCCGGTTGGCCTCTGATGTTCAGCCTTCACTTGCTGACATACAAGACATCATGCAACGAAATCCGCAATGTCTTTCTTCATGCCAGCCCACCAATATGAACATCTCAGATCCCTATACATGCGAGTACCACCAGGATGAATCACAAATCTGGACCGGTGTGCCTCCTGAAGTAGGTCTTCCTTCACAGAAGATGATTTAGGGACACACAATCTTCCCTGGAAATACAGAATTCCATTTCCATCATAAGAAAGCTCTGTCTGCTATTCTAGGATAATTCTACTACATAAAAATTGTAGATGTTGATCAATAGCTTGAGCTTCTTTAATCCACTCGACAATAGGTGACTAGGCAACCATAATTACTAGAATACTCCGCTCAGTCTGACTCTCCTCAACTAATCCCAACTCAGAAAACCTCTATACCAGTTCTATAACTAACACTCAGTGATTAGCCAGAACTCCTCGGGATTTCCTACTCAAAGCATCAGCTACCACATTGGCTTTCCCTGGGTGGTAGTTGATTGTACAATCATAGTCCTTCAAGAATTCCATCCATCTCCTCTGTCTTAAGTTCAATTCTTTTTGAGTAGATAAATACTTAAAACTCTTATGATCTATGAATATCTCGAAGGTAATCCCGTATAGATGATGTCTCCAGATTTTCAGTGCAAATATAATAGCTGCTAACTCCAAATCATGCACTGAGTAATTCTTCTCATGCTCCTTCAACTGATGAGAGGAATATGAAACGACTCATCCGTGCTGCATGAGCACTGCATCTAACCCCTGTAATGATGCATCTGTAAAAAGTACAAAGCCATCATTCCCAAAAGGAAGTAGTAATATAGGTGCGGTAATGAGTCTTCGCTTGAGTTCCTGAAAACTCATCTCACAAGACTCTATCCAAGCAAACTTCACTCCTTTTCTGGTCAGTTGAGTCAAAGGCAGAGCTATGCTAGAGAAACCCTCAACAAACCTCCGGTAATAACCAACTAGACCGAGGAAGCTATGAATCTCCTGTACAAACTTTGGCTGCTCCCAGCTGGTAATCGCTTATATCTTTTATGGGTCCATAGATAGGCCACTGCTGGAAACAATGTGTCCCAGAAAACCCACAGAAGATAACCAAAATGCACATTTGCTGAACTTCATATAGAGATATTGTCGCCGAAGCGTCTCCAAAACTATACGAAGATGTTGTCCATGTTCCTCTTCAAATTGAGAATATATCAAAATATCATCGATGAATACAATGACAAACTGATCTAGGAACTCGAGGAATATCCTATTCATCAGATCCATGAAAATCACTGGAGCATTGGTAAGCCCAAATGACATTACCAAAAACTCATAATTACCATATTGAGTACGAAATGCTGTCTTTTGTATATCTGAATCTCTCACACTGAGTTGATGATAGCCAGAGCGTAAGTCGATTTTTGAATATACACAAGTATCCTTGAGCTGGTCAAATAGATCCTTTATACGCGGTAGGAGATATTTGTTCTTAATAGTTACTGCATTCAACTGTCGATAGTCAATACATAACCTCATCGATCCATCCTTCTTCTTCACAAAGAGTACTGGGGCTCCCCATGGAGAAACACTGGGATGGATAAACCCTCTATCCAGCAGCTCTTGTAACTACACCTTCAGCTCCTCTAATTCTTTAGGTGTTATGTGATACAGAGCCTTTGATACCGGTGATGTCCCTGAAATCAACTCAATCGTGAACTTCACTTGCCTTCTTGGGGGCAGGCCAAGTAATTCATCTGGAAATACATCAGGGTATTCTCGAACTATCGGAATGTCCGAAGGCTGTGAAGTATGATCCTGATCAACCTTAATCATAGATAACAAATACTCCTGACAACCTTGGAACAATAATCTTCGAGCTTGCAGTGTTGAGATAATAGAAATCCCATCATCCTTGGTACCCATAAATACCCAAGATGGTTGACCTGGAGGTCTAAATGTAACTACTCTCACGCTGCAGTCGACGGTGGTATAATACTTTGCCAACCAATCCATACCCAAAATAATGTCAAATTCTAGCATATCCAAAACCTGTAAGTCCACCATAAGTGTTTGGCTCTTGAATTCCAATGGGCATTCTTTAATCTCCTGACTGATATTTAGTATATCTCCCGAGGGTAAAGATACCGCTAATCCATGCATCCGATGAACTGACAATCTACAAATCTTACTTAGAAATACCCGAGAAATGAAAAAAATGGGAACTACCAGTATCTATCAATAATTCAGTAGGAAATGAATAAACAGTAATCATACCCTGAAAGACCAATCCCTCGGCCCGCTGTGCCTCCTCACGTGTAACAGTATAAACCCGTCCTACCTCCGGGCACGATGGAGGTACTCTAGTACTGGTCTGAAACTGTACTGGTGAAGCAGTAGCAAATTGCTTAGGCTAGATCACCGGACAAGAACTAGGTGACACCGTAAAATTCTACTATGCTAAATATATCTGATGCGAAGAAACAATGGTGGAATACTGTATAGTAATTGGTATTGCTGAGTGCTCCAGACTCTGGATGTGATATACCTGTGCCTGAGGAGGTGGTATACGCTACTAATGTGAAGCACTTTGTGTCCTTTGTGATCCTTTTGACTGTCGAGTCAGAGTAGTACGACTTCCTTGTGCAATACTCTTGGCTGCCTCCATCTGTGCCTTCAGTGTGAAATCACGACTCATATGACCCGGAAGCTTACAGTAATAGCATACATCTTGGCCCAATGGACAATTTGGTTTAGTGTGACCATCAACACCACACCTATAACATCTAAATCTAGTAGAAAGATCTTTCTGAGGGGGCCCAGAAGAACCAGCTTATCATCGTCTTGTCTTCGGTACTCGATAAGACTCCCCCGAAGTAGCCTAGGATCCGTGCCATTTAATTTGCCTTTTCTTGCCATGGTTTTGTTGATTCTGATTTGAAGTTGTACCCTGAGCCTTTTGTTTATCTTTTTCCCGTTCCTGAGGAAACCTACTACTGTGTCATCTCAATAACCAAAGCTCGATCTAATGCCTCCAGGTAAGTGCTAGGAGTAAAACCTGACATCTTGACACAGATATAAGCTGTAAGGCCCTGGGTGAACTGATCTAACCGATTGCTATCCTGAGCAACAAGATGAGGACAATGCTCCGCTAACCGATTAAATTCTGCATCGTACTCCATCACTGATCGATCACCCTGCTTAAGATTTAAGAACTCCTATCGACGGGCCATACGAAAAGGAGCCAGAAAATATTGTCTCGCAAATGCTACTCTGAATAATGTCTAGGTAATACTCTAATCCCCAAAAAGCGCTTTTTGCATCTTCCACCAAGTAACCACCTAGTCTCGCAAGTGATACGCAGCTAATTCGGCCTTTTCTTCCTTGGTGCATGACATATACTCAAAAGTGTCCTCCATATTTCCCAACCAAGAACGAGCAACACTAGGGTCAGGAACTCCATGGAACAAAGTAAATCGTCCCTTTATCGACCAAGCCAATAGCGGAATACGAGCTCTATCTCTCACCCAAGGAGTAGCGGCAGGAGTAGGGACTACTGATGGTAATATAGGAGGAATCTCTTGAGACTGAATACCCTGATCTCTCATAGGAGTCTGATGGGGCTGACCACGACTACCAATCTCAATATTTGTAGGATCCTTAGAAGAATCCACCTCCTGATCAACCTGCTCAGGTCTCGTTGACTCGATAGGTTGTTTTTGTGGTTGCCCTGGACCACGTCGGTAACTAGGGGTTGTCTCTCCACGCTTCATACCTGATACCAACGACAATATAAGACTACAAGAGTGTAATACAATAGTAAAGTAACTTACATCGTATAGCTTGGAGATATCCTTCCGCTGACTAGTCCCACAATCTGGAAAATCACAACGAGAACATAAAATATGAAATTCCAAATCACGGAAAAATAAAACTCGTAAACCTCATAAAACCTCGTAAAACCCCATAAACTATTGGTTGCTACACCTAGATTCCGTTCTGTTCCCCTGTACAAAAATTTTGTACAAGCACAAAACTTTTCCTAGCTACCCATGTGCTCTACTGAAGTTAAACATGGATTGCAAACAATGCTTAACATTATTAATCCAAGTTGCTCTTCAGAAGTTAAACTTGGATTGGAAACGAAACTTAACATTTTTACTCCAAGTTCAACTGACGTGTTCTTCAGACGTTAAACCATATTACAAAAGATAATTAAACATTTATTTCAAAGATTGGCTTCCAGGTTAAACATGGCGAGCCACTCGGCATTCTTGGGTATGAGATCATCCACCACTTCCTAGACAAAGTCTTTCAAAGAAATTCAATGTTTAAACTTCTTACAGTAACCCTCGGTTTAACTAAAGAGACCTCAATAGAAGCACAAGATCGAAACATGAAATCGAAACACAAAATCGATAACACAAAACCGATAACCTAAAATCGATAGCCTCTTGTGTTGGTATTTCAGGATCCATTCAAAGAATATGAATTAATTATGAAGCGGAAACTAATAATTAGTTATACCTTTCTTTGAAGATTTAATAACCTCTTGATCTTCTATTGTATTCATCTCCTTCTCTTGGACGTCGTGTGGGCGACGATCTACCAAGATGAAATCCACCCAAACCTTTTTCTTCCTTCCAAGCTTTCGGCCACCAAAGGGATATCACAACTAGAGAGCCTCCCTTCTCTTCTTCTTCACCTCCAAGTATCCGGCCACCAATGGAACTCCAAGCTTGATGCCGCCGGCCACGAGAAGAAGAAGAAAAGAAGAAGATGAAGGGTCACCCACCAAGGAAAGGAAGAGGAAATAGAAGATGTGTTAAACCATAAGGCACCATCTCTTTTTCTTTTATAATCCTTGGTGAATGCAAAAAAGGAAAGTTTTAAAACAAAATTAAAACTTCCTTTTAATCCTCTATCATGGTCGACCACACCCTTTTCATCAAACAAGGAAAGATTTTAAACAAAAATTAAAATTTCTTTTTTAAAATCTCTTTTGTGGATAGCTATAAAAAGAATGTTTTATAAAATTAAAATATCTCTTTTAAATCCTTTTGTGGATGTCTATAAAAGGAAAGATTTCAATAATTAAAATCCCTCTTTTAAATCTATTTTATGGATCTCTATAAAAGGAAAGATTTTAACAAGTTAAAACTCCTTTTATTTCCTTTTGTGACCAATCTAAAAAAAGAAAGTTTTATAATTAAAATCATTCTTTTAAATCCTTTTTATGGATCTCTATAAAGGAAAGATTTAACAAAAAATAAACTTCCTTTTCTAATTTATGTGTGGTCGGCCCCTCGCTTGGGCACCAAGCAAGGCTTGGCCGACCATAGCTTGGGCTCTAAGCTTGGCTTGGCCGGCCCCTTGCTTGGACACCAAGTAAGGCTTGGCCGGCCCTAGCTTAGGCTAAGAAGCTGGGCTTTGGATGGATATAAGGCTTTATATAAGAGGCTACAATAGGGACCTAGAGGAGGAATTAGTTTTGGTCTTCCGATGAGCTTGAGCTTCCCGTGTTCGCCCCGAACACCCAACTCAAGTTCATCAATAATAACTCACACCACTAAAGAGTTATTATTGAACTACTGCACCAATCCCAAATTATATTATGGGCTTCTTTTTATCATGAATGTGTTAATCTCCTTGTATTTAAGATATCGAATACCCATTAATTAAATGAGTTACTGACACTTACTTAATTGATATCTAGCTCTAAGAGTAGTACCGCTCAACTTTATTGTCATGCCGGGTTAAGTCCACCTGCAGGGTTTACATGACAATCCTTATGAGCTCCTCAAGGGGACATCATCAACCTAGATAACTAGGACACTGTTTCCTTCTATAATCAACAACACACCATATAAATAACATTATTTCCCAACTTATCGGGCCTATTGATTTAATGAACTAAATCTCACCCATTGATAAATTAAAGAAATAAATACTAAATATATGTGTTTGTCATTATATCGGGATTAAGAGTACACACTTCCATAATAACAGATGTCTTGTTCTTTTATGCAATCAGTATAAAAAGATTAACCTCAAATGGTCCTGCTCAATACACTCAGAGTGTACTAGTGTAATTCTATAGTCAAGATAAACTAATACTAAATCACATTACGACCGTTCTAATGGTTTGCCCCTATCCATTTTGATCGTGAGCTACTATTTATAATTTATAAGGAACTGATAACATGATCTTCAGTGTGACACCACACATCATGTTATCTATAATATAAATGAACAACTACATTTAACATAAATGAAGATATTTGACTAACGTGATTCTTATTTCAAAATAAATATTTACACAAAAAGCTAGGCTTTTAGTATACATTCTAACAATCTCTCACTTATACTAAAAGATTATGCTGCCATATATACTGCCATACATCTGATTCTCATCCCCTCAACATGCCCATCAAAAGCTCTCGCCGGAAGGGCCTTAGTGAAAGGGTCTGCCAGGTTATCTGCTGATGTAATATTGGCGACAATAACTTCTCCTTACTTTACGATGTCTTGTATCAGGTGATACTTGCGCTTAATGTGTTTACTTGCCTTATGGGTTCGTGGTTCCTTCGAGTTTGCTACTGCACGACTATTATCACAATAAACTGTGATAATTTTGGGCAAATCAGGAATCACATCTAAGTCCATCAAAAAGTTCCTGAGCTATACAGCTTCTTTGGCTGCCTCAGAAGCTGCTACATACTCAGCTTCCATGGTGGAGTCTAAAACGTACTTTTGCTTAACCCTCCTCCATGCTATGGCTCTACCTCCCAAAGTAAACACATAACCTGAGCTTGACTTACTATTGCCCCTATCTGATTGGAAGTCAAAATACGTGTAACCTACAGGGAGCAAGTCATCTGCCTGGTAAACCAGCATATAATCTCTAGTCCTTTTCAGGTACTTTAATATATATTTTACGATAGTCCAATGTCCCTGTCCTAGATTACTTTAATATCTGCTAACCATGCCCACGACAAAACAAATATCCGGTCTCGTACATAGCATTGCATACATTAGGCTTCCTACAGCCGAAGCATAAGGAACTGCCTTCATCTCCTCTATTTCCTTTGGTGTCTTAGGAGACATCTCTTTAGATAAAGGTACTCCATGTCGAAAAGGTAAGAAACCTTTCTTGGAGTTTTGCATACTAAAACGAGCAAGGATAGTATCGATATATGAAGCTTGGGATAAGCATAACATCTTTTTCTTGTGATCCCTTAGTATTTTGATCCCAAGAATATGTCCACATTCTCCCAAGTTCTTCATATCAAACCGTTTGGATAACTATACCCTTACATCTGATAATACTTTGACATTGTTGCCAATGAGCAAAATATCATCTACGTATAGTACAAGAAATACCACCACGTTTCCGTCACTCTTCTTGTATACACAAGACTCATCCGGACATTGAATAAACCCATAAGACTGGATCACTTCATTAAATCGGATGTTCCAAGATCTTGAAGCTTGCTTTAGTCCATAAATAGACCGATTGAGCTTACATACGAGATGCTCTTTGCCCTTTGCAATGAATCCCTCTAGTTGCTTTATATGGATGTTTTCTTCAAGACTTCCATTAAGGAAAGCTGTCTTGACATCCATTTTCCAAATCTCATAATCCATATGAGTAGCAATAGATAAAAGAATCCAGATAGACTTAAGCATGACTACCGGTGAAAAGGTTTCCTTATAATCGATTCCCTCTTTCTGAGTATACCCTTTCGCAATAAGCCTCACTTTAAAGGTTTCCACCTTCTCATCTACCCCTCTTTTCCTTTTGTAGACCCACTTACATCCAATGGCTTTTACACCATTTGGTGGTTCCACTAGCTCCCAAACTTTATTAGAATACATAGATTCTATTTCAGAGTTCATTGCACTTTGCCAAAATGCTGCATCTTTATCTTGGAGTGCTTCGTCATATGTCGAGGGATCAGGTTCATGTTCACCAGGGATCAAGTCCAAAGACTCTCCTAAAAACATGAATCTATTAGGTTGCCTAACAACCCTCCCACTACGACAAGACACTACCTGTAATTGTGTATCATTTGTGACACGTATTGCAGTTTCTTGTGGTATCTCATATTGTACTGTTGGTACTAGATTAGACGTGCCCTCCTTAATTTTTTTAAGAACAATTTTACTCATGGGCTTATGGTTCATTACATAGTCCTCTTCTAAAAATCAGGCATTGGTGCTAACAATGACCTTCTGATCTTTAGGACTATAAAACAAACCACCTTTCATTCCTTTAGGGTATCCCACAAATAAGTGGACTTCTGTACGTGATTCCAACTTATCAGCGTCTCCCTTCAGCACATGTGCTGGACTTCCTCAAATCCGAACATGTCTTAGACTAGGCTTACGCCCATTCCACAATTCTGTGGGAGTAGAGGATACTGATTTAGAAGGTACCAAGTTTAGAATGTACGCTGTCATTTCCAGAGCATATCCCCAAAATAAATTTGGTAATTCTGAATAACTCATCATCGATCTAACCATTTCCATAAGAATCCTATTCCTTCGTTCCGCGACACCATTCTGTTGGGATGTACCAGGTGCAAATAATTGGGATTGAATCCTAGCCTCTGATAAATAATTCCTAAACTCCCCTGAGAGGTACTCGCCATAACGATCAGATCATAGTGTCTTGATGCTTTTACCATGATGCTTTTCCACATCAGCCTTGTACTCTTTGAACTTATCAAAGCACTCAGACTTACATCGCATCAAGTAAATACACCCATATCTCGAATAGTTGTCTATAAAAGAGATAAAATATTCGAAACCACCTCTCACCTGGATAGTCATAGGTCCACACAAATCAGAATGAACCAATTCCAACACCTCTTTGGCTCTATACCCCTTTGCCTTAAAAGGTCTCTTGGTCATTTTCCCTTCCAAGAAAGACTCGCAGGTTGGAAAGTTTTACACCACTAATGAACCCAAAAGTCCATCAGCTATTAGCCTTTGAATCCTACTTAAGTTAATATGACCAAGCCTTAGATGCCAAAGATATGTTTGGTTCATTTCCGAAGGCTGATTTCTCTTATTAGAATTAGAAGATGTGTTATTAATTTCCATTTGTTGCATCGTGGAGTTATTGGATTTAGAGTATACAAATTGCCAACCATCATACCAGAACATATAACTACCCTATTTTTCTTGACAACCACTTTGTCATAAAAAAAATAGAATATCCATCCATAAACAGTTTAGAAACTGAAATTAAATTCTTTCTAAAACTTGGTACATAAAGATAATTTCTCAATATCAAAGTTTTATTCCTATCAAAAGTTAAGTAAACATCTCCCACTGCAACAACCGCCACTTTCGTAGCATTTCCCATGTAAACGGTTATCTCTCCTTCATATAATCTTCGGGTTTCCTGAAACCCCTGCAATGAATTGCAGACATGATCAGTGGCTCCCATATCTACACACCAGGTACCAGTAGATAATACCGCTAAACATGTTTCAACTACTAGAGAATAAGATATACCTTTATTGTTCTCCTTCCTATGAGGACAGTCCGCCTTCCAATGTCAGACTGCTTGCATGTGAAGAACTTGCCCTTCGGCTTCTTCACTCCTACTTTCGGCCCAGTCCCTAGAGATCGATTCACTTTCTTTGCTGAACCAACTTGTTTCTTCTTCTTCTTCTTGCCTTTCGACTTAGAAGTAGAACCGTTTTTAGCAAAATGAATTTGAAAACTTTGAGGAAATAGCCCTTCTGCTGCTTGAAGTTTGTCAGAAGTTTCGCCAACAAATATGTCGTTTTGTTCATATTGTAGTTCAGGCGAAACTGCTCAAAACTTTTGGGTAGCATTTGGAGAATAATAGCAACCTGGGTTTTCCCATCGATTTCAGCTCCAAGGATTTGTATCTCATTCAAGTAAGCCATCATTTGGAGGATATGATCCCTTACGGGTGTCCACTCAGACATGGTGGTTGTCATTAAGTTTCTCATAGCCTCTTGCCTAGTAGCCCGATTCTGGTGTCTGAAGAGTTCATTGAGATTGTACATCATGTGTAACGCCTGAAAATTCTCAAAATAATTATTAGAAATATCCTAGTATTTTTCTGGAATTTTAGGATATTTTTACAGAATTTTTAGAGTAGCGGAGGTAGCAAAAATAAATGGAATCGTAAAATAGCCTACGCGGGAATTGAACCCGAGACCTATTGGATCCTACAACTTTTAGCGGACTCCAGTAACCAAGTGAACCCAGCAGGGCCGTGCTGAAAGAAAAGGGAGACAATTAAATTTATATTAGAGTTGGGGGAAATTAACCACTTAATATAAATAAGGAATTAATAAGTGAAGAGTTATTTTTAACGTAACTTTTCCTCACCCTCACCCTAGCCACGCCGCCCCCTTCTCCTCTTCTTCTCTCGGCGCCAGCCACAAGCACACCTAGGGTTCCGTCCCTAGGGCCATAGGGGTACTTTCCGGCGACGACTCCGACACGAGGACGCTCCCCTCCGCGAGAGAAACGCATAGACGCGAGAAGATCGTCGAAGAGATCTCTCCTCCGAAAAACCTAGCGATTAGATTTGTAAGAAAATCTGAACAGGAGGTAAGAAACCCCTCGCCTGCAGTATAAGTAGCTTTTGTATGAATTTATGCTTCAAATTTAATAGTATGTAGATTTCCGGCTCAAAGGATGCGAATTAGCGCACACCAGGTGTCCGATTAAATTGTTAGCACAGTTAAAATGCAACTTAGGCGTTTTGGTAGCTTAGATAAACGCAATAGAAGCATTTTTATAGCTCATTTAGTCTTGCTACAGCTATTACAGGATTAGATGTCCAATGGGTGGGCTCCCACAGTCGCCTCTAGGTTCAGATAACCTAGCTCTAGGTTCAGATAACCTAGAAATAGCAATATAAGAAGAATTCAGCTATAATCAGTATTTTATTTTAGCAGTGGCACCGTACTGGATTAGATATCCATTGGGTTGGACTCCCATAGTCGTCCCTAGGTTCAGATAACCTAGTAACCCTACTAAATTCTGGACTTGCAAACCCGAGTCTAGTTAGGGATGCGCGCATAGCAAGTATAGTTGCCGGGCTCAAACAGCAGCATGATTATTATTTTAATATATTTATGAAAATAGTTTTCAAAACTTCACAAGCAGTTATGTGGATTCAGTACAGCTTTAGCATTGGTTAGTGATCCTGTCTGAACTAGGAGTCAACGGACGCTGGGGACGTGGCGCTCCCTGCTGGATCCTTGAGTGCTCCGGCGAACCTGCAACAAGACCGAGCCGGGGGGGGGGGTGTCCCGGCGACGGCCCTCCGACGCTCAAGTCAGGCGAGGAAATAGCAAAGAAGTGGCTTCAGAGATCCAGACGCGCGTACCTCCGGTGAAGAAATGGAGGCCTTATATAGAGCTATCGAAAGAACCCAGGCACGTCGATCGAAGCAGTCATCTGCTTCAGACCATACCCAAGTATGGGCCTGTCAGAAGAGCATATATGAGGCCATACTGCTACTGTATCCACCTCTCCCTGATGTGACGGCGGGAGCTTCCATCGTGCAATCTCGGGTACGGCCTTATCATCAGACGTGCCTTCTCTGACATCCTATATCTCGAGACAAGCGCATAGGCCGCTCGGCTACCTTTGTACCCTCGCCCTTATCTTGGCCGAGCGGACCACCCGCCGGCCCTTAGGTCCCAGCCCAAGCTGACTCGCCCCTTAGGACCCAGACTCTGCCGGCCCTTAGGTCCCAAATGACGGACTGCTCGCCCTTAGGTCCCAATGAGCGGACTCGCCGGCCCTTAGATCCTCCCCGCCTTGGCCGTAAACCCAAGCCCATGGATGGGTTATCTATAGCTCCGCTCGGACCATATCCCTCGGCCCTCCCTGTGTTGCTGACCTTACCCTCTGAGGGCCCCCCCCTTTTCACCGGATCACTTGCCTTCCTTCAAGTCTAGTCGAAGGAGGCGGTGAGTCCGACCGACCGGACTATGTGTCCGAGCGGGCGGTCGTCGCCTTACCGTCGCCTATGGGCCGTTCGGCCCTTCCTCCAAATTCAGTCGTTCGGCTCTTCATTCCGGTTGTCTTGTCGCTCAACATAGATGTTTGCTTGTCTAGATCTTCTCGAAAATCACGCAAATCCTTTTCATTAAGTCGAAGCATGCGCGGTATGGGCGCATTAATTGTGCCTGGCGACAGAGCGCCACGTGGCTCCTCTTGCGCGGCGGTGATGACCCGTACGATGGGACGCTGGTTATTTCGAAACGGACGGCTAGATGATGACTTCGTCTTCCGTGACCTGCATCCAACGGACGAGGCCGACCAGCCTCGTTCGTATAAAGCCCTCGTCTTCGCCTTTTTACGCCGCATTCTCTGTTTTATCGCGAATTTTCAGTCGAAGGTGCCCGCTGCTGCTGCATCATTCCGGCCGTCCCAGCTTTCGCCTCTCAGTGGTCTTCGGCTCTTTGGTGATCCTTTCTGTCTACCTTCCCTCAGTAAGCTTTTCCCCTCCCCTTACAAGGCCCTCCCCACTTGTTCTACCTTCTTTGCTCCCATTCCTTCGATTTCTCGCTGTCTTTTTGCTCCTTCGAGATGGCAAGCTCCTCTGAACCCGCTGTTGGAGTTCAGGGCCCTTGGTACCTGACTATGGAGAGCCGATTTGATGAGGAGGGCGCTCGGCGCCTTGTTCGGACGTACAGGATTCCCGATGACTATGAAATAGTTGTAGCCGACCCGTCTGATCGGCCCCATGACCCGCCGATCGGCACCATTTGTTTCTTTCTGGACCAATTCCAGGGCGGCCTTAGGTTTCCTACCCATCCCTTTATTTTGGAGGTTTGTAATTATTTTCGCATCCCGCTCGGCCAACTTGTGCTTTAGGCTGCTGAGCGGGGTAGTCGTCCTCTTTAAGCTGCACAGTATCCCTCTCGACCCCAAAATATTCCACTTCTTTTTCTACCCTAAACAATCTGAGCCGGGCACCTTTATCTTCCAAAGTAGAATAGGCTTTAGATTTTTTGATAATATGCCGACCTCCAACAAACACTGGAAGGAGTTTTTCTTCTACATCCGACTTCCCGAGCGGCCAGCCTTCCGCACCAAATGGCAGACCGCTGTGCCGACTCAGCCGGAGCTCGGCAAGTTCAGAAGCAACCCATCCTATCTTCATGCGGCGAACTGGTTATCCGGTCAGCGATACAAGATCGACCAGTTGCTTCTCAAGGGGGTGTTGTATATTTTCGGATTGTCTCCCGTTCGGGCAAACCTCCCCATCCGCATGAGTAAGGATTCTTCACTCTTAGTCTTTTTTGTCTAATTGATTTTAATTTCTTTTACTGCAGCTGAAGTCATGTGGCGCTCCAAGGCCACCGATCATCTGAAGTTGAAGTCCGTGGAAATCGAAGCGGCGACTAAAAGAGAACTCGCCGAGCGGGGTCTCATCCCCAGCCGCCCGGCAGATGCAGGAGAAGGGGGGGCGCAGTCCGCCCCTGAAACAGAAGCTGCCTCCTCCGCTTCAGTTGGGAGTCCCCCAGGCCGGGGCCCCCCCACTGGAAGTTCGGCGGAAACGTCGAAGAGACCCCAGCCTTCCGACTCAGAGCGAACCACAAGTGCCGATCGGGGTAGATTCGCCGGACCGCACACCGACGCAGATCGGGACCCCTGTGTCTTCGCCTACCGCACGGCCCTCAGGCTCTCCTCCCCAAACTCGTCGCCGCTTACGTCGGTTGGGCGAAAATTCCACTATGGGGGAGTCCTCGCATCAGGCGGCCACGACTGAAGAAGCGCCGTCCGGCCATCCGACCATCAAAACTACCCTCCGATTCCCGTCGGAGGAATATTTACTGTCTTCTGATCAGCCATCAAGCCCTGTCCACGAAATAACCCTGACGGGCCCGCTCGCCAAGCTGTTCGAGGACGCCCAGATTCAAGTGGCCCTCATGACGCCCAAGCAGCTCGGCGATAACAACATGCAGCAGGCCACTCAGGTAAATTCATTTTTCTTTCTGTGCTATGCTACCGTCCAGTTCCTCATTTTATTATTTCCCTTACAGCGCTGGGCTGAGCAAATCGCCACTAGCCATCGGCTAGCCGAGCTGGAGGATCTCTTGGAGAAACTCCAAGTGTCAGGGGGTCCATCGGCCGAGCGGGAGAAACAAACCCTCGAGGCCGAACAGAAGAAGTCCGCCGACTTGGCGACAGAGGTGGCTCGACTTGAAGGCCTGGTCAAGACACGCGACGCAGACGTGAAGCGCGCCAGCAGCCGGAAGAGGCGGGCGATTGCTGATCTGGACAAAATGAAAGTTGAAGTCCGAGCCCTAGATCAGCAATCTAAGAACCTGGAAGCCCAACTAGCTGCCGAACGGGAAGGGCGCTCGGCTGAACGCACCAAAGCGGAGGTGGACCTGAAAGTTCTTCAAGATTCGCTGATTTCCGCCCGAGCGGCGCTCAGACAATATAAGTCGCCTAGCGGCGCCAAGAATACCTCCACTCGGAGCGGTTCGGCGCAAAATTCGGTTGGCAACGTCTCCTCAACTTTCCTCGAGGCGGTCAAGGTCACCATGGCGGCCATTTGAAGAAGGGTGGCCACCTTCCCGAGGAAATGCACATTCCAGCCTCCGACCTGGCGGCCATGATTGATGATATCTCGGACGCCTTCTTTAATTTTGAAGACCCAGAGTGAGGCGAGTTGTTTCAAGTGCTTTCTGTATTTCATCCGCTCAGCGGATGCAAAAATTTCTGTACGTGCCGTTCGGCCTCCTTATGTTTCTTTGCTTGCATTTTTTTGTTTGCCCTTCATTGTCTCGTTTTAGCGTGTTGCTGCATATTCGTAGCATCAGTTGGACTCCCCTAGCTTCCTACTAAACGGCCGATCGGGTTAACCAATTGACTTATTTCCTCAGAATCGTTTAGCGCTTGGCTATAATAATTGCCTTCAGTGAATGCGAAGTGTTGGCAAACCGACGGCCGATCGGGTCAATCAATCTGGTACTTGCGAACAATCATGATCGGTGGGGCTCTCGATCTTTAACGACGGTGCTCGTCGGAGCGATTATTTATAGCCGATCGGCGCGGCTCTCGATGTTTAACGACGGTGCTCGTAGATCTTCCGCTCGGGGATTTATAGACGCCGGCTCGTCTCTCGATTTTTAACGTCGGTGCTCGACGGCGCGGATATTTATAGCCGGTCGGCGCGGCTCTCGATGTTTAACGACGGTGCTCGTCGACCTTCCGCTCGGGGATTTATAGACGCCGGCTCGTCTCTCGATTTTTAACGTCGGTGCTCGACGGCGCGGATATTTATAGCCGGTCGGCGCGGCTCTCGATTTTTAACGACGGTGCTCGTCGACCTTCCGCCGATTTATAGACGCGCTCGTCTCGATTTTAACGCTGGTGCTCGACGGCGGATATTTATAGCGGTCGCGACTCGATTTTTAACGACGGTGCTCGTCGGCGCGGATATTTATAGCCGTCGCGGCCTCGATGTTTAACGACGGTGCTCGTCGGCGCGGATATTTATCGGCGCGGCTCTCGATTTTTAACGACGGTGCTCGGGCGCGGATATTTATAGCCGGTCGGCTCTCGATTTTAACGACGGTGCTCGTCGGCCTTCCGCCCGGATAAGTCGCCGGCTCGTCCCTCGATTTTTAACGCCGGTGCTCGACGGCGCGGATATTTATAGCCGGCGGAGCGCTCGATGTTTAACGACGGTGCTCGTCGGCGCGGATATTTATAGCCGGTCGGCGCTCGATTTTTAACGACGGTGCTCGTCGGCGTGGATATATATCGGCGCTGCTCTCGATTTTTAACGACGGTGCTCGCCGGCGCGGTTATTGTCGGCGCGGCGCTCGATGTTTAACGACGGTGCTCGTCGGCGCGATATTTATAGCGGTCGGCGCGGCTCTCGATTTTAACGACGGTGCTCGTCGGCGCGATATTTATAGCCGGTCGGCGCGGCTCTCGATTTTAACGACGGTGCTCGTCGGCCTTCCGCCCGGATTTATACGCCGGCTCGCCTCTCGATTTTTAACGCCGGTGCTCGACGCGGATATTTATAGCCGGTCGGCGCCTCGATTTTAACGACGGTGCTCGTCGCGGATATTTATAGCCGGTCGGCGCGACTCTCGATTTTTAACGACGGTGCTCGTCGGCGCGGATATTTATAGCCGGTCGGCGCGGCTCTCGATTTTTAACGACGGTGCTCGTCGGCCTTCCGCTCGGGGATTTATAGACGCCGGCTCGTCTCTCGATTTTTAACGTCGGTGCTCGACGGCGCGGATATTTATAGCCGGTCGGCGCGGCTCTCGATGTTTAACGACGGTGCTCGTCGGCGCGGATATTTATAGCCGGTCGGCGCGGCTCTCGATTTTTAACGACGGTGCTCGTCGGCGCGGATATTTATAGCCGGTCGGCGCGGCTCTCGATTTTTAACGACGGTGCTCGTCGGCCTTCCGCTCGGGGATTTATAGACGCCGGCTCGTCTCTCGATTTTTAACGTCGGTGCTCGACGGCGCGGATATTTATAGCCGGTCGGCGCGGCTCTCGATGTTTAACGACGGTGCCGGCGGATATTTATAGCCGGTCGGCGGGCTCGATTTTAACGACGGTGCTCGTCGGCGGATATTTATAGCCGGTCGCGTCTCGATTTTAACGACGGTGCTCGTCGGCGCGGATATTTATAGCCGGTCGGCGCGGCTCTCGATTTTTAACGACGGTGCTCGTCGGCCTTCCGCTCGGGGATTTATAGACGCGGCTCGTCTCTCGATTTTTAACGTCGGTGCTCGACGGCGCGGATATTTATAGCCGGTCGGCGCGGCTCTCGATGTTTAACGACGGTGCTCGTCGGCCTTCAAGGCTAACTCCTTACCAGGTCAAGCGACCTTGGCCTTCATTTCAAGTCTAGCTTGGATAATTACCCCCTGGCCGAACGGCTCAGGGTCCACTTCATCAAGTATCTTGGCTCGGATAATATACCCCCTTTCGAATGGTACGGGGCCTCCGTTTTTAGAGCGCTTGTCGCCAATTTGATCCGTATACCACCGGCCGAGCGGCTCGGGGCCTTCGTTGTCGAGCGCTTGGCTCGGAAAACCATATACCCGGCCGACCGGATCAGGCCTCCACATCGAGCGCGTGGCTCGTAAATAATCCTCCCCGAGGTAGCCTCGGCTAAAATGTACCTGGCCGAGCGGCTCAGGCCTTCGCTCCAAGTAATAACGAACTATGCTTATATTCTATACGCAGCCCGGCCGAACGGCCTGGGGTCTTCGGGTCACGATGATAATGCCTTATATTCGCTCTTTTGACTTTTCATCTCTGCATTTCAAGTATTTGGTCGAAAAATGAAATACACGGTGATTTACAGTGATACACCTTTCACCCCGCCCGGTAAGGCTGGAGGTGGTTCGCGCTCCACGGCCTATCTAGCTGCCGTCCGTCCTCGTCCTCCAAATAATACGCGCCCGAGCGGAGCTTTTCGATGATTTTGAAAGGGCCTGCCCATGGAGCTTCAAGCTTGCCGACCTCTCCAACCGGCTTGACTTTCTTCCAGACAAGATCGCCGACTTGGAACGATCTGGGAATTACGCGCCGGTTGTAGTTTTGCTTCATCCGCTGACGGTAGGCACGGACGCCTTTGCCCTCTCCTCTTCTACCAAGTCCAGCTCCATGTTTCTTCGTTCGGCGTTGTCATCATCATAGCTCTGGATCCGGGCTGACTCAACGCCGACTTCGACCGGTATGACAGCCTCACCGCCATATACCAAATGGAACGGTGTGACTCCTGTCCCTTCTTTTGGCGTCGTTCGGATGGCCCACAAGACGCTCGGCACTTCATCCGGCCAACTCCCTCCCAAATGGTCGAGCCGAGCGCGCAGAATTTCTTGACCATTGCTCTGAGGATAGGCCACGGACGTGAAATGTTGCTCAATGCCGTAGCTTTTGCACCAATCCTCTAACATTTTCCTTGTGAACTGCCGCCCGTTGTCGGACACTAGTCGGCGAGGGATACCGAACCGACAAATGATGTGTTGCTAGATGAATTTTTTAACCATTTGTTCGGTGATCTTTGCCAGCGGCTCGGCCTCCACCCACTTGGAGAAATAGTCCACTGCCACTAGTAAATTTCCTTTGCCCGGTCGCCATCGGAAATGGACCCACAATATCCATTCCCGAACGAGCATGAAATGGTTGATGCCTTCATCTCCTCTGCCGGTCGGTGGGAGAAGTTGTGATATCGGCATGAAAGGCATGTAGATACTGTCATAGCGGCATCTGTTTGTAAAGTTGGCCAAAAGTATCCGGCCAAGAGGATCTTGGCCAATGAGCGTCCGCCCGGATGACCCCGCATGATCCTTGATGTACTTCCTGGAGGATGTAAGCTGCGTCCTCCGAGCTTACACATTTCAGCAAAGGGCGCGAGAAAGCTTTCTTGTAAAGCTGAGTGTAAACCGACCGGCTCTTCTTCTGAGGAGCCGGGCTGCATATTCATCGGACGGTGTGGTGCCCGAACGGAGGAATTCTATAATAGGTGTCCTCCAATCACTTGGAAACGCGAGGCCTTGCATCCGGTCGACATGCGCCACCAGCAGCGTTTTTTCAATTGGTTGCTGAATGGCGACCGGCGTTATTGAGCTCGTGAGTTTGGCTAACTCGTCGGCCGCCTGGTTCTCCGTTCGTGGGATCTTCTGAATAAGCACCTCTCGGAAAGTAGCTTGGAGTTTTTCAAAGGCCTCAGCGTAGAGTTTGAGCCGAACACAGTTGATTTCATAGGTGCCGGAAAGTTGCTGAGCGACCAACTGTGAATCAGAATAGAGTGTCACCCGGCCCGCTCCCACATGCCGTGCTGCCTGCAGTCCGGCTATGAGGGCCTCATACTCTGCTTCATTGTTAGTAGCTTTGTAATCTAGCCGGACGGATAGGTGCATCTTTTCTTCCTGAGGTGAGAGTAGTAATATTCCGATCCCACTTCCGAGCCGAGTGGAGGATCCATCCACATATATTCTCCACATAGCTTCCGGCTCTGGCCTTTGCACTTCGGTCACAAAATCAGCCAAGGATTGGGCTTTAATCGTCGAGCGGGGCTGATATTGGATGTCAAATTCACTTAATTCTGTCGTCCACTTGATGAGCCGTCCGGACGCTTCTGGATTCAACAGCACTCTTCCGAGTGGACTGTTCGTCCGGACAATAATTGTGTGAGCCAAGAAATACGGTCGAAGGCGCCGAGCGGCTAGAACCAAAGCAAAGGCCAACTTCTCGAGCCCAGTGTAACGAGATTCAGCATCTTTTAAAATGTGGCTTAGAAAATACACCGGCTGCTCTCCGCCGCAAGGCTTGATGCTCAGTTGTCGACAGATACATATAAAGTGACTCACCCCCGACCGGCTTGGCTAACACTGGCAGAGAATTCAGATATGTCTTCAACTCCTCAAATGCTCGGTCACATTCTTCATCCCACTGGAACTTAGTGGCCTTGCGCAAGATCTTGAAGAATGGCAGGGTCGGCGGTTCTGAGATGAATCTGGATAAAGCGGTTATCCAACCGGTCAACCTTTGCACTTCTCTTGTATTTCTTGGGGGCGGCATGTCTTGCAGTGCTTTAACCTTGCTGGGATTTGCTTCGATTCCCCGCTCGGTCACTATGTACCCCAAGAAACGCCCTCCTTTGGCTCCGAACAGACACTTTTGGGGATTTAGCTTGACTCCATATTTACACAGCGTTCGAAAGGTTTCTTCCATATCCTTGAAAAGATCGGCCGCTCGGACGGATTTGATAAGAATGTCGTCCACATAAACTTCCAGATTCCGCCCGATCTGCTCCTTGAACACCTTGTTCATCAAGCGTTGATAGGTGGCACCGGCATTCTTCAATCCGAACGGCATCACATTGTAACAATATGTGCCGTCGGCCGTTACGAAGCTTACTGGGCGAGCGGCACTTGATGATATCCTTGGTAGGCGCTCAAGCATGCAATTAATTCGCACCGTAGAGTCCACCACTGATCTATCCGGGCGAGGATAAAACTTGGGGCATGCCTTGTTTAAATCTCCAAAGTCGATGCAGACCCTCCACTTGCCGCCCGCTTGGAGACCAAGACTACGTTGGCCAACTCGGAACTGCACTCGCGTATGTGGCCTTGAAGTTTTTCCACTTCCGCCGGATAATGGCATTCGCCGTCAAGTCCCTTTTTCTCTCGCTTCATCGCCGAGCGTCCGGTCGGACATGCAATTCATGCTGCGCTAGGCTTGGCGAAATTCCGTGTAACTCATGTGTCGACTGGACGAAGACATCATGATTTCGCTGGAGGCATTGAATCAGCTTCTCCTTTTCTTCTCCGGATCGAGGCGATAAAGTCGTGGCCTCCGATCGGGGATGGATCTGGACTTCCTCCTTTTCATCATAAATTAAAGCAGGAGGTTTTTCGGTTATGGCGTGTACCTCAATTCGGCGCCTTCCGAGCGGAACAAGCTTCTGCTCGGATCATCTCTATATAGCACCGCCGAGCTGCTAGCTGATCTCCCGCACTTCTCCCACTTTGTCCTCCACGGGAACTTTATCTTCGGTGGAAGGTTGAGACCACCGCCGAATTCGCCGAGCGCCGGTCGTCCCAAAATGACGTTGTAGGATGAGGAGAGTCGACCACCACGAAGTTTATTGTCCTGGTCCTCCCGAGCGGCTCTTCTCCCAGTGAGGTAGCCACCGATTTGTCCGACCGTGAACTTCGTTGTGAAACCCGAGAGCGGGTCGCCATGGCGGCGGCTCGGCTCGATCAATTTGCGCTGATCGAACGCCTTCTTGAATATGATGTTGACCGAGCTACCTGTGTCAACAAATATGCGGTGAATGGTGTAATTTGCTATTACCGCTTTAATGAGCGTCGTCATGGGGCACTTCTACTCCTTCTAAGTCCCCGGTCCGAAAGTGATTTCCGGTCCACTCGCCCGCTGCATGAATCTGGATCTGCCGGACACCCGCCTTTCTCGCTCGGTTGGAGTCTCCTCCGGTCGGCCCGCCAGCGATGACATTGATCTCGCCTCGGGAAGTGTTGCTTTTATTTTCTTCTTCGCGAGCGGATGGTCGGGATCGTTCTCTGGACGCTCGGCGATTCTCTTGCCTGGGTGAGCGATGCCGATCGGGAGTCTGTTGCCGTGGCCTATCAACTCGAGTCCGATCGGCTTCCCGAATTCTTTGTCGCCGATCGGCTGAGGGAGATCGCCGTTCGGCATTCCGCGGCACAGGATGAGCCACGAAGGGAAGACTTCGACAATCCCTGGTGTTGTGCGTATCCGTCTGGTGGAAGGAGCAGAACATCGGGGTCCATTTCTTCTTTGGCTTGCTTCGAGCGGCAGCTACTTCTTGTACCTGGGACCTTACACGAGGGGATCGGATTGCTTCTGCCCTCGGTCCTCTAGGTGGCTGCTGAGCGGCGTGCTGTTTCCGCTCGGCATGAACAGGTGCCCGCTCTGTCGGAGTTTCCTTTTTCCGGGCGGCTTGCGCTTCTTCCACGTTAATGTACTCGTTGGCCCGATTTAGCATGTGATCATAATCTTGGGGCGGCTTGCGGATGAGCGATCGGAAGAAGTCGCCATCCACTAGGCCTTGTGTGAAGGCATTCATCATGGTCTCTGATGTGGCCGTTGGAATATCCATCGCCACTTGGTTGAATCGTTGGATGTAAGCACGAAGCGATTCTCTCGGCTCTTGCTTGATGGCGAACAAGCTGACACTTGTCTTCTGATAACGCCGACTGCTAGCGAAGTGGTGGAGGAAGGCCGTTCGGAAGTCCTTGAAGCTAGTGATGGATCCGTCCGGCAGCCTCCGAAACCACCGTTGAGCCGATCCCGAGAGAGTTGTAAGGAAGACGCGGCACTTTACTCCATCTGTATACTGATGGAGTGTAGCTGTGTTATCAAACTTACCCAGATGATCATCCGGGTCCGTTGTTCCGTTGTACTCTCCGATCGTCGGAGGCACGTAATGCTTGGGCAAAGGGTCTCGTAGAATGGCCTCCGAGAATTGGCGATTGATCCGCTCGGGAGATGAATCTGCTCGGGGAGCTTTCCCCTTTCTGGCGTCTCGCCTGGGCATTTCGTCAGAAGAAGATCCCCTATCTTTCCGAGCTGGTACGGTTTCAGGGGTGCGGAATAAGGCCCGATGGAACGCCACGGTGGCTTGAGGTGCTTCCGCTCGGCCACCCGACGCAGATGTTGCTTGTTGCTCCTGCCGCTCGGCTGCCTCTTTCTGTTTCTGCTCCACAAGTTTGGCGGCCCTCATCTCGACCAGAGCGTCCAACTCTTCTTGTGAGAGTGCCACATTGTGTATCCTTCCAGCCTCGTCCATTGTCTCTGCTCAGATGCAGGTGCGTTCCCACAGACGGCGCCAATTTGATCCTGTCTGAACTAGGAGTCAACGGACGCTGGGGACGTGGCGCTCCCTGCTGGATCCTTGAGTGCTCCGGCGAACCTGCAACAAGACCGAGCCGGGGGGGGGGGTGTCCCGGCGACGGCCCTCCGACGCTCAAGTCAGGCGAGGAAATAGCAAAGAAGTGGCTTCAGAGATCCAGACGCGCGTACCTGCCAATTTGATCCTGTCTGAACTAGGAGTCAACGGACGCTGGGGACGTGGCGCTCCCTGCTGGATCCTTGAGTGCTCCGGCGAACCTGCAACAAGACCGAGCCGGGGGGGGGGTGTCCCGGCGACGGCCCTCCGACGCTCAAGTCAGGCGAGGAAATAGCAAAGAAGTGGCTTCAGAGATCCAGACGCGCGTACCTCCGGTGAAGAAATGGAGGCCTTATATAGAGCTATCGAAAGAACCCAGGCACGTCGATCGAAGCAGTCATCTGCTTCAGACCATACCCAAGTATGGGCCTGTCAGAAGAGCATATATGAGGCCATACTGCTACTGTATCCACCTCTCCCTGATGTGACAGCGGGAGCTTCCATCGTGCAATCTCGGGTACGGCCTTATCATCAGACGTGCCTTCTCTGACATCCTATATCTCGAGACAAGCGCATAGGCCGCTCGGCTACCTTTGTACCCTCGCCCTTATCTTGGCCGAGCGGACCACCTGCTCGGCCCTTAGGTCCCAGCCGAGCGGACTCCTGCTCGGCCCTTAGGACCCAGCCGAGCGGACTCCTGCTCGGCCCTTAGGTCCCAGCCGATCGGACTCCTGCTCGGCCCTTAGGTCCCAGTCGAGCGGACTCCTGCTCGGCCCTTAGATCCTCCTGCCTTGGCGTCAGAAACCCAAGCCCATGGATGGGTTATCTATAGCTCCGCTCGGACCATTATCCGCTGGGCCAGCCCTCCCTCCGTCCTTAGGCTGGGACCCTTCAGAGGGCGGGCCCCCCATTCTTACCGCTGGATCAGTTAGAATTAACTTAGTTCAGTTTTTGGTATCAGTTCAGTTCTCTATTGATACAATATGATAGTTTATGTTAGCACTTATTGCCATGACTAGTTTGTTTGTATGCCATGCTATGCTCTTACATGTTCAGTAT
Source organism: Zingiber officinale (assembly GCF_018446385.1). NCBI lineage: Eukaryota > Viridiplantae > Streptophyta > Magnoliopsida > Zingiberales > Zingiberaceae > Zingiber > Zingiber officinale. The sequence goes on from NC_055987.1 coordinate 150,809,564, forward strand.
TCATATGTTTCAAATAGCATATTTTAAAAACATAAATTACATCGTATGCATGTTTTAGTGAGGTAGATGGTTTCTTACTAGGCTCTCAAGCTTACAGATACTATTTTCCTTATACTGCAGATAAAGGTAAAGGGAAGATGGACTAGCGGAGGCTGGAGGTCAATGCAATGATGAAGATGTGTGTGGATGGAACTTGGAAAAAGATCTTAGGGAATTGCAGCGAGTTTTGTTTTGAACATTAGAACTGTTAGCATTTTATTATTCTGCACCTTAGTATGTTAAATGCCATGAACTAGTAAATTATGCACTCTACCATGCTTAGAACATTGGTTATGTGTTGTTAGAATGTTTCCCAGTTGTTTTAGAACTTGTATGTGTGATTGAGGCACGAAACAGTGCTGAAATCAGACTTCTGTTACGAAATCAGAAACCCCAATCGATCGGCCGATCGATTGGAGGCTTCTCAATCGATCGGCCGATCGATTGAGAAGTTCGTACCGCAAACAGTAAACTCCTGGATCGATCAGCCGATCGATCCGGATGCCTTCTGTCGCGAACAGAAAGCCCTGGGATCGATTGGCCAGTCTGGATCGATCAGCCGATCGATCCAGAATATTGCCCCGAGCACAGTAGCGTGCTGGATCGATCACTGGATCGATCCAACCTAAGTTCCGCATACAGTAGCATGCTAGGTCGATCACTGGATCGATTAGACCATTCCAATCGATCCATGGATCGATTGGGAGGCCTGACAACAGTCGGAAGACCTTAGTTTAGTTCCTTGACCATGGGGGATGTAAAATATGTCATGAATAGTTTAGATTACACCCCTTAGCACATATAGAATAAAGAAATGACAAGAGCTTAGCAAAGTTTTAATTAGTACAGCTTCCGCATCTAGATATAGTGATGGTCATGGATATAGTTTAGCACAGCATAATGTGACGGTCCAGCCTTACAGCCCAGCCAGTAGAAGGTGGGTCGTTACAGAGTGGTATCAGAGCAAGTTCCATACTTCCTTCTCACACATCAGTATTGAACCTGTAGCTTCCAAGTAAGAACACCTCTCCTCTTATTTATGTTTTATTACTGTCATGTTTATAGATAGCTAAAGCATGTTGATATATGATAGTGTTTAACATGGTTGATTATAGTAAATAGTTAAATGTGATAGTATTAGTTATCTATGTCCTCTTTTCCTTTAGAAATGGCAAGAGGACGCCCAGCTAGAAGGGCACCAGCTGCTGAGCCCCAACACGAGGCAGGCAGTTCAGTGCCTCCCCCAGATCTTACAGCATTAGTGGCTCAGTTACAGCAGCAGCTAGCTGAACAGCAACAGGAGATAGCCATCTTAAAGGCTAATCAGCAGAATACTCCCACAAACTTAGCAACGCCAGTAGTCTTAGAGGTTCCACCAGTCCAGCATACAGCACCAGTAGCCCCAGCAACAGAGGCAAGAAGAGAAGCCTATCTGATCCAGTGGCAGAGAGTCAAGCCAGAGAATTTCGCAGGCACTAGTGAACCATGGGATGCTCAGGCCTGGTTCAAAACACCGGAGAGTACGATGGAGCTTCTGGACTAGCCAGAACATGAGAAGGTGAAGTGCGCCTCCTTCTGCTTGACCGGAGATGCACGTATGTGGTGGGAGAGAATTAGAGCGAAGCGCCCAGTAAACCAGATAACATGGGCTGACTTCGAGAAAGAATTCTTCGAGGAGTTCTTTCACATGCGGGTCATGAACCGCCACTACGACGAGTTCACAGAATTTCGCCAGGGCAACCTTTCAGTGGAGGAAGCCGTGAAGAAATTCAACAGATTGGCTCGCCTATGCCCTGAACTAGTCAGCACAGAAAAAGAACGAGTTCGGTTGATGCTCAAGATGCTGAGGCCGGAAATAGCGATGAACGTGGCTGGCGGCATTCATAGGCCGCAAACCACCGAAGAACTAGTCAGCAGTGCTCTGACCACCGAGCACTACCAGAATAATATCAAGCAGTAGAAGCAAGTCCTCTTAGAGTCCAAGGGGCAAGGAGGCTCCGGTACTCAGAAACACCAGGGCCACAGCTCCCACGGCTCTAATTGGAAAGGGAACTCTAGCAACAAGCGCAAACCAGGGAGTTACTCAAAAGGAGGACCAACTAGTAAACAACCCAGTTATCCCAAGTGTGCTACTTGTAGGAAATTCCACCCTGGAGTTTGTCGTAAGGGCACACGAGGATGTTTTGAGTGTGGACAGGAAGGGCATATGGCTAAGCAGTGCCCAAACAAGACCAGCTTTCCTCCACCACAGCCAATTCAGTATGAAGTCAAGCCAGCACAGTTGCACCAGATGCAGGTGGCTTTAGATGGTCCACAGATTAGTCAGGGCAGATTAGAGGCCCCTCCAGCTACGACCAATGCGAGGATCTACTCACTCACCAGAGAGGACGTAGCAAATGCCTCGACAGTTGTTACAGGTCAGATCAGTATTTTACAGCAAAGTACAACTGTCTTATTCGATACTGGGGCAACCCATTCTTATATATCCAGGGCATTTGCCGAGAAGTTAGCGATACCTCCAGAGGTACTCCGTAGCCAATTTTTGACGACGCTACCTTCAGGAGAAATTATGGCATCCACGCACTGGCTCAGAGCAGTGCCAGTTATTATAGCAGATAGAGAACTCTTTTGTGATCTGATAGTGCTAGATATGACTGATTATGATGTCATATTTGGAATGGACTTCCTAATCAGATACGGTGCCTCTATCGAGTGTCGTAAACAGAAAGTCATATTCCAACCTGAAGCAGAAGTGCAGTTCGAGTACATTGGAGAACCAAAGAGAAAAGTCAAGAAATTTCTCTCAGCTCTAAAAGCACAGAAGTTAATGGATTCAGGATGTACGGGATTCCTAGCACAAGTAGTCAATACCAGTCAGGACAAGGACCAACAGCTAGCAGAGGTCTGAGTCGTATGTGACTACCCAGCAGTCTTCCCTGAGGAGTTACCAGGTCTAGCACCAGACAGGGAGATTGAATTTGAGATAGAACTCATTCCCGGTACAAATCCTATCTCCAAGGCACCCTACCGCATGGCTCTAGCAGAACTGAAGGAACTTCATGAGCAACTACAGGAGCTGCTTGACAAAGGCTTCATACGTCCTAGTCACTCACCATGGGGGGCGCCTGTATTGTTCGTGAAGAAGAAGGACGGGAGCATGCGCCTGTGTATAGATTACCGGGCACTGAATCAAGTCACAATCAAGAACAGGTATCCTCTTCCCAGAATTGATGACCTGTTTGATCAGCTAAAGGGAGCAGCAGTGTTTTCGAAAATAGACCTCAGATCAGGTTATCATCAGGTGAAAGTTAAAGAAGGGGATATACCCAAGACAGCATTCAGGACTAGATACGGACACTACGAGTTCGTAGTCATGCCCTTTGGCGTGACAAATGCTCCAGCTACTTTCATGGACCTCATGAACAGGGTATTCAGAGAATACTTAGATAAGTTTGTTATCGTATTCATCGATGACATCCTTATCTATTCAGGAACTCAGGAAGAACACGCCGAGCACCTGAGAATAGTATTGCAGACCCTTCAGCAGAACCAGCTGTACGCCAAGTTCACAAAATGTGAATTTTAGTTAGATCAGGTGTCCTTCCTGGGTCACATCATCTCAAAGGATGGTATCATGGTAGACCCCAGTAAGATAGAAGCTGTGAGTAGTTGGAAAAGACCCAAGAACGCCAGTGAGATCAGAAGCTTTCTGGGATTAGCAGGTTATTACAGAAAGTTCGTAGAAGATTTTTCCAGGATAGCCTCCCCACTGACAGCTCTTACCAGGAAGAACAGAAGGTTTCAGTGGATAGAGGACTGTGAGAACAGCTTTAGCGAGCTACAGAGGAGATTGACCAGTGCACCTATTCTGACTCTACCAGAAAACACAGGCAGCTTTGACATTTATAGTGATGCCTCTAAATTGGGACTAGGAGCAGTGCTGATGCAAAATGGCAAGGTGATCGTCTATGCCTCAAGACAACTCAAAGACTATGAGAGGAATTATCCTACTCATGATCTTGAGCTTGCAGCAGTCGTGTTCGCTCTCAAAATTTGGAGACATTACCTGTATGGAGCTCAGTGTAGAGTGTACACAGATCATCAGAGTCTGAAGTATTTCTTCACTCAGAAGGATCTGAATATGCGACAGCGCAGATGGCTAGAGCTGGTCAAGGACTATGACATAGACATCCTCTACCACCCAGGAAAAGCTAATAAGGTAGCAGATGCACTTAGCAGAAAGTCCAGTGCTACCTTACTATCCCTAGCAGTCATGTCACCGCCCCTACAGAAGGAGATCACAGATTTCGATCTCGAACTCATAGTGGGACAGCTCTCTACTATGACCTTAGCATCTACCCTGCTTGGTGACATCCAGAAAGCTCAGGAACAGGATCCTGAAATTCAGAAAATCAAGCAAGGGTTAGCAGAATCAGAAAGTGGAGAGTTCAGAATGACCAGTAGTGGGGTATTGTACTTTGGTGACAGACTTTGTGTTCCAGATCAGGAGGAACTACGCAGGAAGATCTTAGATGAGGCTCACAGGACTCCTTATGCGATGCATCCTGGCTCCACCAAGATGTACCAAGACTTGAAGAGACGTTTTTGGTGGCCTGGGATGAAGAGAGACATCGCTAGATATGTTAGCACCTGTATGACCTGTCAGAGGGTCAAGGCAGAACATCAGAGACCAGGAGGAGTTTTGCAGCCTATTCAGATTCCAGAATGGAAGTGGGAAGATATTTCCATGGATTTCATAGTGGGATTACCCAGAACCACGAATGGTTTTGACGCCATCTGGGTAATAGTCGACAGATTGACTAAATCAGCCCACTTCTTAGCTATCAGGATATCCTACTCCATGGAGCAGCTAGCTCAGTTGTATCTCAAGGAGATCGTTAGATTACATGGAGTCCCACGAACCATTATTTCAGACAGGGACAGTAGGTTCACATCACACTTCTGGGAGTGTGTACAGTCAGCTTTGGGCACTAAGTTAAAGTTTAGCACAACCTTCCATCCTCAGACAGATAGTCAAACAGAGCGAGTAAATCAGGTACTCGAAGATATGCTCCGAGCATGTGCCCTAGATTTCAAAGGAAGTTGGTGCAAATATCTGAGCTTAGTAGAATTTGCATACAACAACAGCTATCAGGCCACTATCGGCATGGCACCTTACGAGGCTCTCTATGGGCGGAGGTGTAGATCTCCAATCTGCTGGTATGAGAGTGGTGAACAGAAAGAACTAGAACTTCAGAAAGATCTAGTAGCAGATACCACAGCAGCTATACAGCAGATCCGCCAGAGGATAGAGACAGCTCAGAGCCGCCAGAAAAGCTATGCTGATACACGGCGCAGACCTTTAGAGTTTTCAGTTGGGGATACAGTATTCCTCAGAGTGGCTCCCATGAAGGGAGTAATGCGTTTTGGGAAGAAGGGCAAACTAAGTCCCAGATATGTGGGACCATACCTTATCAGCAGAAGAGTTGGAAAGATAGCATATGAGCTAGAGCTACCCCAGGAAATGTCAGTTATTCATAATGTATTTCATGTCTCTATGCTGAAGAAGCATATCCCAGATGCCACCCAGGTGATTGAGCCCCAGTCGGTACAAGTCCGTGAAAACCTCAGCTATGACAGTCGGCCTACTCAGATAGTAGATCGAGCAGTTAAGAAATTACGGAATAAGGAGGTACCATTAGTAAAAGTCATTTGGCAAAATCACACAGCAGAAGAGGCAACATGGGAGACAGAAGCCAGCATGAGACAGAAGTACCCAGAGTTATTCTAAGTTCGAGGACGAACTTTTTATAAGGTATGGGGGATTGTAACGCCCAAAAATTCTCAAAATAATTATTAGAAATATCCTAGTATTTTTCTGGAATTTTAGGATATTTTTACAGAATTTTTAGAGTAGCGGAGGTAGCAAAAATAAATAGAATCGTAAAATAGCCTACGCGGGAATTGAACCCGAGACTTATTGGATCCTACGACTTTTAGCGGACTCCAGTAACCAAGTGAACCCAGCAGGTCCGTGCTGAAAGAAAAGGGAGGCAATTAAATTTATATTAGAGTTGGGGGAAATTAACCACTTAATATAAATAGGGAATTAATAAGTGAAGAGTTATTTTTAACGTAACTTTTCCTCACCCTCACCCTAGCCACGCCGCCCCCTTCTCCTCTTCTTCTCTCGGCGCCAACCACAAGCACACCTAGGGTTCCATCCCTAGGGCCATAGGGGTACTTTCCGGCGACGACTTCGACACGAGGACGCTCCCCTCCGCGAGAGGAACGCATAGACGCGAGAAGATCGTCGAAGAGATCTCTCCTCTGGAAAACCTAGCGATTAGATTTGTAAGAAAATCCGAACAGGAGGTAAGAAACCCCTCACCTGTAGTATAAGTAGCTTTCATATGAATTTATGCATCAATTTAATAGTATGTAGATTTCCGGCACAAAGGATGCGAATTAGCGCACACCAGGTGTCCCATTAAATTGTTAGCACAGTTAAAATGCAACTTAGGCATTTTTGTAGCTTAGATAAACGCAATAGAAGCATTTTTATAGCTCATTTAGTCTTGCTACAGCTATTACAAGATTAGATGTCCAATGGGTGGGCTCCCACAGTCGCCTCTAGGTTCAGATAACCTAGCTCTAGGTTCAGATAACCTAGAAATAGCAATATAAGAAGAATTCAGCTATAATCAGTATTTTATTTTAGCAGTGGCACTGTACAGGATTAGATATTCATTGGGTTGGGCTCCCATAGTCGTCCCTGTAGGTGCAACCTTAGGTCATAGTTGACCTGGTGACCTGACTCGAGTTGACCTGATTCGAGTTGTGTTTTGATGTTTGACGATGTTTGACGAGAAGAGAGTTGTATTTTTGATGTTTGACAAGAATAGGTGTTTGGGAGATTGTTGGTGCAACCTTAGGTCATAGTTGACCTGGTTGACCTGACTCGAGTTGACCTGACTCGAGTTGTGTTTTGATGTTTGACGATGTTTGACGAGAAGAGAGTTGTATTCTTGATGTTTGACAAGAATAGGTGTTTGGGAGATTGTAGGTGCAACCTTAGGTCAAGGTTGATCTGGTTGACCTGATTCGGGAAAAGTCCAAGCAAGGAGCTTGGCACGCGAAAAGTCCAAGTATGGAGACTTGGCACTGGAAAAGTCCAAGTACGGAGACTTGGCACGGGGAAAAGTCCAAGCAGGTAGCTTGGCACGCGGAAATTCCAAGTATGGAGACTTGGCACGGGGAAAGTCCAAACAGGGAGTTTGGCACGAGGAAAGTCCCGTGAGGAAGCCAGCAATGGAGAAGTCCCGTGAGTGAAGCCAGTAATGGAAACTCGTGTGTGAAGCAGTGAAAATCCTAGCGAGTGAAGCTAGGTGAAAGTGGAAGTCCGGTGAGTGAAGCTGGATCTTGGAAAGTCCCGTGAGTGAAGCCAAGATGGAAGTCCTGGTGAGTGAAGCCAGATTGGAAATCCTGGTGAGTGAAGCGTAAAACCCTAGTAAGTGAAGCTAGGTGAAAGTCCCGTGAGTAGCCAGGCAAGGAAAATCCAGATGGATCAAGGGTGATCGGATATCCGGTGGGAAGTCCAAGTAGATCAAGGGAGTGATCGGATACTTGGCACGAAGAGGAAAGCCAAGTGGGTCAAAGGGATTGACCGAACACTTGTGGAGAATCCTAGCAGGTCAAGGGAGTGACCAGATGCTAGGAATGATGAACCAACAGTCAAGGTTGACCGGATGTTGGTGTAGAAGCCCGAGGTTTAGGGTGGGGAGTTGGATCGGTCCGGGACCGATCCGGATACATCGATAGCCCGACGGCCACCGCACCGATCGAATCATCCAAGAGTTTCATCAGAGTTATCTGATCGGCCCGAGACCGATCGCATAACCATCGAGGCACAAAGAAGTTCGAGAAGAGAATCCTAATCGGTCTACGGACCGATCAGAGGTTCCCCGATCGGCTTGTGGACCGATCAGGGTCCCGATCGGTTTGTGGACCGATCAGAGGTTCTGATCGGTCCATGGACCGATCAGAGACGCAAAAGGTTAGGGAATGGATCGGTCCGGGACCGATCCATCATGGAGCCCGATCGGTCTGCATCGATTCAGTACCAGCTGCCATACGCAACGCCAGATTTCTTCGTGTTTTTCGCTTTCTTCGCAGTTATAAAAGGAGGGCTGCCACCGCGAGCCTACTTCTTCTTCTTCTTCTTCTTCTTGATTGGTTTCTTCATGCTTCTCAGCTTATTGGTTTCTGCTTCAGCTTGAGCTTCGTCATGAAGAACCAGCGAGTGAGCGGTCAATGTGAAGTTGCTGCTTCATCGCCTCCGGTCGACAGAGAAGGCAAGCGAGTGTTGCATTCATATTGTTGTTTGTATTTGTTTCTTGCTTTCCTTGTACTCCTTTCTTGTTGTTACAAGTATTGTGGCGAGGTTTCTCCACCCACAAGGAGCATTTATTAGCCGGTTCTCCGGGGACTCAACCACCAACGGATTGATAGGCTTCGTCCACCTTACGGACACGCCGAGGAGTAGGAGTTTATCTCCGAACCTCGTTACATCGGTTTGTTTGAGGTTTGTCTTCTTTCCCTTTCGTTTCTGTGTTTATTTTCCGCTGCGCTAACACGTTTTGTAGAAACGCGACGATTTGGGGTCGGCTATTCACACCCCCCTCTCTAGCCTCCGTACGAAGGATCCTAACAAGTGGTATCAGAGCAAGGTTGCTCTTCGTCGGATTAACACCCGGGGGAGCACAAGCTAGAGAATGGATCGACTCGGAGAAGACATCACGTTTCCACCATTCTACGAGTGCTGCGACTTCGAGTATTGGAAGGTAAGAATGAGGTATTTTCTTATGACTAACCTTGAAAATTGGAGTTGTGTGCAGGTAGGGTTTACTCATCCGGTGGATAAAGACGGAGAAACCCTAGAGAAGAAAAAGTGGACAAAGGAGCAAATCCACCAATCCACAATCAACGATGAGGTAACGAAAATTCTTGAATTTTCATTACCTAATGACATTTTGTGTAAGGTAGGTGGTTATAACAATGCCAAGGAGTTGTGGAACAACTTGGCCAAGTTCCATGAGGAGAGCTCCACTTCAAGCCATGAAGAGGAGTCAAGTGAGCTAAGTAGCTCACACCATGGAAGAGAGGAATTAGAAGTTGAGGGTTACTCAACATCTAAGGAAGAAGAGGAGGAGAGCACTTCTTCAAGATTGGAGCAAGAAGAAGCATCTACCTCCGGAAGGGATGAAGGAGAGAGTCTACATTCATCCTCAACCCTAGGTAACTCAAGCACTTTAATTTCAAGCAAATTACACATAATGTGTTTTGAGTGTAGGGAGTTTGGGCACTACAAGAGTAAGTGTCCAAAGAGGATTAGAAAGTCTCCACCGGCGCCAAAGGTCAAGGAAGCCGGAGTCCCGATACGCAAAGGCAAGGAGCACATGGTGTGCTTCCAATGCAAGCGAAGGGGACACTATAGGAGTCAATGTCCGAGGGGGAGGCAACCTCACAAGAACAAGAGACCGAGCACGTCAATAGGGGGAGCAAAGGCAAACCCTAAGGTAACATTTAAAGCTCATTATTGCAATTCTAATAAGACACATGCTAGTAGTTTTATTGCAATTGCTAATAATGATAAGCATGTTAACTTAAGGAACCAATATATGTGCTTAGGTGCTAAACATGTTAGCCTAGATAAGGATAACACTAGGAAAGCCAACCCTAGGATCAACTCATCCAAGGCTAAGGAAAATCTAGGTAGAAACCCCAAGACAACTAGACATATGCCTAGGAACACCTCAAGAAAGAATGATAAATTAAAACTTGAGGTTTTAGAGAAAGAAAATCAAGTCTTGAGGTCAAGACTTGACACTCTAGAAAAGGCCCTAAAGAATTTAGAGAAGACAACTCTAGGGTCTAAGGGTCAAATTTCAAAGCCCAAGGACAAGAAAGGTTTGGGTCACAAACCTAAGTCCCAAATGGTCAAGCCCACCTATCATAATGTTCCATTCGATTATGGAACAACACCTAGGGCTAGGAAGACCAACACCAAGGTCACAAGGGGAGTCACCCCTAGAGTTGATCTTGATGAGTCCCAAATGGCCAAGGCTTTAAAGCCTAAGAGGGTCATTAGGAGGGTTGCTAGGGAAGTTATTCCTAGTGAATATTTAGTGAACCCAATGAGCTCTAATAGGTATTGGGTTCCTAGGAGCATCTTCTCTACCCCATAGATGGGTTAGAGAGTGTCAACTCCGATTAGAAGGGTAGTTAACCCAACTTTGAGGAAATTGATACTCAAGGAACATTTTCAAGGTTTTGTGAATCTTTGAAAATGAAATGGATTTATCATTTACTCCTTGAAGAGTAAATTGTGCCATATTTGAAAAAAAAATTGACTTTAACCTTTATTGGCACAAGTTAGGAAAACCTAGAGAAATACCAAGTTGGGGTCTTGGTACTCTCTTAGGAATTTAAGACAATCTAGGCCTTAATTAAAAAGGTGCTATTCTTGAGGAAATATGAAATATGCCAATATTTGAGGATATACTTAATGTTAAGTGGCATAAATTAATCAAGAAAAATAGGAATGCCAACTTAGGTTTGGGCATTTTCTTAAAGCACTTTGAGCAATCTAGGTTTAGATTTTAAGTTAGCTAAGGTGTTAAGGATACTTAGATAGGTAATCTAGGTATTTTATTTGTGCTAACTTACCATGGTTGTTTGCCATATGTCATGCCATGACATCATGTTTAACTTATTATCATTCGAAATGTCATGATCATGCTTAGGCTAATTATATGTCATGCTTATTTTAAGTTTTATACTTTATGCCATGACATCATGAAATTGGAACATGCTTCTATTTATGACATCATTTTATGCCATGTCATCATCTCTTGCATCTATAATCAATGAAATTGATCTAAGGATAAACAACACAATTTGATATGGAGATCAAGTTGTTGTTTTAGAAAATGCATGAAAACTTAGCCTAAGATAACCTAAACCCATATCTCACATCAAAATTGACTTGGATGTGTTTTATACACCTTAGATGTGTGTGAGATATTAGGATCATGAGTTAGGATCAAGGTGCATAGTTCTTGTACCTAGATGAGCCTAATTCGATATTGGGGATCATAGGGAAAGCTTATGTACAAGTCATGTACATATAGCCCAAATATTGTGGTCCCAAATTAAAGGGTTTAAAATCATTTCAAAATTTATTTGAAAAACCTTGATGAAGCTTTTCTAGTGATAGCATTCATCATTGAGCAAATTGATACAAAGTTGAGGTAAACTTGAACTAGTTCAAAGTTTTTGAACTTTGTATCAAGATTTGAAAATGGAAGTTATTTTCATCTAAAATTATTTTACCATGATAGTATATTTTATGAGGAATGTATCCTCAAAATTTTACGATTTTTGGAATTTTTTGTAATTTTATGTGAGTTTCTGAATTTCTCCCGGGGAGAAAATCAGAAATCTCTGATTTCAGAGGCTGGATCGGTCACCGGACCGATCCAGAGAAGTCCTGATCGGTCTGGTGACCGATCAGTGATGATCCAGAAAGCAAGGATCGATTTGGGAATCGATCCAAGGGGTTCTTGATCGGTCTGGGGACCGATCAGGGCGTGCCAAATGCTGAATTTCGACTGTTTGTCTGAAATTGCAGCTCGGGAAGTTGGTATTTTGGATTTCTAAAGGTTTGAAACTCTCCAAGACATTGTTGGTGCAATGGTCAAGGGGTAGTTGACCTTTAGGGGGGGTTTTACCTATTAGTCAAGGAGGAGTTGACTTTTACGGAGAGTTTTTTACTCGTCGAAATTTTTGAGGATGAGTGATATGGGATTATCACTAAGTTAATTATTGACTCTAGTGTCAAGGGGGAAATTAAGAGTTTCAATGAAAGGTATGGGACTTTCATTAGGAAGAAACTCTTGACCTTGATTCACTCTTTTTGATGTGTGTCAAAAAGGGGGAGAGTAGAAAGGAGAATGGAGAATGTCTAGAGAATGTTCAGGGAAGAACATTGGAAAACCTAAGTTAGGTTATCGAGTTAACCTAACTTGATTATGGGTTTTGTCAATGGGTTTTGTCAAATATCAAAAAGGGGGAGATTGTAGGTGCAACCTTAGGTCATAGTTGACCTGGTTGACCTGACTCGAGTTGTGTTTTGATGTTTGACGATGTTTGACGAGAAGAGAGTTGTATTCTTGATGTTTGACAAGAATAGGTGTTTGGGAGATTGTTGGTGCAACCTTAGGCCATAGTTGACCTGGTTGACCTGACTCGAGTTGACCTGACTCGAGTTGTGTTTTGATGTTTGACGATGTTTGACGAGAAGAGAGTTGTATTCTTGATGTTTGACAAGAATAGGTGTTTGGGAGATTGTAGGTGCAACCTTAGGTCAAGGTTGACCTGGTTGACCTGATTCGGGAAAAGTCCAAGCAGGAGCTTGGCACGAAAAGTCCAAGTATGGAGACTTGGCATGGAAAAGTCCAAGCACGGAGACTTGGCACGGGAAAAGTCCAAGGAGTTGGTACGCGGAAAGTCCAAGTATGGAGACTTGAACGGGAAAGTCCAAACAGGAGTTTGGCATGGGGAAAAGTCCTGGTGAAGTCAGGCAGTTGGAGAAGTCCCGTGAGTGAAGCCAAGCAGCTGGTGAGTGAAGCCGTGTGAAAATCCTAGCGAGTGAAACTAGGTGAAAGTGGAAGTCCGGTGAGTGAAGCCGGGCATTGGAATGGTGAGTGAAGTCAGGCATTGGAAGTCCCGTGAGTGAAGCCAGTGAAATCCTGGTGAGTGAAGCGGTAAAACCCTAGTAAGTGAAGCTAGGTGAAAGTCCCGTGAGTGAAGCCGGCAAGGAAAATCCAGATGGATCAAGGGTGATCGGATATGGTGTTGGGAAGTCCAAGTAGATCAAGGGAGTGATCATACTTGGCACGAAGAGGAAAGCCCAAGTGGGTCAAAGGGATTGACCGAACACTTGGTGGAGAATCCTAGCGGTCAAGGGAGTGACCGGATGCTAGGAATGATGAACCAACAGTCAAGGTTGACCGGATGTTGTGTAGAAGCCCGAGGTTTAGGGCGGGGAGTTGGATCGGTCCGGGACCGATCCGGATACATCGATAGCCCGATCGGTCACCGCACCGATCAGAATCATCCAAGAGTTCATCAGAGTTATCTCGACGGTCCGGAGACCGACGATAAACCCATCGAGGCGCAGAAGTTCGGAGAGAAGCCTGATCGGTCCACGGACCGATCAGAGAGTCCGATCGGTCCATGGACCGATCGTAGACGAACAAGCGGTTAGGAATGGATCGTCCGTGGACCGATCATTATGGAGCCCGATCGTCCACGCATCGATCAGCACTAGCTGACGCAACGCCAGATTTCTTCGTGTTTCTTCGCTTTCTTCGCAGGTTATAAAGGCTGCTGCTGCGAGCCTACTTCTTCTTCTTCTTCTTCCTTGATGTCCTATTCGAAGCTTCCCCTGAGCTCTAGCTGCTTCTGTCTCCTCTCCGATCGCCAAGCATTTAGTAGCCGTGTTCCCTTCATCGCCTCCGGTCGACAGAGAAGGCAAGCGAGTGTTGCATTCATATTGTTGTTTGTATTTGTTTCTTGCTTTCCTTGTACTCCTTTCTTGTTGTTACAAGTATTGTGGCGAGGTTTCTCCACCCACAAGGAGCATTTATTAGCCGGTTCTCCAGGGACTCATCCACCGACGGATTGATAGGCTTCGTCCACCTTACGGACACGCCGAGGAGTAGGAGTTTATCTCCGAACCTCGTTACATCGGTTTGTTTGAGGTTTGTCTTCTTTCCCTTTCGTTTCTGTGTTTATTTTCCGCTGCGCTAACACGTTTTGTAGAAACGCGACGATTTGGGGTCGGCTATTCACACCCCCCTCTCTAGCCTCCGTACGAAGGATCCTAACAGTCCCTAGGTTCAGATAACCTAGTAATCCTACTAAATTCTGGACTTGCAAACCCGAGTCTAGTTAGGGATGCGCGCATAGCAAGTACAGTTGCCGGGCCCAAACAGCAGCATGATTATTATTTTAATCTATTTATGAAAATAGTTTCCAAAACTTCACAAATAGTTATGTGGATTCAGTACAGCTTTAGCATTGGTTAGAATTAACTTAGTTTAGTTTTTGGTATCAGTTCAGTTCTTATTGATACAATATGATAGTTTATGTTAGCACTTATTGCCATTACTAGTTTGTTTGTATGCCATACTATGCTCTTACATGTTCAATATTCATATGTTTCAAATAGCATATTTTAAAAATATAAATTGCATCGTATGCATGTTTTAGTGAGGTAGATGGTTTCTTACTAGACTCTCAAGCTTATAGATACTATTTTCCTTATACTGTAGATAAAGGTAATGGGAAGATGGACTAGCAGAGGCTGGAGGTCAATGCAATGATGAAGATGTGTGTGGATGGAACTTGGAAAAAGATCTTAGGGAATTGCAACGAGTTTTGTTTTGAACATTAGAACTGTTAGCATTTTATTATTCCGCACCTTAGTATGTTAAATGCCATGAACTAGTAAATTATGCACTCTACCATGCTTAGAACATTGGTTATGTGTTGTTAGAATGTTTCCCAGTTGTTTTAGAACTTGTATGTGTGATTGAGGCACAAAACAGTGCTGAAATCAGACTTCTGGTACGAAATCAGAAACTCCAATCGATCGGCCCCGATCGATTGGAGGCTTCTCAATCGATCGGCCGATCGATTGAGAAGTTCGTACCGCGAACAGTAAGCTCCTGGATCGATCAGCCGATCGATCCGGATGCCTTCTGTCGCGAACAGAAAGCCCTGGGATCGATCATAGGATCGATTGGCCAGTCTGGATCGATCAGCCGATCGATCCAGAATATTGCCCCGAGCACAGTAGCGTGCTGGATCGATCACTGGATCGATCCAACCTAAGTTCCGCATACAGTAGCATGCTGGATCGATCACTGGATCGATTAGACCATTCCAATCGATCCATGGATTGATTGGGAGGCCTGACAACAGTCGAAAGACCCTTAGTTTAGTTCCTTGACCATGGGGGATGTAAAATATGTCATGAATAGTTTAGATTACACCCCTTAGCACATATAGAATAAAGAAATGACAAGAGCTTAGCAAAGTTTTAATTAGTACAGCTTCCGCATCTAGATATAGTGATGGTCATGAATATAGTTTAGCACAGCATAATGTGACGGTCCGGCCTTACAGCCCAGCCAGTAGAAGGCGGGTCGTTACATCATGTCATAGGCAGTAGGCATGGCCTGATGCTGATGTTGTAGCACATTTGACATAGAAGCTAAAATGTAACACCGCGCCATCTCATCTGCCTTGATCCATTTTCTATGACGCTCAATCTCCTCTTCACTAGAATCGCTATTAGGCACATTAGGGCAGATCTTTAGAAGTACAAACTTATAGCTTTCAGCAGTTAGGACAATGTCCAGGTTTCGTTTCCAATCAATGTAATTGGGACCAATAAGTTTGTTTTCTTTTAATATAACAGCAAGTGGATTGAAGGTCATCCTAAGAATCAAAAAATAATTTTTGGTCAAAACTTAAGAATTTAAAATAATATTGATTCCTCAAACAATATCATTTAAACTCATCAACACCTCAAAACACCGTGAATTTTGTATATCACGATAGTGTGGACGTATACAAATTCAAACATTTGTAAGAGGAGGTTTTACCCATTAATTTTATTATCTTGTCATGCTAACTTTATGACAAATAAAATTAATTATTGGTTTTCTTCGGTCACACAAATAATAGCAGTGACTCCGATGGGGAGGATACTATTAAATGCGCCTACGTGTATACCATTACTTGATACTTAGTCCATTAAATAGGATTGTGCCCCTTCAAATGGAGAAGATCATGTTGGATCGAGACGTGCTAGAGAGGGGGGGGGGGTGAATAGAGCTCGTGGCTATTTCGAATATCAGAATCGTAAAAACTATCGGAGAAGTAACGCATCGGAAAGTAAACAAACACACAGAAAGACAAGTTATTTACTTTGTTCGGAGTCTATCTCGGCTCCTACTCGAAGGCCCGCGGTCGCTGACCGCTTTCGGTGGGCAACAACTATAGTTCGTAAAGACTATTATAAACTAAGTACAATTTAAAGCAGTAATAAGAATATACCGACAACAAAAGACTAAATCTGAAGCTTCGGGTCATCGGGGTGTTCTTGCAGCACTTAGGGATGGTCGAATTCGCAGCACGTTGCAGAAGATTGCTTGAGAAGGTGTTGTCTTGAGCTGTTGGTCGACCATTGCTTTTAAACAGTGTTCAAGGTGCCTTAAACAAGCTCCAAGGCGCCTTGAAGCTTGAATTCTATCCCGATTTGCTCGCTGCGATAACCCTTTGACTGCCGCGACCTGAAGGCGCCTTCAAACCCTTCAAGGCGCCTCCAAGCTGTCCAAGGCGCCTTCATCCAAGCGTCCAAGGTGCCTTCTACTGTTTACCAAGGCGCCTTAAGCCTGCTTCTCGCGCTAGCTCAGGTTTTGCACCCGAGGCGCCTCCAAGCCCCATGGAGGTGCCTCGGACACTGTTCATCCGAGTTCTTCTTTGTGTTTTTGGTACCTGCAAGTATGTTAATCCAAAAATATCTGCACCACAAAGTTAATACAAAATAATAGTATGAATATGAAGTAATGACAGTCTCCGGACTGTCCGGGTTTGACTTCGGATTTCCAACCGAAAACTCTAGGTCGACCCGACGCCTACTGTTCCCTCTGCGAGGAACGCGTCCTCACCTACTCCACTCAGGAGATTTACCTGATGCCAGTCCGGTCCTCCAGAACGACTGGACTTTTCGCCTAAGGTTACCACCCCCTAGGACCTAGGGTTTTTCTCCACCTAGGGTTACCACCCCCTAGGACCTAAGGTTGCCGCCCCTTTGGATTTTCCTCCACCTAGGGTTACCGCCCCCTAGGACCTAAGGTTGCCGCCCCTTAGGGTTTTCCTCCACCTAGGGTTACCGCCCCCTAGGACCTGAGGTTAGGATTTTCCTTCACCTAGGGTTACCACCCCCTAGGACTTAAGGTTACCCCCCCTTAGGATTTTCCCCTGCCTAACCACAGTTAGGACTTTCCTGAAACCTTATTTAATCACGTTAGATAATAAGGAATCTTAACTTTGAATCCCTTTGCCATTATCAAAACTAAGGTTCGATTGTCGGATGCTTACTGCACCAACAATCTCCCCCATTTTTATTATGGCAACTGAAATTCAAAGTTAAGTAAAAATGCAATAAAGATACGCATAAATAAGCACAGGCATAAATAAAGCATAGGCACATTCACAACAAAATTTTCGTTTTAATTTTCTTTGAATTTTAATTTATAATTTTCTTTGAATTTCTTCCTACTCTCCCCCTTTGCCATATATCAAAATACCCAAGAGAGTGAAGAAAATCTAGGCCTTAGCTTCACTTTCAAAGATAATTTTCAATCTTATCTTTCAAAGAGAATAAAAGAGGGTTAAGCATACTTTTGATAAACACTTAGTTTTTCTTGTAAGACTTTTAGCTAGGTGAAATCATAATTTTGAAAGCAAAATTCTTCCTTTAGTTTGAGATAAAGTTATTTTGTCTTTAAACAGTAACTTAGTAAATTTTTATGATTTCAAAAAGATTTAGTTTTTCAAGAAGACTTTTGATGAGATTTTGAGAATGCTTTGGAAAATACTTAGCATTTTCAGCAGAACTTAGCATTTGAAAACAATTGCTTTGAAAGACTTTTTTTTTTTAACACTTTAAAAAGTACTTAGCTAAATGTTTTTGAAAAAAAAATATATTTAGCTAAATTTGAAATACCAATTGTTTGAATGGATCTAAATTAATTTATCCATTTAGCGCCAACTATTGCTTTGAAAAAAACAATTGCGTTGAGAAAATATCTTGCCAAGTAGCTAAGTTTAGAAAATAATTTAACTAAGTTTAGTTAGAGAAAACTTAATTAAGTACTTAGCTTTGAAAACATTTAGCTTATAGAGGAGTTATAATTTAAAAGTCAGGTCATAAATAATTTTAATTTTAAAGCTAAGTTAAAAATAGCTTGAATTTTCAAAGATATGCCAAAAATAGTTTTTAATTTTGAGGTCAAGTAAAATTTTTTTAAAGAAAAACTAATTTTAAAACCGACTCAAAATCACTCCCCCTTAATTAATGCCTTAATAAATTTTTGAGTTCAGGAGTTCAAGCATGAGAGGTTAAAAAATTATTTTCCTAATTTGCCATCTCACTCATTCTAGATTAACAAGCATGTTTAGCATATGAGTGAGTGTGAGATGGAGTTTACTTTAATTTACAACATTGAAAATATCAGTTAGAATTCCAAATAAGTGACCATTATTTTAAAGATTTAAAAATTAATTGAGTTTAGAATTTCAAAGAATTTAATAACTTCTGAAAAGGGTTTTGAAATTAATTTTTCAGAGGATATTTCAAATGATTTTTCAAATAATTTTTAAAAGAATTTTAAAATATTTTGAAATGATTTTGAAAATATTTTTAAAACAAATTTTAAAAGAATTTTAAAATTAAGTTTTAAAGATTTTGAAAAGATTTTTCAAATAATTTTTAAAAGAATTTTAAAAGATTTTGAAATGATTTTGAAAATAAATTTTAAAAGAATTTTAAATGATTTTGAAAATATTTTTAAAACAAATTTTAAAAGAATTTTTAATGATTTTGAAATGATTTTTAAAACAAATTTTAAAAGAATTTTTAATGATTATGAAATGATTTTGAAAAGATTTTTCAAATAATTTTGAAGAATTTTTAATGATTTTGAAAACATTTTTAAAACAAATTTTAAAAGAATTTTTAATGATTTTGAAATGATTTTGAAAAGATTTTTAAAATAATTTTGAAAAGATTTTTAAAATGATTTTTAAAATGATTTTGAAATTAATTTTGAAAAGATTTTTAAAATGATTTTGAAATTATGTTTTGAAAAGATTTTAAAATAATTTTGAAATTAATTTTGAAAATATTTTTAAAATAATTTTGAAAGTAATTTTGAAAAGATTTTTAAAATGATTTTGAAATTAATTTTGAAAAGATTTTTAAAATGATTTTGAAATTAAGTTTTGAAAAGATTTTAAAATAATTTTTGAAATTAATTTTGAAAATATTTTTAAAATAATTTTGAAATTAATTTTGAAAAGATTTTTAAAATGATTTTGAAATTAAGTTTGAAATAATTTTGAAATTAATTTTGAAAAGATTTTAAAATAATTTTGAAAGTTATTTTTGAAAAGATTTTAAAATGATTTTGAAATTAAGTTTGAAATAATTTTGAAATTAATTTTGAAAATATTTTAAAATGATTTTGAAATTAAGTTTGAAATAATTTTGAAAATAATTTTGAAAAGATTTTAAAATAATTTTGAAAGTAATTTTTGAAAAGATTTTAAAATGATTTTGAAATTAAGTTTGAAATAATTTTGAAATTAATTTTGGAAAGATTTTAAAATAATTTTGAAAGTAATTTTGAAATTTAGTTGAAAAGGCTTTTAAAGTAATTTTGAAAATAATTTTAAAGTTAATTAAATTTGAAAGATAATTTTTGAAAGATAATTTTAAAGTTAATTAATCTAAAAAAAATAATTTTAAAGTTAATTAATCTTTGAAAAATAATTTTAGACAATTTAGAATGATTTAGAAACTGAGTTTTAAAATAATTTAGATTTGAGAATAATTCAAGTTAAAATAATTTAATTGTTAATTAACTTGATTTAAGTTAAGTCAATTTTAATAATTTGATTTCCTAGTAATCTCACCCGATCTAAATTTTCAATCAGGGAATCCTATAATTTTTGTGAGATGAATTGAGATTCAATTTAAGGGTTTAGTTTAACTTTGTATTAGATTCAGGTTTAGCTTTGGGTTCAACAAGTAAGCATTCTTTGGATAAACTTCTAGGCTATGGTGAGTCACAAGGAACTCATTAAAGTAACCATGCCTTCAAGGTTTTCCAAATAGTCCTACCCATTAAACTTAATACCAAACCTTGGTCTAACTGGTTAGGATTCATTTAAGGGTACCTTCGGTCAGTTCCACTTGGCCAAATGCACTAGGTCGAAGCCATATCTTCCTAGACATGCGATGCCCAACCTTCCCTAACGTACTATCATCCAAAAACTTCACCAGTACCGTGGGTCAAGTTAAAACTAGCCCGTTTTGATCTAACCTTAATTACCCTGCCGAGTAATCTACTCTTGTTTTACCCATTTCAGGTAGATTAGGTTCAGTTACCTTGTCGGGTAGTTCAGTTGGGGGTGCCAGCGAGTCTGCATCCTCCATCTATTTTTATTTAACTTAAGTTGAAATTTACTTTTAATTTTGAATTAATTTCGAATTGAATTTCGAATTTAATTGAATTTCAAATTTTTAATTGAATTTTGAAATTTTAATTTTTAATTGAATTTTTAATTTAATTTCGAATTTGATTTTGAATTTTTAATTGAATTTTGAATTTTGAATTTTGAATTTTGAATTTAATTTTGAATTTTTAATTGAATTTTGAATTTAATTTTGAATTTTTAATTGAATTTAATTTTTAATTTTTAATTTTTAATTTTTAATTTAATTTTGAATTTTTAATTGAATTTTGAATTTTTAATTGAATTTTTAATTTTGAATTTAATTTTGAATTTTTAATTGAATTTTTAATTTTGAATTTTTAATTGATTTTTTAATTTTGAATTTTAATTGAATTTTGAATTTTTAATTGAATTTTGAATTTTTAATTGAATTTTGAATTTTGAATTTAATTTTGAATTTTTAATTGAATTTTGAATTTAATTTTGAATTTTTAATTTGAATTATGTTCTTAATATTGTTTTTCTATTAGCTCCCCCTGGATCATAGCCTCGATATGGTCTATCAAGGTAATAGACTTGATCCTTGGGGACCCAATAGTGACCAGTTCCAACTTGATTAACCAAGTTAGATTTTGGCACCCATGCTTGGAGAATTTTTCTATTATTTCTATTAACTAGCGATAAATATGATTTGTATTTTATTTTAGTTTTAAATCCAAGTCCAGTTTTGTTGTAAATGACTCGTTGTTTTCCAAGAATCAGATCCAGATTCTTGGAGCCCAAGGTGAACCGTTCCAACGTGTCCTTGAGTTCTTTAATTTGAGCTTTCAAATTGGAATTTTCTTCCTCAAGTTGTTGGACTTGAGTTGAACTTCCAATTTGAACCGACTCAGTTAAAGAGCTTGAGTCGGTTGTTACCTCCCTTTGGAGCGACTTAACTTTGACGTTGGATTTAGCCAACTCTTTTACTAAGTAAGGTAATAATTCATGCAAGTTATCTAATTGAAATTCTGAGTAGTGAACTTAAAGTGGGTTTTGGTCCTTCGAAACGAATGCGGATTCGTGGCTCGATCGCACTCGGATTCGCTCTGCTTCGACCATACTGACTTAGTTTCCGCCACTGCTAGTACTGTAGAGCGAGGAAGCTCGCCTTTCACGCCGGACCCGATTCATCCCAAGACCGGACCATATCTTTCCTCTATCTTACTTGTACCGCAACCATCGTAATACCTTCCTCGGCCGTAGTATTATTCTGCTCATCTAATTCAAATAAATCATTTATTAAATTATGCTTACTTACTTGAGCGTCAGAAGTGCCCTCGTGTAGTTTCATCAACTTTTGCCACAACTCTTTTGCACTTGCGAAGGGGCCGATGCGGTTCAGTTCTTTATTGGTTAGGCCACATTGTAGCATGCATGCGTTGCTTTTGCATCTGCTTCAACCTTTTCGATAAGGTTCGATGATGATCCACATCTCGACTTGCGTCTTTGAGGTGGTATTCCATCCGGTTCTTCCAGTATCCAAAGTCCTCGCCAGAAAAGAGCGGCGGTCGGACAGTGCAGAATCCTTCTTGGAATGCCATTTTAAAAGAACCTTGCACACAAAAAATAGCAAAAAAAATGTACCAGGACTTGATCCTGGATTAGCAATGCGGTATAGAAGGATAGAAATAGAAGTTCACCAGTTCCGAGAAAAAAAATAATAAAATAATAATAAAATATTATTAAAAAATATTTAAAAAATATTATTTCAATTTTGCCAAATTCAATATTTTATCAATACTAATAAACCGTGAAAGGATGAAAATGAATTTTTCGAAAATAATTTTGGAGGGAAAAAATGAAAGGCGTAAGGTTTTATTTTTACCCTATACAAACGACAAAGTCACGAAAAATGCTTGAATGGTGGTTGCACCAGTTCAAAGCGACCCCGCTCTGATACCAATTATTGGATCAAGACGCGCTAGAGGGGGGGTGAATAGCGCTCGTGGCTATTTCGAATATCAGAATCGTAAAAACTATCGGAGAAGTAACGCATCGGAAAGTAAACAAACACACAAAAAGACAAGCTATTTACTTCGTTCGGAGTCTATCTCGGCTCCTACTCGAAGGCCGGCGGTCGCTGACCGCTTTCGGTGGGCAACAACTATAGTTCGTAAAGACTATTACAAACTAAGTACAATTTAAAGCAGTAATAAGAATATACCGACAACAAAAGATTAAATCTGAAGCTTCGGGTCGTCGGGGTGTTCTTGCAGCACTTAGGGATGGTCGAATTCGCAGCACGTTGCAGAAGATTGCTTGAGAAGGTGTTGTCTTGAGCTGCTGGTCGACCACTGCTTTTAAACAGTGTTCAAGGCGCCTTAAACAAGCTCCAAGGTGCCTTGAAGCTTGAATTCTATCCCAATCTGCTCGCTGCGATAACCCTTTGACTGTCGCGACCTGAAGGCGCCTTCAAACCCTCCAAGGCGCCTCCAAGCTGTCCAAGGCGCCTTCAATCCATCCAAGGCGCCTTCATCCAAGCGTCCAAGGCGCCTTCTATTGTTTACCAAGGCGCCTTAAGCTTGCTTTGTTAGGACCTTCGGATGGCTAGAGGGGGGGGTGTGAATAGCCTCCTCTAAAAACTCAATTACTCTCCTCACAAAAGTTTGGTAGCACAGTGGAAATAAGCAAAAGGAAAACTGATGCAAGGAAAAGAAACAACCCACCACTAACACAACAAGGATGTACGAGGTTCGGGGATAACTTGCCCCTACTCCTCGGCGTGTCCGTAAGTTGGACGATCCCTTGATCTTTCGGTAGATCACACCACGGACAGATTCCGGCTAAGTATTTCTCCTTCTCGGTGGAGTAACCTCTCCACAGAGTCTCAGAAAAGATTTGAAATGAAGCACAATACTTACAGAGTTCAGTGGCTAAAAGGAATGAACAATAAACTTACAGCCACGATGAAAGCAAAGCGCAAAGACAGAAGACGTTCCTCAGCCAAGAGCTCAAAAACACAGCACTCTTGCTTGATCGACAGAGAGTTTTTGAAAAATCCTCCCCCAAACCTCTCTTCTTCCTTCTTCTTATTCCTCTGCTTTCTCACTGTCTTCAGCCAGAGCTGAATCACTGTCACCTGTATCGAATCACTGCGACCAACTCAGGCATCACCAATCACTCTTCCTCCTCATCTGGTTCTCTGAACTCACACCAATACCATCTATGGTCTTCACTGGTGTCTCTGAGCTCGAACCAAAAAGCAAGAGTCAAGCTGTTGCCAACTGATCGCAGCCAGTGAACGTTGACGCTCCAATTGCAACATTTGCAGCGAAACACAGTAGAAAGAGCACTTGGTCTTATTCTTCTGATGGAGCTTAATTTGAATTTAAGCATTGGCACGACACCTGCAACTTGTAACTCAAAAAGCTTACAGCAGATGGTTAGATCAGATGAATCAGAAATCGCAGAGAAACAACAGAAGACAAACGACATCGTTGTGGATCAATCAATAGACCGATCCATAGCCCTCTGGACCGATCAGGGCACATCCTGATCGGTTCGATGATGCCGATCGTGGACCGATCATATAGGTGGATCGTCCACGCACCGATCCCCTATTGTTCTTAATCATATCGCTTTACCGATCGGTCACTAGATCGACGATAACCCACGAGAGCTATCAGGTGGTTACCGATTGGTCACGAGACCGATCGATAACTATAGACATCGATCGGCCGACGCACCGATCCGCAACCAAGTATCACCGATCGGTCAATGATCGATCCAATGTCTCGTAGTTTTAGAGCTTCCCCCTAAACCCTAACGCCTTCCGGTCCAGAACGAGCTACCGAGCCTCTCGACCTAGTCCGAGCTGCCGAGCCCTCTCTGACCTAGTCTGGAGAACGAGCTGCCGAGCCCTCTCCGACTTCGTCCGGTCCAGAGAACGAGCTACCGAGCCCTCTCTGACCTAGTCTGGAGAACGAGCTACCGAGCCCTCTCCGACTTCCACGTCCGGGTCAGAGAACGGGCTACCGAGCCCTCTCTGACCTAGTCTGGAGAATGAGCTGCCGAGCCCTCTCCTACTTCGTCCCGTCCAGAGAATGAGCTACCGAGCCCTCTCTGACCTAGTCCGGAGAATGAGCTACCGAGCCCTCTCCGACTTCGCGTGCCAAGTATCCGTACTTTGACTTTTCCTCTCCACATGATCAACCTTGATCATTAATCAGTCTGAGTTTAATTAATATCTGATACAAACTTAAATCAATGTCAACATCAAAACAACAGCCAGGTCAGACTGTATTAACAATCTCCCCCTTTTTGTTGTTTGACAACACGATTTAAGTTTAGATCAGAAATGTTCATATTTCCCTAATTTTAGGGGAATCAAGATCCTCCCCCTAAAGCCAAACTTTCATTTATCTCTAAACTTAGTTATCTTCTCCCCCTTTGTCAAACACCGAAAAGGTGCGAATTAGGTAAGAAAACGTTAAAGGACTCCCCCTTAACCCATACTGTCTTTTTCTTAATCCACCTAGAATGCCCTCTAAGTGTATTATAAGACCGTGATAAAGAAATAAGAGACATACAAGACATGGCATATGAACAGCATCTTAATAGCCAATAGGAAGTGAAACATAAAGAAAAACAAGAAAATGAGCAGTATAAATATATGAAATCAGCAAATATCCAGGTCAGACATAAGTATCCAACAAACAACATCCAAAACATAGGTAATCAAAATGATAGCATAGAACAATGTGTATCAATCAACCTCCTCATCATGAGGAGCATCAGCATCATCAGATGGAGGAGTGGGTCCCTGAGGTGGCATGCCGCTGCTCGAGGATGGATAGCCCGGGAAATACTGTGGAGGTGGGTATCGGCCATCTATCCCAGGCCGACGAAGATCATTGGTATGCGTGTCACTAAAGACGAGCGCGCTGGAGTTGACTCAATCAATGGAGCCGTGAGCTTGCGTTGGTTGGAATTTGTTGCAGGATCCACCTGAGAGACCCAGAGGCCACATCGCAAGCAGCAGCAGCAGCAGCGCCATGCCAGGGCGCAACCTGTCGTGGAGGTGCCCGTGGTAACTCACCTAGTGCTCTCCCATCCTTCCACCGAACCTCCCCATTCTGTCCTATGATGCCAGACTTGGAAAATGCCCGTTTCCCAAGTCTGCAGTCCTGCCTGACCATCTTGACTATTCTACCCTTGGAGACATCAATCTGAAGGGTCTCGAGCCAATCTGTAATTATATGCCCATAAGGCATATAAACAGTGAAGCTGTTTGGCTCACTATAGGAGATGATCGAAGAATAGATGCTAGACATGATGTCAAAGTCGAGACGCCGACACAATCCATAAAGCATCAGGCAATGATATGGTCGAATCTCAGACAAGGGTTTAGATGTGATTGGCAAAAGGCAGTTTGTGACACTCTTAAAGAGAATGTAATCTGGGGCAGATAATCTCAAGGCTGAAAAAGTTGGAAAATCAACATCTAATTCATCTAGCCCTCTCGATCTAGGATGTCCGAAGAAATACTCATAAATGGAGTCAGATGAGACATCAAAAGGAGAATGTAAGGGGTCTGGTAAATCAGGATATATAGAAAAGACATTTCCTGAACACCTCCGGCAAGCTAGATAATCAAAGAAAGCCGAGAAACTGAAATCAATAGTCTGCTTAGCAACTCTAGTTTTATAACTAACATCATTAGTTTGATGAAGATTATTATAAAGCTCAGATACTAAGTCGTAATTGATGTCCCGTTCTAAGTAGACTAGAGAATCAAGTTTGTAATAGGCAATTATTTCCGACACAGATGGACAGAATTCATCCATGAATTTTCGATCCATAGACCTACAAGGAAGCAGTTTAAAGGTTCTTTGTTTAAAGGCTTGTTCAAAATGGTGGTTTGAGAATCTCCCGGAGACAGATGGTTGAGGTCGGGAGGGAGCCTTAGTCTCAGACTTCTCAGGTGACTTAGAGGTTCCTTCACCCACTTGTTTCTTCCTAAGGTTTAACGATGTGATACAATGGGGCAAATAAGTGAGCAACGGAGCCACCAACAACTGAAAGCCAAAACAAAATGCACAGATACGGTGAGAAATGAAACTGAAATGCCAAGGTGAGTAGTTCTAGGGAAGTATGGAGTTACCTTGGTGCCATTGAAGTATCTTTTGGCTAGGGCTTCGGCGTGCAAAGAGAAGAGAAGAGTTGAGGTGTAGGAAAGTGTCGGCTAGGGCTTCAGCGTGAAAGGAGAAGAGAAAGGATCGGGAAGATTTAAGAGAGATCGGCTAGGGTCCAGGTGTTGAAGTGATCGGATGGCTGTCCGATCAGGAGATATCAGAAACTTCCTAATCGGTCACCGGTCCGATCAGGGAACCTCCTGATCGGTCTCTGGACCGATCAGGGAACCTCCTGATCGGTCTGTAGACCGATCATAAAATGATCAGTAGCCCTCTTTGCATACCAGACTGACCTGATCAGTCCCCGGACCGATCAGGGAACTCCTGATCGGTCTGTAGACCGATCAGTAGGCTTCCTGGCGTACAAAACGAACCTGATCGGTCCCTGGACCGATCAAATTACAAACAGAGGGTCTGGAGAGATTTTTGGATCGGTCGACAGACCGATCCACCTTTTCCTGATCGGGCTGTAGACCGATCAGTGTCTGATAGTGAAGTTTCTCCAGTAATTTCAGTAACTGAAATTCGTAGAGGTGTTCGATAATTCGTAGAAGTTTCTCCAGTAAAACTTCCAAATTCAGTACCTCGAACCTGAAGAATCTACAAGCATAACTATTTCCTAAAGATTATGGTCTGAAATTGTTTATAGCCCGAAAGTTTCAGACATTTAGAAAAACAGACAACTCAAGGCATGAAAACTGAAATTTTCGACCTTGTTATGTTCAGTTTCAAGTTTGTCAAAATATAACCAAATTGCTATCATTATTTCAAGGACTTGTCCTAGTTGCTATCAAAAACATGAAAGGTATCGATCAAAGATATCAACCAACACATTAACCAAAGTTAGATAAATTCTAGGTAAAGGTCCAACCAAGTTTCCTTGGTTGGAATATATGAGTAAGATCTAGGAACCAAATACACATGAATTATGTAATGGTCTTCCCCATACTCAATTTATGTCTCTTCAACCTAATTATTCAAGGGATGCATGATACATTTTGAATAATTCGGCTGATCCTAGCATCTCACCTCATTTCTAGCAAACAAAAATAATTTGTTAAACCTTATAGTTTGTGTGAGATGTCCCTAAGTTGCCCAAGTTAATTTCCCAATTCCTCTTGTCGTTTTAATGTCCTTATTGATCATGATGAAGTCCTAATGGTCTATTGAGCCAAACACATTCCCAATTCTCTCCTTAAATGACTAAATTCATTTTCGGGAAGAGGTTTGGTAAAAATATCAGCTAGGTTTGATTTTGACTCAACATACGTGAGCGCAATGTCTCCCCTAGCTACGTGATCTCTAATGAAGTGATGACGCACTTCAATGTGTTTGGTCCTTGAATGATGGACTGGATTTTTCGTTAGGTTTATTATGCTGATGTTGACACACAGCACTTGCACTCCCTTATACGAAAGCCCATATTCTTCTAGGGTGTGGATCATCCACAACAATTGTGATACACTATCTCCCATGGCAATGTATTCAGCCTCAGTTGTGGAGAGAGCAACACAATGTTGCTTCTGACTTGACCAACTAACCAATGATGAACCTAAAAATTGACAACCCCCACTAGTGCTTTTCCGATCCAATTTGCACCCAGTATAATCGGAGTCAGTATAACCTATCAAATCAAAAGACTCAGTACGAGGGTACCAGAGACCTACTCTAATTGTGCCCTTAAGGTATCTCAGAATTCTCTTAACTGCAATTAAATGAGATTCCTTGGCACATACTTGATATCTAGCGCACATGCCCACAGCAAAAAGTATGTCCGGTCGATTAGCTGTGAGATATAGAAGACTACCGATCATGCTTCTATATTGCGTTAGATCAACTGATTTTCCATTCTCATCATTGTCAAGGCGAGTGTTCGTCGCCATTGGAGTGGATACTTCCTTAGAGTCACTCATTTTGAATTTCTTGAGCATCTCTTGAGTGTATTTTGTTTGATGGACATAAATGTCATCTCGAGTTTTTTTGATTTCAAATTCAAGGAAGAATGTCAATTCTCCCACTAAACTCATCTCAAACTCACTTTCCATGTCAGTGATAAATTCATTCAAATAGTCCTTATTATTTGAGCCACAAATTATGTCATCGACATACACCTGGGCTACAAATATGTTTTCACCATCTCTACGTAGAAATAGTGTTGGGTCTATCTGACCTCTTACAAAACCCTTTTCTAGTAAGTAAGTTGACAACCTTTCGTACCATGCTCGAGGTGCTTGTTTAAGCCCATAAAGAGCTTTCTTGAGCTTGTACACGTGGTTTGGAGCTTCGGTATTCACAAACCCCGGTGGTTGTTCAACATAGACCTCTTCTTTAATGAAATCGTTTAAGAAGGCTGATTTAACATCTATTTGATAGAGCTTGAAGCCTCTATGTGCAGCAAAAGCTAGCATCAAACGAATGGACTCTAATCGGGCCACGGGAGCATAAGTCTCATCATAATCGAGGCCTTCGACTTGACTATAGCCCTTGGCTACAAGTCTTGCCTTGTTTCTTACGACTTCTCCCTTTTGGTTTAACTTATTTTTGAAGACCCATTTGGTTCCAATAATGGTGGTCTTCTTAGGTCTAGGAACTAAGTCCCACACTTGGCTCCTTTCAAATTGATCTAACTCATCTTGCATAGCTATGATCCAATCAGGATCGTGCAATGCCTCATCAACTAATTTTGGTTCGATTTCTGAGATTAAGGCGACCTCATTAGACTCATTTCTAAAGAATGATCTAGTCCTAACCCCTTGTTGAATGTCTCCGACAATCTGGTCTTGGGGGGGGGGGGTGTGAATAGCCTCCTCTAAAAACTCAATTAATCTCCTCACAAAAGTTTGGTAGCACAGCGGAAATAAGCAAAAGGAAAACTGATGCAAGGAAAAGAAACAATCCACCACTAACACAACAAGGATGTACGAGGTTCGGGGATAACTTGCCCCTACTCCTCGGCGTGTCCGTAAGGTGGACGATCCCTTGATCTTTCGGTAGATCACACCCCGGACAGATTCCGGCTAAGTATTTCTCCTTCTCGGTGGAGTAACCTCTCCACAGAGTCTCAGAAAAGATTTGAAATGAAGCACAAGACTTACAGAGTTCAGTGGCTAAAAGGAATGAACAATAAACTTACAGCCACGATGAAAGCAAAGCGCAAAGACAGAAGACGTTCCTCAGCCAAGAGCTCAAAAACACAGCACTCTTGCTTGATCGACAGAGAGTTTTTGAAAAATCCTCCCCCAAACCTCTCTTCTTCCTTCTTCTTATTCCTCTGCTTTCTTCAGCCAGAACCGAATCACTGTCACCTGTATCGAATCACTGCGACCAACTCAGGCGTCGCCAATCACTCTTCCTCCTCATCTGGTTCTCTGAACTCACACCAATACCATCTATGGTCTTCACTGGTGTCTCTGAGCTCGAACCAATAAGCAAGAGTCAAGCTGTTGCCAACTGATCGCAGCCAGTGAACGTTAACGCTCCAATTGCAACATTTGCAGCGAAACACAGTAGAAAGAGCACTTGGTCTTATTCTTCTGATGGAGTTTAATTTGAATTTAAGCATTGGTACGACACCTGCAACTCAGAACTCAAAAAGCTTACGCAGATGGTTAGATCGATGAATCGAAATCGCAGAGAAACAAGCAGAAGACAAACGATCGTTGTGGATCGGTCCACGCATCGATCCATAGCTCGGACCGATCGTGGCACATCCCGATCGGTTCGATGATGCCGACGGCCTCAGGACCGATCAGTTTATAGTGGATCGGTCCACGCACGATCCCCTATTGTTCTTAATCATATCGCTTTACTAATCGTCACTGATCGATCGATAACCCACAGAGCTACCGTGGTTACCGATTGGTCACGAGATCGATCGATAACTATAGATCATCGATCCGGCTGCATCGATCCGCATGACCAGTATCACCGGATCGGTCAATGATCGATCCAATGTCTCGTAGTTTTAGAGCTTCCCACCCTAAACCCTAACGCCTTCCCGGTCCAGAGAACGAGCTACCGAGCCCTCTCGACCTATTAGAACGAGCTGCCGAGCCCTCTCCGACCTAGTCCGGAGAACGAGCCGAGCCCTCTCCGACTTCGTCCGATCCAGAACGAGCTACCGAGCCCTCTCCGACTTCCACGTCCGGTCGAGAACGGCCACCGAGCCCTCTCGACCTAGTCTCGAGAATGAGCCGAGCCTCTCCTACTTCTGGCCCCGGCCCGGAGAATGAGCTACCGAGCCCTCTCGACCTAGTCCGAGAATGAGCTACCGAGCCCTCTCCGACTTCGCGTGCCAAGTATCCGTATTTTGACTTTTCCTCTCCACATGATCAACCTTGATCATTAATCAGTCTGAGTTTAATTAATATTCGATACAAACTTAAATCAATGTCAACATCAAAACAACAACCATCAACAATCTCTCCCTTTTTGTTGTTTGACAACACGATTTAAGTTTAGATCGAAATGTTCATATTTCCCTAATTTTAGGGAATCAAGATCCTCCCCTAAGCCAAACTTTCATTTATCTCTAAACTTAGTTATCTTCTCCCCCTTTGTCAAACACCGAAAAGGTGCGAATTAGGTAAGAAAACGTTAAAGGACTCCCCCTTAACCCATACTGTCTTTTTCTTAATCCACCTAGAATGCCCTCTAAGTGTATTATAAGACTGTGATAAAGAAATAAGAGACATACAAGACATGGCATATGAACAGCATCTTAATAGCCAATAGGAAGTGAAACATAAAGAAAAACAAGAAAATGAGCAGTATAAATATATGAAATCAGCAAATATCCAGGTCAGACATAAGTATCCAACAAACAACATCCAAAACATAGGTAATCAAAATGATAGCATAGAACAATGTGTATCAATCAACCTCCTCATCATGAGGAGCATCAGCATCATCAGATGGAGGAGTGGGTCCCTGAGGTGGCATGCCGCTGCTCGAGGATGGATAGCCCGGGAAATACTGTGGAGGTGGGTATCTGGCCATCTATCCCATAATCGCCTGATGTGTCGCCAATCACGATCGAGATCATCGAGGCCGTCAATCCGAACGCCGCAGCCGTGGAGCTCAAAGAACCAAATCATCGTGCCGATCAATGCGGCTCTCCACCGGCGATCCGCACAGCAGATCGAGATCCGCCTCCATCGCCGCAGCAGCAGGAGGAGCAAGTGAACAGCCCAAGAACTCGTGGAGGTGCCCGTGGTAACTCACCTAGTGCTCTCCCATCCTTCCACCGAACCTCCCCATTCTGTCCTATGATGCCAGACTTGGAAAATGCCCGTTTCCCAAGTCTGCAGTCCTGCCTGACCATCTTGACTATTCTACCCTTGGAGACATCAATCTGAAGGGTCTCGAGTCAATCTGTAATTATATGCCCATAAGGCATATAAACAGTGAAGCTGTTTGGCTCACTATAGGAGATGATCAAAGAATAGATGCTAGACATGATGTCAAAGTCGAGACGCCGACGCAATCCATAAAGCATCAGGCAATGATATGGTCGGATCTCAGACAAGGGTTTAGATGTGATTGGCAAAAGGCAGTTTGTGACAATCTTAAAGAGAATGTAATCTGGGGCAGATCATCTCAAGGCTGAAAAAGTAGGAAAATCAACATCTAATTCATCTAGCCCACCCGATCTAGGATGTCCAAAGAAATGCTCATAAATGGAGTCAGATGAGACATCAAAAGGAGAATGTAAGGGGTCTGGTAAATCATGATATATAGAAAAGACATTTCCTGAACACCTCCGGCAAGCTAGATAATCAAAGAAAGCCGAGAAACTGAAATCAATAGTCTGCTTAGCAACTCTAGTTTTATAACTAACATCATTAGTTTGATGAAGATTATTATAAAACTTAGATACTAAGTCGTAATTGATGTCCCGTTCTAAGTAGACTAGAGAATCAAGTTTGTAATAGGCAATTATTTCCGACACAGATGGACAGAATTCATCCATGAATTTTCGATCCATAGACCTACAAGGAAGCAGTTTAAAGGTTCTTTGTTTAAAGGCTTGTTCAAAATGGTGGTTTGAGAATCTCCCGGAGACAGATGGTTGAGGTCGGGAGGGAGCCTTAGTCTTAGACTTCTCAGGTGACTTAGAGGTTCCTTCACCCACTTGTTTCTTCCTAAGGTTTAACGATGTGATACAATGGGGCAAATAAGTGAGCAACGGAGCCACCAACAACTGAAAGCCAAAATAAAATGCACAGATACGGTGAGAAATGAAACTGAAATGCCAAGGTGAGTAGTTCTAGGGAAGTATGGAGTTACCTTGGTGCCATTGGAGTATCTTTTGGCTAGGGCTTCGGCGTGCAAAGAGAAGAGAAGAGTTGAGGTGTAGGAAAGTGTCGGCTAGGGCTTCAGCGTGAAAGGAGAAGAGAAAGGATCGGGAAGATTTAAGAGAGATCGGCTAGGGTCCAGGTGTTGAAGTGATCGGACGGCTGTCCGATCAGGAGATATCAGAAACTTCCTAATCGATCACCGGTCCGATCAGGGAACCTCCTGATCGGTCTCTGGACCGATCAGGGAACCTCCTGATCGGTCTGTAGACCGATCATAAAATGATCAGTAGCCCTCTCTGCGTACCAGACTGACCTGATCAGTCCCCGGACCGATCAGGGAACTCCTGATCGGTCTGTAGACCGATCAGTAGGCTTCCTGGCGTACAAAACGAACCTGATCGGTCCCTGGACCGATCAAATTACAAACAGAGGGTCTGGAGAGATTTTTGGATCGGTCGACAGACCGATCCACCTTTTCCTGATCGGGCTGTAGACCGATCAGTGTCTGATAGTGAAGTTTCTCCAGTAATTTCAGTAACTGAAATTCATAGAGGTGTTCGATAATTCGTAGAAGTTTCTCCAGTAAAACATCCAAATTCAGTACCTCGAACCTGAAGAATCTACAAGCATAACTATTTCCTAAAGATTATGGTCTGAAATTGTTTATAGCCCGAAAGTTTCAGACATTTAGAAAAACAGACAACTCAAGGCATGAAAACTGAAATTTTCGACCTTGTTATGTTCAGTTTCAAGTTTGTCAAAATATAACCAAATTGCTATCATTATTTCAAGGACTTGTCCTAGTTGCTATCAAAAACATGAAAGGTATCGATCAAAGATATCAACCAACACATTAACCAAAGTTAGATAAATTCTAGGTAAAGGTCCAACCAAGTTTCCTTGGTTGGAATATATGAGTAAGATCTAGGAACCAAATACACATGAATTATGTAATGGTCTTCCCCATACTCAATTTATGTCTCTTCAACCTAATTATTCAAGGGATGCATGATACATTTTGAATAATTCGGCTGATCCTAGCATCTCACCTCATTTCTAGCAAACAAAAATAATTTGTTAAACCTTATAGTTTGTGTGAGATGTCCCCAAGTTGCCCAAGTTAATTTCCCAATTCCTCTTGTCGTTTTAATGTCCTTATTGATCATGATGAAGTCCTAATGGTCTATTGAGCCAAACACATTCCCAATTCTCTCCTTAAATGACTAAATTCATTTTCCGGAAGAGGTTTGGTAAAAATATCAGCTAGGTTTGATTTTGACTCAACATACGTGAGCGCAATGTCTCCCCTAGCTACGTGATCTCTAATGAAGTGATGACGCACTTCAATGTGTTTGGTCCTTGAATGATGGACTGGATTTTTCGTTAGGTTTATTATGCTGATGTTGTCACACAGCACTTGCACTCCCTTATACGAAAGCCCATAATCTTCTAGGGTGTGGATCATCCACAACAATTGTGATACACTCTCTCCCATGGCAATGTATTCAGTCGTGGAGAGGGCAACGCAATGTTGCTTCCGACTTGACCAACTAACCAATGATGAACCTAAAAATTGGCAACCCCCACTAGTGCTTTTCCGATCCAATTTGCACCCAGCATAATCGGAGTCGGTATAACCTATCAAATCAAAAGACTCAGTACGAGGGTACCAGAGACCTACTCTAATTGTGCCCTTAAGGTATCTCAGAATTCTCTTAACTGCAATTAAATGAGATTCCTTGGCACATACTTGATATCTAGCGCACATGCCCACAGCAAAAAGTATGTCCGGTCGACTAGCTGTGAGATATAGAAGACTACCGATCATGCTTCTATATTGCGTTAGATCAACTGGTTTTCCATTCTCATCATTGTCAAGGCGAGTGTTCGTCGCCATTGGAGTGGATACTTCCTTAGAGTCACTCATTTTGAATTTCTTGAGCATCTCTTGAGTGTATTTTGTTTGATGGACATAAATGTCATCTCGAGTTTGTTTGATTTCAAATTCAAGGAAGAATGTCAATTCTCCCACCAAACTCATCTCAAACTCACTTTCCATGTGAGTGATAAATTCATTCAAATAGTCCTTATTATTTGAGCCACAAATTATGTCATCGACATACACCTGGGCTACAAATATGTTTTCACCATCTCTACGCAGAAATAGTGTTGGGTCTATCTGACCTCTTACAAAACCCTTTTCTAGTAAGTAAGTTGACAACCTTTCGTACCATGCTCGAGGTGCTTGTTTAAGCCCATAAAGAGCTTTCTTGAGCTTGTACACGTGGTTTGGAGCTTCGGTATTCACAAACCCCGGTGGTTGTTCAACATAGACCTCTTCTTTAATGAAACCGTTTAAGAAGGCTGATTTAACATCTATTTGATAGAGCTTGAAGCCTCTATGTGCAGCAAAAGCTAGCATCAAATGAATGGATTCTAATCGGGCCACGGGAGCATAAGTCTCATCATAATCAAGGCCTTCGACTTGACTATAGCCCTTGGCTACAAGTCTTGCCTTGTTTCTTACGACTTCTCCCTTTTGGTTTAACTTATTTTTGAAGACCCATTTGGTTCCAATAATGGTGGTCTTCTTAGGTCTAGGAACTAAGTCTCACACTTGGCTCCTTTCAAATTGACCTAACTCATCTTGCATAGCTATGATCCAATCAGGATCGTGCAATGCCTCATCAACTAATTTTGGTTCAATTTCTGAGATCAAGGCGACCTCATTAGACTCATTTCTAAAGAATGATCTAGTCCTAACCCCTTGTTGAATGTCTCCCGCAATCTGGTCTTGGGGATGACTAGAGGCTATCCTAGATTGCCTTGGTGTTGGCGGTGCCTCATGAGTGGTCTCACTAGACACAGGCAAGGGCTCAGTATCAGGCAAAGGATCAGACTGAGCCCTCTCTTGCCTTTGCTCATCATCATCGGAGTCAAATTCGACTCTTTCTATGTTTTGATCATTCAAATTTAGCCTTCTAAGTTCAAATTGAATTTCTCCTATATCCCTCGATTTATCATTTGATTTAGGTATTTCTTCAAATGCTACATCCGAGAATTCTTCAATCAATTTAGTCCTATTGTTGTAGACTCGATAGGCTTTGCTGATGAGAGAGTACCCGACCAGTATCCCTTCATCAGCCTTAGCCGTGAACTTTCCAAGATGATCCTTGGTGTTCAAGATGAACACCTTACAACCAAACACCCTAAGATGTTTAATTGTAGGGGGTTTTCCAAACCAAAGTCCATGGGGGGTTTTTCCTAAAAACTTATGTATCAAGACTCGGTTTTGCACATAGCAAGCTGTATTTACAGCTTCAGCCCATAAGTAACTCAGTAGTGAGTACTCATTGAGCATGCTTCGTGCAGCTTCTTGCAAGACTCGATTCTTTCTCTCCACAACCCCATTTTGCTGTGGGGTCCTTGGAGTAGAGAACTCATGCCTATATCCTTTTTTTGACAAAATTCTAAAAACCTATGATTTTGAAATTCTCCACCATGATCACTTCTAATTGTTTTAATTGTTGTTGATTTTTCATTTTTAGTTCTTCTAGAAAAGGAAACAAAAATATCTATGGTTTGATCCTTATTTTTCAAAAAGAAAGTCCATGTATATCTTGTAAAGTCATCAATGATCACTAAGCAATATCTACTTCCATTCAATGAAATGACATTACTACAATCAAATAGGTCTATATGCAATAAATCTAAAGCAGTAGAGGTACTTACAGCGCTTTTACCTTTATGAGACGCTTTTGTTTGCTTACCCTTTTGGCATGCACCACATAATTTTGTCTTTTGGTACTTGATGCTTGGTAGGCCTCGCACTAATCCTTTGTTGGCTAGCTTTCGAATATTCTTCATGTTCACATGGGCCAACCTCCTATGCCACAACCATGATTCTTCTTCTTTTGACATGAAACACTTAGCAGAGGCATTAGTAGCACTTTTAAAAAATACTTGATAAATGTTATCTACCCTTGTGCCTACTAGTACCGTGTCAAGTGTGTCAATGTGTTTGACCAGACATTGACTTGAATGAAACTCAATTGTGTAACCCGTATCACACAATTGGCTGACACTTAGGAGATTAAAGGTCATCCCCTTGACTAGAAGGACATTTTTGATTTGGAGACATTCGGATATATGAATATCTCCAACTCCTATAACCTTAAGGCTACCATTATTACCAAAGGACACATTACCTCTATTTTTCTTTTGAAGGGTAGTAAAGAGTGACTTGTCCCCGGTCATGTGCTTGGAGCATCCACTATCAACAAATCAAGTTGATAGATGCTCCCCCTTGACAAATGTCTACAAGACACGAAAGATAGATGTTTTAGGTACCCAAATCTTGGGACCTAATGCATCTACAATGAAAGACCTAGGAACCCATGCCTTGGTCACACCCTTCCTAGTCTCATGAACCCTAGAAGCATGTGATCTCTGAAATTGGGTTCTAGACACTAGGGAAATGAAACTATGACTCCTTAGGTTGATATCCTAACCCAGCCTTGTTGTAGACCGCCCTTTGGGCATTTAGAATCATATCTAAGGTCTTAGAGCTAGTTGAGAATTTCTCAAGCATTTTCTTGAGTTTCTCAACTTCACTCTTTAAGGCTTTGTTTTTATCCTCAAGAAGCTCTTGATGTAGGTCATCAACCTCATCTTCCCTAAGAGTCTTCAAGTGTTCTACTTCATCTTTTAATGATTTGATTTCAGTTTTTGATTTCTTAAGCAAAGTAGATAAATGTGCAATAGTTTTATAGCATTTTTCTAAGTGAGGAGAAGTTACCTCTTCATCATCCGAAGATGATGAAGCCGCGGTTGATGTATCACTTCCAGAATCCGATTCCTCCCTTGCCATGAGCGCTAATTGACGAGTGCTTTTCTCCTTCTTCTCTTCCTCCGATGAGCTTGAGGAGGATTCATCCCAAGTAGCTTTGAGAGCTTTCTTCTTCTTGGCCCTTTCCTCCTTCTTGAGTTTTGGACACTCGCTCCGATAGTGTCCTTTCTTGCTACACTCATAACACGTAACATTAGTCTTATCAACATTTTGATCAATAGACTTACCTTTCCCTTTTTATCTCCGGCTCCTTCTCATGATTCTCCTTACGAAGTTGGCCATCTCGCTTGATGATGATCCACCTTCATCATCGGACTCAGAGGAGGATGAGGATGTAAGAATCTCTTTCTCCTTCTTCTTTTCTTTCTTCCTTCTTCCATCCTTGCTCTTTTCTCCTGCAATTAAGGCAATACCTTTCTCTTTTTGACCCTTGTTAGCAAGTTCATGAAGTTCCATTTCACAAAAGAATTCATCTAATTTAACAATTGAAAGGTCCTTGGAGACCTTGTAGGCATCTACCATAGATGACCACAAGGCATTTCTCGGAAAGGCTTTGAGAGCGTACCTTACAAGATCGCGATTCTCTACGCGTTCATCTACGGAATGAAGACCATTGATGATCTCTTTGAACCTTCCGTGTAGTTCACCTACCGTTTCGTTCTCCTTCATGGTGAGATTTTGTAGTTGGTTTAGGAACAAGTCTCTATTGGCGATCCGAGAGTCTCGGGTTCCTTCTTGGAGCTCGATGAGCTTGTTCCACAAATCTTTTGCGCTCACAAATGGACCTACCTTGACAAGTTGATCTTTGGCTATCCCACATTGTAGAGTGACCACCGCCTTGGCATCGGCTTGTCCTTTGCGAGTTTGCTCGGCGGACCACCTTGACGACTCTAGTTCCTTACCTTCTTCGTCCTTCGGAGGTGTGAAACCTTCCTTGAACGAGAACCACATGGAGATGTCGGTCTTGAGATAATACTCCATACGGCTCTTCCAATATTGGAAGTCCCCTCCGTCGAAGTAGGGTGGACGATTGGTGCTAAAACCCTCCTTCATAGCCATCTTCTTACTCTTTAGGGTGTTAATCTGGATAAAGAGCGCTTTGCTCTGATACCACCTGTTAGGACCTTCGGATGGCTAGAGAGGGGGGGTGTGAATAGCCTCCTCTAAAAACTCAATTAATCTCCTCACAAAAGTTTGTTAGCACAGCGGAAATAAGCAAAAGGAAAACTGATGCAAGGAAAAGAAACAACCCACCACTAACACAACAAGGATGTACGAGGTTCGGGGATAACTTGCCCATACTCCTCGGCGTGTCCGTAAGGTGGACGATCCCTTGATCTTTCGGTAGATCACACCCCGGACAGATTTCAGCTAAGTATTTCTCCTTCTCGGTGGAGTAATCTCTCCACAGAGTCTCAGAAAAGATTTGAAATGAAGCACAAGACTTACAGAGTTCAGTGGCTAAAAGGAATGAACAATAAACTTACAGCCACGATGAAAGCAAAGTGCAAAGACAGAAGACGTTCCTCAGCCAAGAGCTCAAAAACACAGCACTCTTGCTTGATCGACAGAGAGTTTTTGAAAAATCCTCTCCCAAACCTCTCTTCTTCCTTCTTCTTATTCCTCTGCTTTCTCACTGTCTTCAGCCAGAGCCGAATCACTGTCACCTGTATCGAATCACTACGACCAATTCAGGCGTCGCCAATCACTCTTCCTCCTCATCTGGTTCTCTGAACTCACACCAATATCATCCATGGTCTTCACTGGTGTCTCTGAGCTCGAACCAATAAGCAAGAGTCAAGCTGTTGCCAACTGATCGCAGCCAGTGAACGTTGACACTCCAATTGCACCATTTGCAGCGAAACACAGCAGAAAGAGCACTTGGTCTTATTCTTCTGATGGAGCTTAATTTGAATTTAAGCATTGACACGACACCTACAACCTGTAACTCAAAAATCTTACAGCAGATGGTTAGATCAGATGAATCAGAAATCACAGAGAAACAGCAGAAGACAAACGACATCGTTGTGGATCGGTCAACAGACCGATCCATAGCCCTCTGGACCGATCAGGGCACATCCTGATCGGTCTGGAATGATGCTGATCGGTCTGTGGACCGATCAGCCTATAGGTGGATCGGTCCACAGATCGATCCCCCTATTGTTCTTAATCATATCGCTTCTTACTGATCGGTCACCAGACCGATCAGATAACCCACAGAGAGCTACTGTGTGGTTACTGATCGGTCACGAGACCGATCAGATAACTAAGGTATCACTGGATCGGTCGACAGACCGATCCAGACAGCCAAAGTATCACTGGATCGGTCAACAGACCGATCCAATGTGTCTGTTGGTTTTAGAGCTTCCCAACCCTAAACCCTAACGTCTTCCTGGTCCAGAGAACGAGCTACCGAGCCCTCTCTGACCTAGTCTGGAGAACGAGCTACCGAGCCCTCTCCGACTTCCACGTCCGGGTCAGAGAACGAGCTACCGAGCCCTCTCTGACCTAGTCTAGAGAACGAGCTGCCGAGCCTCTCCGACTTCGTCCGGTCCAGAGAACGAGCTACCGAGCCCTCTCTGACCTAGTCCGGAGAATGAGCTACCGAGCCCTCTCCGACTTCGCGTGCCAAGTATCCGTACTTGGACTTTTCCTCTCCACATGATCAACCTTGATCATTAATCAGTCTGAGTTTAATTAATATCTTATACAAACTTAAATCAATGTCAACATCAAAACAACAGCCAGGTCAGACTGTATTAACATGTTTCTCGCGCCAGCTCAGGTTTTGCACCCGAGGCGCCTCCAAGCCCCATGGAGGCGCCTCGGACACTGTTCATCCGAGTTCTTCTTTGTGTTTTTGGTACCTGCAAGTATGTTAATCCAAAAATACCTGCACCACAAAGTTAATACAAAATAATAGTATGAATATGAAGTAATGACAGTCTTCGGACTGTCCGGGTCTGACTTCGGATTTCCAACCGGAAACCCTAAGTCGACCCGATGCCTACTGTTCCCTCTGCGGGGAACGCGTCCTCACCTACTCCACTCAGGAGATTTACCTGATGCCAGTCCGGTCCTCCAGACCGACTGGACTTTCTGCCTAGGGTTACCACCCCCTAGGACCTAGGGTTACTGCCCCCTAGGGTTTTTCTCCACCTAGGGTTACCACCCCCTAGGACCTAAGGTTGCCGCCCCTTAGGGTTTTCCTCCACCTAGGGTTACCGCCCCCTAGGACCTAAGGTTGCCGCCCCTTAGGGTTTTCCTCCACCTAGGGTTACCGCCCCCTAGGACCTAAGGTTACCCCCCCCCCTTAGGATTTTCCTTCACTTAGGTTTACCACCCCCTAGGACCTAAGGTTACCCCCCCCCCCCCCCTTAGGATTTTCCCCTGCCTAACCGCAGTTAGGACTTTCCTGAAACCTTATTTAACCACGTTAGATAACAAGGAATCTTAACTTTGAATCCCTTTGCCATTATCAAAACTGAGGTTCGATCGTCGGATGCTTACTGCACCAACAGATCACACAAGCCTAAATAATTTCCTATAATCATCCATAAAAGAAGTTTGATCTAGTGGTCCGCAAACAAATTCATCCGATGTGGAGGAAGACACTTAAAGCCAATGCGCAAGTTTGTGTGCATCACTTACAAACCAGTAATGGAGACCGTGGAATTTGATTAAATTCCTCTCCCACTTAGTTATTTAAGATGAGAAATTTTAACATACAAACACATCACACATGCACAGCATAAAAGGAAATAAATATAAAAAATATTTTCCAACTATTATGGCCTTGTCCATAGCTATTCTCCATGTGCCGCCAACCCTAGCCGCTAGCCCTAGTGTTTATGTCATCGCATCTATCGTGCTTCCTTCTCCGCTGTGCCTCTGTTCCTCAACTAGTACCACGCCTTGCAAGGATACGATCCACGATAAAAATAAAATTTTACATTTATTGATCCTATATTCCACAAGGAAATGTACATATAATTTAGGTCGAATAGAATGTAAACTCCTAAAACTAATACAACTTCTGTTGTATTTAATAAATACAATCATGCACACACATAAAATGCCCTCGACATGTCTGAGAGTCCAATCACACACAAAACACAATAGGGTCATAATAGTTGGATCTAGGATGTCTGCAACCATAGAGTTAGTCTATTTGCACATCCTACTATTATCTTGCCTAAATTATGTATGACTTGTGCACAATTAAACTGAAAACCAAATGCACAGAGGCAGAAAACCTTGCTCTAATACTAATTGTTGGTTGCTACACCTGGATTCCATTCTGTTCCCCTGTAAAAAGAATTTGTACAAGCATAAAACTTTTCCTAACTACCCATGTGATCTACTGAAGTTAAACTTGGATTGCAAACGATGCTTAACATTATTAATCCAAGTTGCTCTTCAGAAGTTAAACTTGGATTGGAAACGAAACTTAACATTTTTACTCCAAGTTCAACCGATGTGTTCTTCAGAAGTTAAACCATATTATAGAAGATGATTAAATATTTATTTCAAAGATTGACTTCCAGGTTAAACATGGTGAGACACTAGGCCTTCTTGGGTATGGAATCATCCACCACTTCCTAGACAAAGCCTTTCAAAGAAATTCAATGTTTAAACTTCTTACAGTAACCCTCGGTTTAACTAAAGAGGCCTCAATAGAAGCACAAGATCGAAACATGAAATTGAAACACAAAATCGATAACACAAAACTGATAACCTAAAATCGATAGCCTCTTGTGTTGGTATTTCAGGATCTATTAAAAGAATATGAATTAATTATGAAGAGAAAACTAATAATTAGTTATACCTTTCTTTGAAGATTTAATAACCTCTTGATCT
Organism: Zingiber officinale; assembly: GCF_018446385.1. Classification (NCBI taxonomy): domain Eukaryota; kingdom Viridiplantae; phylum Streptophyta; class Magnoliopsida; order Zingiberales; family Zingiberaceae; genus Zingiber; species Zingiber officinale. The sequence continues at coordinate 150,852,166 of NC_055987.1, forward strand.
TCTATTATATTCCTCTTCTCCTCTTAGATGTCATGTGGGCGACGATCTACCAAGATGAAATCCACCCAAACCTTTTTCTTCCTTCCAAGCTTTCGGCCACCAAAGGGATATCACAACTAGAGAACCTCCTTTCTCTTCTTCTTCACCTCCAAGTATCCGACCACCAATGGAACTCCAAGCTTGATGCCGCCGGCCACAAGAAGAAGAAGAAAAGAAGAAGATGAAGGGTCAGCCACAAAGGAAAGGAAGAGGAAATAGAAGATGTGTTAAACCATAAGGCACCACCTCCTCTTTTTTTATAATCCTTGGTGAATGCAAAAAAGGACAGTTTTAAAATAAAATTAAAACTTCCTTTTAATTCTCTATCATGGCCGACCACACCCTTTTCATCAAACAAGGAAAGATTTTAAACAAAAATTAAAATATCTCTTTTAAAGTCCCTTTTGTGGATAGCTATAAAAAGAATGCTTTATAAAATTAAAATATCTCTTTTAAATCTTTTTGTGGATGTCTATAAAAGGAAAGATTTCAATAATTAAAATCTCTCTTTTAAATTTCTTTTATAGATCTCAATAAAAGGAAAGATTTTAACAAGATAAAAACTCCTTTTATTTCCTTTTGTGACCGATCTAAAAAAAGAAAGTTTTATAATTAAAATCATTCTTTTAAATCCTTTTTATGGGTCTCTATAAAGGAAAGATTTAACAAAAAATAAAACTTCCTTTTCTAATTTATGTGTGGCCGATCCCTTGCTTGGGCACCAAGCAAGGCTTGGCCGGCCATAGCTTGGGCTCCAAGCTTGGCTTGGCCGGCCCCTTGCTTGGACACCAAGCAAGGCTTGGCCGACCCTAGCTTAGGCTAAGAAGCTGGGCTTTGGGTGGATATAAGGCTTTATATAAGATGCTACAATAGGGACCTAGAGGAGGAATTGAATTTGGTCTCCCTATGAGCTTGAGCTTCCCGTGTTCGCCCCGAACACCCAACTTAAGTTTATCAATAATAACTCATACCACTAAAGAGTTATTATTGAACTACCGCATCAATCCTAAATTATATTATGGGCTCCTTTTTATCATGAATGCATTAATCTCCTTGTATTTAAGATATCGAATGTCCATTAATTAAATGAGTTACTAACACTTACTTAATTAACATCTAGCTCTAAGAGTAGTACCACTCAACTTTATTGTGATGCCGGACTAAGTCCACCTGCAGGGTTTATATGATAATCCTTATGAGCTCCTCAAGGGGACATCATCAACCTAGATAACTAGGACACAGTTTCCTTCTATAATCAACAACACATCATATAAATAATATTATTTTACAACTTATCGGCCTATTGATTTAATGAACTAAATCTCACCCATTGATAAATTAAAGAAATAAATACTAAATATATGTGTTTGTCATTATATCGGGATTAAGAGTACACACTTCCATAATAACAGAGGTTATGTTTTTTTATGCAATCAGTATAAAAAGAATAACCTCAAATAGTCCTGCTCAATACACTCAGAGTGTACTAGTGTAATTTTATAGTCAAGATAAATTAATACTAAATCACACTACGACCATTCCAATGGTTTGCCCCTATCCATTTTGGTCATGAGCTACTATTTATAATTTATAAGGAACTGATAACATGATCTTCTGTGTGACACCAAACACCATGTTATCTACAATATAAATGAACTACTACATTTAACAAAAATGAAGATATTTGACCAACGTGATTCTTATTTCAAAATAAATATTTATACAAAAGCTAGACTTTTAGTATATATTCTAACATAAACCTCGTAAAACCTAGCTCTGATACCAAATAAATTGTCACGCCCCAGAGGAATCCCTACCAGACGAAAATCTGGCAGCATCTCCCCTTTATCAGTGATAATATAAGCATACATACATATCCATATAACCATCAACCCACATGGCTAGAACAAAAATGAAAACAACCACGCAGTTAATATACTCTGTGTTGGTGCGGGAAGCATCAGACAATCGAACCCAAGTTTTGATAATGGCAAAGGATTCAAAGTTAAGTTGTCTTGTGATCTAACAGTTTGAATGAGCTTGTAGGAAAAGTCCTAAGTGTACTTAGGCAAAAGTCCTAGTTGCAGTTAGGTAGGTGGAAAACCCTAGGGGGTGGTAACCCTAGGTTATAGGGGGTGGTAACCCTATGCGGAAAGTCTTGGCGGGTCGAGAGCTTCAGGCAAAAGTCCTAGGGGGTGGTAACCCTAGGTGGAAGTCCTGGTGTCGCAAACCAGGTGGAAGACTGGACGGCCCGGGAAACGGGAGTCCAGCAGAAAGTCCGGAAGCTTCGAATGCTAAGCAAAAGTCCAGTCAATCTGGAGGATCGCACTGGCAACAGGTAAATCTCCTGAGTGGAGTAGGTGAGGACGCGTTCCCCGTAGAGGGAACAGTAGGCGTCGGGTAGACCTAGGGTTTTCGGTTGGAAATTTGAAGTCAGACCCGGACAGCCCGATGACTGTCGACTATCATTTGTTATATCATTTCTGTGCTAACTTTATTTTGCAGGGTATGTGTTTGGGACTAACACATTTTGCAGAAACAAAGAAGCAACTTTGGCCTCGGATGAACAGTGTCCGAGGGTCCTCCATGGGGCTTGGAGGTACCTCAGGTGCGAGCCAGCAGAAGTCTGTGCAGAAGACTTGGAGGCGCCTCGGACATCGCTGGAGGCGCCTTGGACCAGGCGTTGGAGGCGCCTTGGAGCAACTTGGAGGCACCTTCAAAGGGATAAGGCGCGACCGGATCAGCGCTTATCAGCGCGGCGGACTTGGGGCTTGGAGGCACCTCAGACAGGCTTGGAGGCGCCTCCAGCATAGCATAAAAGAAGGGTCGAGGCAGCAGCACAGAACAACAATTTCTAAGTGATCAAGCTACAACGTGCTGCTTCAAAAATGCCCTGAAGTGCTGCTACAAGTTCCCGACGACCCGGAGATCCGAAATAACTATTCTGTCATTAGTATAATTATTTTTTTAAATTACTGCATTGATTGTAATTCATTTGTAACCTTTTACCGAGCTTATAGTTGTTGCCCACAGAAAGCGATCAACGATCACGGGCCTTGGAGTAGGAGTCGCCACAGGCTCCGAACCAAGTTAACATCCCGTGTTTGCATGTGTTCTTGTTTTCTCTTTTTTTTTCCGCTGCATTTAATTACTCATATTTTACGATTCCAAAACGAAATAGCCACGAGCGCTATTCACCCTCCCCTCTAGCGCTTCTCGATCCAACAATTGGTATCAGAGTGGGGCCATGTTAATCTGGTGCAACCACCAATCACGTAAATTCTTTTTTCGTGGTATTTTTGATTTTATGGAGTCAATTAGAATCTAGCTTAATAGCTACATTCTAATTCTTTTTACAAATTGGTTTTTGCTCTAAGTTGGTGCAACACCACTCGAGCTCGTTATATTAACTTTATTTCCCGCACTACTAATCCAAGACCTAGTCTTGGGACATCTCTTCTATTTTTTCTTTGTTTTGTATATTATCAATAGCCCAACAAGAGGGTTTCAGCACCGTTCACCTCCCGCTCTTCACCAAAGAAGATTTCAGGTATTGGAAGGGATGAATGGAAACTTTCCTCAAAATCCAGTTTGAGACATGGATGATCGTCAAGACTGGATTGCAACTACCAACCGACGAAGACGGCAAGCCTACACCCTGCGAAAAATGGGAACCATCCCTAATCAAGAAGGTGGAAGTTGATGCCAGAGCGACCTGCACCCTCCAGTGCGGACTGACCAAGGAAGAGCTCAACAGAGTTGGACCGTTCTCCAGCGCAAAAGAGCTATGGGAGAAGCTGATCGAACTCCACGAGGGCACCAACGACACCAAGGTTAGTAAGAGAGATTTGTTATTTAATAAATTATATAATCTAAAAACGCAGGAAGGAGAGACGGCAAGTCAACTCCATGCTCGCATACAAGACATTCTCAACTCCCTCCATGCGATCGGGCAGAAAGTCAAAAATCGGGATATTATAAGGTACGCTCTAAATGCTTTTCCGAGGAGTACATTGTGGGCATCAATGGCAGATGCCTACAAAATCTCCAAGGATTTATCTTCCATTAGACTAGATGAATTATTTTCTGAATTTGAACTGCATGAACAGACTAATACACATCCAACCGAGAAGGGTATTGCTTTGGTTGTAGGTATCAGTCAAACACGCGAACCAAGATCACGACGAAGAACTGAACCGGAGTCGGAAGACGAACCCGACTCAGACGATGAAGACGACGAATTGACCTCCGAACTCGTGAATCTTGTGAAGAAGCTCTACAAGAAGAAGAAGGGCTTCAACAAGAGAGACCTAAAGAAAGTAGTCCAATCCAAGGAGAGTCAACCAAGCTCAAAAGTCAAGTTCGAGGTAACTTGCTACGGGTGCAACCAGAAAGGGCACATCAAGGCCAACTGCCCAAATCAGAAGGATGCAAAGAAGTAGAGGAAAAAGAAGGTGCTGAAGGCGACATGGGACGAATCCTCAGAAGAAGATACCGACGACGAACTCGATCAGAGGAGTCTCCTCGCACTGATGGCCCGGGACCAGATCGTTGTGTCCGAGAGCGAGAGCGAATCGGAAGCCGAGTCCGAACGAAGCCACGGATCCGTATCCGTTTCCGAAGGGCCTGACACCACTGTAAGTATTCCTCGGTTAAATAATTTAGTTAATTATTTTTATGCAAATTAGAAAAATCAAACCTTAGGGTCAAGTCACTTCTAAAGGAAGTAGCAGTTCTTAAAGAAGTGACTAATTCCAAAACCTTGTCTGACCCAGCTCAGACTGGAAATTCAACTCAAGTTCAAAAACTTGAGGAAGAAAATTCCAATCTGAAAAATCAGGTCAAGGATTTGGAAAAGACATTGGAACGGTTTTCTTTGGGCTCCAAGAACCTTGACATAATTCTTGGGACACAAAGAGTCGTTTACAATAAAACTGGGCTAGGATATAAAACCAAAAAGAAATATAGATCTTATCTATCCTTAGTAAACAGACTAAATAGCAAATCAGTCCAAGCATGGGTACCCAAGTCCAGCCTGGTTAATCAAGTTGATCATTAGGTCTCTAAGGATCAAATACATTACCTCGATAGACCATACCGAGGTTATGATCCAGGGGGAGCTAGAAGAAAAACAATAAAAATTAAATTAAATTAAAATTAAATTAAAAAATTCGAAATTCAAATTAAGATTAAATTAAAATCTAAAATCTAAAATTAAAATTAAAATTAACGTTAAAATTAAAATTAAAATTAAAATTAAAATTCAATTTAAAAAAAATAAAAAATCTAATTAAATTTAAAATTCAAATTAAAATTTAATTTAAAATTCAAATTAAATCAAAAATCAAATTCAAATTAAAAATTCAGATTAATTCAAAATTTAAATCAAATTTATAAATTAAATTCTTACAAAATCTTAAAAATCCAAGGGCAGGCTCCAAAATAGCTGACACCTCCAAAACTTAATCTACCCGACAAGGGTAACCAAGAGTAGACTACCCGGCAGGGTAATTAAGGTTAGAATAAAAAGGGTTAGGTTTGTTGGTGCAATATTCCCTAGGTCAAGGTTGACCTGGTTGACTGAACTTGAATCGGTTCAAGCTCGAGTCTTGATGTTTGGGTTTTGATGTTTGACAATACATGGAGACAGCACATGGAGATTGCAGGTGCGATTGTTCATGTGGGGAGATTGTGAAGGAGAGTCAAGTAGGTCAAGGTTGACCGGATGCTAGGCATGATGAACCAATAGGTCATGGTTGACCGGATGTTGGTGTAGGGGACTTTGGACTTGTTTTTGGGCAAAAACAGGAGTTGAATCGATCAGCCGATCGATTGGCTCATTCACAATCGATCGGCTGATTGATTGGGTGAGTCCCCGCGACAAACCTCCTCCCAATCGATCAGTGGATCGATTGGGGAGAAGTGTCGCGCGAACAGAAAGCCTCCTAATCGATCGGGCGATCGATTGGGAGCTGCAATTTTTCGCGATAAGCCCTAGATCGATCAGCTGATCGATCCAGGCAATTCCCAAGAGCACAGAGGCACTCTGAATCGATCGGTCGATCGATCCAAAACCTCCCCAATCGATTGGGAGCAATCCAATCGATTGGGATTTTACCGTTGGCGCAGGATATAGCTGTTGGCGAGTGTTTCTCTCGATAGAACTTCCACGGCTTCAATCTTTTCTGCACAGCGACTTCACATCCACTTCTCCACAGTTCTCACGCCAGATCTTGAAGGTTCTTAGAGGCTTGTGTTGGTGCACGTCCAAGTCAGGAGGCGAGGAAGAAGCTAGGGTGAGGGTTTCTTGTGCATATCTTGTAAGCTTTTGCTTGTATTGTATTTCCCTTCCCTTTCTTCTTGTACTGTGAGCTTGTAGGGCTTCTCCGCCTTCGGTAGTTATCGTAAAGGAGTGTTTTTATAGTGGAGGGTGCGTGAGTGTGTGGATCCTTGGATTAGTCACCTCTTGTTGAGGTGGATACCAAGTAAATCCTAGAGTTAGCGTTGTGTGTTTGTTTCTTTGTATTTTTTGCTGCATATCTTTGAAGAAACAAGCAACGATGAGCACGAGATCGCGCCGAGCTATTCACCCCCCCCTCTAGCCACATTTCGGTCCCAACAAGTGGTATCAGAGCAAGGTTGCTCTTCACCGGAATCATCGCCGGAAGGGGCAAAAATCTAGAGGGTGAAGAAGTTGAAGCAAATTCATCAAAGTCAAAGAATTCAAGAAGCTCAACTTCAAGATGGAATTCCAAGATGGACTCGGATTCGACACGAGGGTGCCTCCACCATTCACAATGATGAGCTTCGATCTTTGGAGATCAAGGATCGAAAATTTCTTGATGGTGGAGATAGAGCAATGGTTTGCTCTTATGGAAGGCTTCGAAGCTCCAACAACTTCAAAGGGCAAAATTCTCAAGAGATGCAAGTGGAGCCAAGAACAAATTCAAAGGAGTGAGGCCAATGATAAAGTGACCAAGCTTTTGGTCAATCTATTTCCTAGCCACATTCTAGAGCAAATTGGAGAATTCAAGGATGCCAAGGAGCTTTAGAGCAAATTGACAACGATTCATGAGATCCCCTCCACCGTACCAGATCAAGAAGAATCCAAAGAGGGTGATTCATTGGATCAAAATCAAGAGGACTCCGAAGTTGAGAGATGCTCAACGTCCAAAGAAGAAGTCCAAGAAGCTTCATCTTCAAAGGAATGCAACGAAAAGGACAAAGAGAGAGCATACTCCCTGTTCCATGTACAAGATGAAGATGATGAAGCCTCCACCTCTAGGATTGAGGGGGAGCGATCTTCAATGACACCAGATCAAGAAAAAGGGGAAGCCTCTACATCCGGGTCTAATGGAGAAGAAGACAATACATCCTCCACAAGTCAAGTCAAATCTATTGGAGGAGCATCATTGTCAGATCAAGAGGAAGTTTCTACCTCCGGATCAAAAGGAAAAGATGTCATCCCTACACATGAAGGTATAAATGTTTCAATTAAAAATAAAAAAACATATTATATGTTTTGAATGTAGGGAACATGGGCATTATAAGAGCAAATGCCCCAAATTGACCAAGAAGAAGGGCCAAGTGGCACAAAAGAGCAAGGAGAAGCCCAAGGAGACCACCCCCACACCAAAGAAGAACAAGGAGCACATTGTGGGCTTCTTGTGCAACCAAAAGGGACATTATAGAAGTCAATATCCTAAGGGGAAGAAGGCGGTCAAGCCTAAGGGAGGAAGCATGAGTCAAGGGGGAACCTCTAAGGTAAAACGAAAGGTATTATTTATTGAGCCTACCCCTTTAAATAATGGTAAAAAGCATGCTAATTCCAATCTTTATCATTTTAATGCAATTTACCATAAAAATAGGGAGCATGATAGCATTAAAGAAAAACATATGACTCTCCATGCTAAGACTACCACACCTAGGGTTAGGAAGGTAGGTAAAATGTTAGGCAATAACACTAAGGACCATAGTTATAAGCCTAGAAATAACAATGCTCAAAGATTTCAAGAAAAATCAAAATCTAAGGATTTATGGGAAGAAAATCAAGTCTTGAGGTCAAGGCTTGATAAAATGGAAAAGACCCTAAAAAGGATGGAAAGTATCATAAAAGGACAAAAAGGGCAAAACCTAGGTTTATCACTACAAGGGTCATCCACGGGCCATAGGGGTTTGGGATACAAACCTAAAACTAAAAGGGATGTGCCCTCTTACCATATGGTTCCATATAATTATGGAACCAACCCTAGGTCAAATGATCAAGTCAAAAATACTAGGGAGGTTATTCCTAAGAGTATTTTTGCAACAAACGTGACTAAGATTTCTAAGAGGTCCAAGAAAGTCACTAAGAAGATCACAAGGGAGGCAATCCCTAGGGTTGACCTAGAAAATATGACCAAGGACTCTAAGAAGCCTAACAAGGTCACTAGGAAGGTATCTAGGGAGGCTATTCCTAGTGAGTACCTAGAGCATCCAAGGAGCACCAATAGGTGTTGGGTTCCTAGGAGCATTTTCTCTATCCCTTAGATGGGTTAGAGAGTGTCAACTCTAATTGAAAGGGTAGTTAACCCAATCATGATGAAGTTAGCATTCTAAGAGCATTTTCAAGGTTATTGTTAACCTTTGAAAATGATAAGGATTAATGGCTTACTTTTGGAAAGAGTAAGATGTGCCATAATTTGAGTATTTGGATATAATTTTAATTGCCACAAGCAATCAAGTCTAAAGAAATGTCAAGTTGGGATGTTGGCATTTTATTGGGAAGTTAAAGGTAAATCTAAGCCTTATTTTACTTTGTTACTCTTCAAAAGAGTAATATGTGTCAAAATTTGAGGAATATGCTTAATTTAAATTGACACAAATTAGGAAAAGTAGAAGAAATGTCAAAATTGGGTTTTGACATTTTCTTGAGACATTTTGGATAATGTAGGGTTTAAATTTTAAGTTAGCTAAGGTTTAAGGATACTGAGATAGTTATTCTAGGTATTTTATTTATGCTAATTTGTCATGTTTTGTTTACCCATTATATGTCATGACATCATATTTATTCTTGCATTCATGTTTTATTATGAAAAACATAAAAATACCATGTCATGTCATATATACATCATGTAGTCATAGGAAATTTTCTTTTGAAGATTATTTATCTTTGATGTATGTCATAGCACATCATGCATTATTTTCATTCCTTGCAAACTAAGGATAAATGACATTCATTAACACGTAACATCCTTGGTGGATGTTCCTAACCTCAAAATGCCTAGATAGATATGCATGATCCCTAGATTAGGGCAAAACCAAAGTTTACATCTCACTAAGAACTATAAGGTGACTTGTATGTGGTTTCGTACACATTAAATACAAGTGAGATGTTAGGATGATGAACAAAACTCAAGATGTTAATTTAGTGCATTTTTGTGAGTTTTAGGTTTATCAAAACACATAGTTATGTGTTTTCCAATCATTGGGAAAGTTAATGTACAAGTCATGTGCATTGAGCCCAAAGAACATGGTTGGATATTAGTTTTGAAAATGATTTAAATATATTTTGAAAAACCTTGATGAAGGCTATCTTTTGATAGTAATCATCATTGTATAGTTGAGCACAAATTTGGAAGAAAATACTAAAGTGTTTACAAGTTTCAAAGTTTGTATCAATCTTTGAAAATAGGAAGTATTTTCATAGAAAACTATTTTTTTTCTTGATAATATATGCCCTAAGGAATGTCTACATGAATTTTCATAATTTTTCAATTTTTGTAGAATTTTAGGGGAGTTTCTGAAATTCACCGAATTAATTTTCAGTTTTTCAGAGCTCCAATCGATCACCCGATCGATTGGAGTGCCTCAATCGATCGGGCGATCGATTGAGAGGAGTTTTTCCCACGAGCAGAAGCTTGCTGGTGTCACGCCCCAGAGGAGTCCCTGTCCGAGAAAATTTCGGCAGCATCTCCCCTGTACGACGAACAATCAAAAATTTCTACAAGCACTAAATACTCAGCCACAGGCGGCTGGAATCATAACAATAAATAAAATCAATCACCACGCAGTTTATATATATATTCAGCCTCTGGCTGACACAACCACGCAGCAATAATACTCTGACTCGAAATCCACCCTACTCAACTACACTCGTAAAGCCCAAATCCGATTTTTCTTACCTCTTCTGCCGTTCAGGCAGGCATGTAGTAGAGTAAATCCAAATCATACGAAAAGTTCATCCAACGGAAAAATTCCATACAATATCCATATGTAAGTCCAAAACAAAACTAAAATAAAGTCTGATAGCGAAAAGCTAAAATGAAACAACTCAGAAAACCAGCAGCGGAGTAGCACTACGTGCAGTGGGGACTAGCGACTGGAACTCCCTCCTGACAGCATCAACCTGAAAATAACAACAATGGAGGCGGGGTGAGTCCAACACTCAGCAGGTACAGTTGATATAAGTCAAAAGTACCCGCCTCCGAAAATAGAAAGGTCCAATCCGATATCGAGATACTCGTCTCGCGACCAGGTCCTGTAATAACCACATTTAATTTAGCTACATATATATATCACATAGCTAAAGAAAATTCCTTATTTACCAGAACCCTAATTCGTTCCACTATAAAATTTGATTTAGATCTAAACCTAAATCAACTTAAACTCTTCCAAATATGAACCTGATACCAGAACAAATTTATACACCTTACCTCTAAACAAACCATTAGATAGAAATCCAAAAACCTAAATCCAAGTACTCATGAACATAATTACTACACCTTACCTCTTCCTCACAGCCCCTCTTCTGATGATCCTCTACCAAGATCGTTGCTACTGGCAACCAGGTGAATCGCTGGACCAAAGCACACCACAAGCAAACCAGATCAAAAATAAAAATCCTTGCACCTACTAAATTTCCAACCAAACAAAACCTCACCGTGGACTTGATCAAAGGCAAAGAGCACTAGGGCACAAGGTGAGGTCGTGGTCAACACTGTGCAGTGGAGAAGGCTGAGGAAAAACTGTGGCCGACGGTGCTGAATGAATCAAGGGCAGAGGAAATGCAAATTTGTGGTCGGCGGCTGTAAACTCCACAGCAAAGGGCAGAGGAAAGGAAATGCAAAGCTGTGGCCCAAACCTAGGGCAGTGGCGTCGGGAAGGAGTCGGCTAGGGCACAAGGTGGTCGTCGGCTCTAGGGCTCGGGTGCCGGCACAGAGGAGTCGGGATCACCGTACGCAGCGGGGAGGAGCGGTGCTCGGCGTCAGCGCCGGTGGGCAGAAAGCAGGCGGTCGGGTGGCGCCGGGTGGCTAGGGCACCGAGGGGTGAAGGCTTCGGCGGCGGAGAGGGCAGCGGTTAGGGCTTGGAGTAGTCGGCGGCGTCGGGGAAGAGATGAGGTGCGGATCGGGGCTGAGGGATTCGGCGATATAAGAGAGAATAAAGAAATAAGAAATATTTAATAAAAGAATTTATTAAAGGAACAATTCCTCACTTAAATCGGGTAGCCCAAACAGGCTTTTCTGGGCCCCGTTCCGGTCCCCGCTAACTCGTCCATACGAGCTCCGAAAAATTCCCGAAAAATATCCAAAAATTCTAGAAAATTCCCTTATTAATATTCGTCATTTTTTTCCAGTATTTTACATTCTCCCCCACTAATAAAAATTTGGTCCCCAAATTTCAGTATCTACCATCAGCAAGTACTAATAACAAACAATAATAATAAATGCTGAACGGTAAATAAACTCACATACCTCAAGTGAAAAGATGGGGATATCGAGCTCTGATAGTATCCTCGAGCTCCCAAGTAGCCTCCTCGTCCGAATGATGCTGCCATCCGACTTTAACCAGCCGGATGGTCTTATTCCGCAACTGACGCTCCTTCCGGTCGAGAATCCGTACCGGAACCTCCTCATAGGTAATGTCAGGCTGAACTGGAACTGGAATATCTGCCAGCACATGCGTCGGATCGGGTACATATCTCCTCAGCATGGATACATGAAATACATCGTGCACGCCTGACAGGGACGGTGGTAGTGCCAGTCGGTAAGCTACTGCTCCGATCCTCTCCAGTATCTCGAAAGGACCAATATACCGCAGAGCTAGCTTACCCCTGAGGCCAAATCTCTTCACCCCTTTCGTGGGTGAAACTCGCAGAAATACATGGTCGCCAACAGAGAACTCTAGTGGTCTGCGTCTCCGATCAGCATAACTCTTCTGACGATCCTGCGCCTCTGACATCCTCCGTCTGATAGTACGGACCAACTCTGCATCCTGCTGAACTCTATGAGGTCCCAACAACTGGGCCTCTCCAACCTCATCCCAGAGGACGGGTGTCCGACAAGGTCTACCATACAACGCCTCAAACGGTGCCATCTGGATAGCCGAATGGAAGCTGTTGTTGTAGGCAAACTCTACCAATGGCAGATGGTCCTCCCAACTGCCTCCGAAATCCATAACACATGACCTCAGCAGGTCCTCTAAAGTCTGAATGGTCCGCTCTGACTGCCCATCTGTCTGTGGATGGAAAGCTGTACTGAAACGAAGTTGTGTGCCCAAGGCCTGCTGCAGACTCTGCCAGAAACGAGACGTGAACCGTGGATCTCTATCCGAAATAATACTCAATGGAACACCATGTAGTCTGATGATCTCTCGACAATACAGATCTGCCAATCGATCCAGGGAATCAGTCCTCCGGATCGCTAAGAAGTGCGCGGATTTGGTTAATCGATCAACGATTACCCAAATCGCGTCATGGCCTCGTCGTGTCCTCGGCAACCCTACCACAAAGTCCATGGTAATGTGATCCCACTTCCACTCAGGAATAGGAATCCGCTGAAGTAATCCTGCAGGTCTCTGGTGTTCAGCCTTCACCTGCTGACAGACAAGACATCTAGCTACGAAATCCGCGATGTCTTTCTTCATACCGTTCCACCAATAGGAACGTCTCAAGTCTCGATACATACGGGTCCCGCCTGGATGGATCGCAAATCGAGAACGGTGTGCCTCCTGAAGTAGCTCCTGTAAGACCGAATGAGACTGAGGTACGCATAATCTGCCTCGGAAGAATATAATACCCTCCTCGTCTCGTGTAAACTCGGTCTGCTGTCCGGAAGCTATCTGACTGCTAATAAACTGCAAATGCTGATCACTGGCCTGTGCCTCTCGGATCCTCGTCCTGATCGACGACTGAGCAACCATGGTAACCAGAATACCCTGCTCTGTCGGTCCCTGCTCCTCAAGATCTAACTCCGAGAAACTCTGAATCAAATCCGTGACTGAAGTCCGGTGACAAGCCAAAGTCCCTCTGGACTTCCTGCTGAGCGCATCTGCAACCACATTAGCTTTCCCCGGGTGGTAGCTAATGGTACAATCGTAGTCCTTCAGAAACTCCATCCATCTCCTCTGTCGAAGATTAAGCTCCTTCTGAGTGAAAATATATTTGAGACTCTTATGATCAGTGAGAATCTCAAATGTGATACCGTATAAATGATGACGCCAAAGCTTCAGAGCAAAGATGATGGCAGCTAACTCCAAGTCATGAACTGGGTAGTTCTTCTCATGCTCCTTCAACTGACGAGAAGCATAAGAGACTACTCTGCCGTGCTGCATCAAAACAGCGCCCAAACCCTGTAGAGACGCGTCGGTGTAAAGTACAAATCCATCCTCTCCAGAAGGTAAAACCAAAACTGGAGCCGACACTAATCTCCGCTTCAGCTCCTGGAAGCTGATCTCGCAATCCTCGGACCATATGAACTTCACGCCTTTCCGGGTAAGACGTGTCAGTGGCATAGCAATACGCGAGAAGCCCTCGACAAATCGTCGATAATATCCGGCCAATCCCAGAAAACTGCGGATCTCCTGAACTGACTTCGGCTGCTCCCAACCGGTGACAGCCTCGATCTTCTGAGGATCAACTGAAATACCTCTGCTAGAAACCACGTGTCCCAGAAAACCAACTGAGGATAGCCAGAATGCACACTTGCTGAACTTCGCGTACAGCTGATGTCGTCGAAGAATCTCCAAGACTGTGCGAAGATGCTGTGCATGCTCCTCCTCGGAACGAGAGTAGACCAATATGTCATCAATGAAAACGATAACAAACTGATCCAGATACTCTAGAAAAATGCGGTTCATCAAGTCCATAAACACCGCTGGAGCATTGGTAAGCCCAAATGGCATTACCAAAAACTCATAATGACCATATCTGGTATGGAATGCTGTCTTCTGGATATCAGAATCTCTGACTCTCAACTGATGATATACGGATCGCAGATCAATCTTAGAATACACTGATGTACCCCTGAGCTGATCAAACAAATCCTCGATCCGCGGTAATGGATATTTATTTCTGACGGTAACTGCATTCAGCTGCCTGTAGTCAATACACAACCTCATGGTACCATCCTTTTTCTTGACAAACAGAACTGGAGAACCCCATGGTGAAACACTAGGGCGAATGAATCCTCTGTCTAAAAGCTCCTGGAGTTGAACCTTCAGCTCGTTCAACTCTTTTGGTGCCATACGATACGGAGCTTTCGATGTCGGCGCGGTTCCTGGAATCAGCTCAATAGCGAACTCCACTGGCCTTCTAGGAGGCAAACCTGGCAGCTCCTCTGGAAATACATCTGGGTATTCCCGGACAACAGGAACGTCGGAGAGCTGCGAACTACTACTGTCCTCAGTACTGATCAACGACAACAGAAAACCATGACAGCCGTGAGACAGCAGCTTCTGCGCCTGAATCGCCGAAATAATCGAGACACCGTCGTCTCTGATGCCAGTGAAACTCCACGAGGGTTGGTTCGGAGGCCGGAAAGTGACCACCCTCGTCTGGCAATCAACGGTAGCATGATACATTGACAGCCAATCCATGCCAAGTATGACATCAAACTCGACCATCTCCAATACTAGAAGATCTACCGTAAGTATCATGTTGCCAAAGTCTAACGGGCAACCTCTGATCTCCTGGGTGACGTCTAAAGTATCACCGGACGGTAGAGAGACAGTCAATCGCCGCAACCTAACAGTAGGTAATCTACCAATCTCCCGCATAAAGTACGGGATATAAAAGAGTGCGAACTACCAGTCAATCAAAATATCGCAGTAAATGCATAAATGGAAATCGTATCGCGGAAAATGGATCCGTCGGCCCGCTGAGCATCCTCTCGGTAATCGCATGAACACGACCAGTCTCTGGCGGAGGAGGAGGTGGTAACACTGCCAGCGGCTGAGCCTGCCAGATAAGACCGAGAGGATGGTGACTGATACTGTGCAGGTGGCTGGGACCGAGTCTGATACTGCCCCTGCGTCGGATAATAAGGTCCTGGAGCAAAACTCTGGGGTGCTACAGAAGCACTGGAGTACTCCTGTCCAAGCATGCCAAATGCTGCTGCGGAGGGAGCTACTCCCTGCTGACGCTGTGAAGATTGGGCTTTCTGCCCTCCTCGATATGCCCCTAACTGACTAGACTGTCCCCTCTGACCCTCCGGAAGCCGTGTGCTGAGCCTTCAGCTGACAATCTCGGCTCTGGTGCCCCGGCAGTTTCCCAGTGAGCAAGCTGGGGTGAGGTGATCTCTGGATCCACATCTGAAACAATGAGTATCACCGGAAGGTGGTTGCCGGTTCTGCTGAGAAAACCGGGAACGTCCTGAAGAAGACCGCCCTGATTTCTGAGGCCTACGAGATGCCCCAGAAGAACTCTGACCTGACTGTCTGCGACTACTCTGAGGCTGTCCTGTCGCCTGAGTCTGCTGGACCTGCCCTGATGTCTGACCCGTATGCTTTCTTTTCCTGTCCGGATATGCTGTCTGCCGAGCTAACTCTATCATCAAAGCTCGATTCAATGCATCAGAGTAGGATGTAATCCCTAATCCAGCAAGCTGTACATGCAGATAACCATCCAATCCCTGTATAAACT
Source organism: Zingiber officinale (assembly GCF_018446385.1). Lineage (NCBI taxonomy): Eukaryota > Viridiplantae > Streptophyta > Magnoliopsida > Zingiberales > Zingiberaceae > Zingiber > Zingiber officinale. The sequence goes on from NC_055987.1 coordinate 150,868,103, forward strand.
GCATCATGCGAGTTCTCCTCCGCACTAACTCGGACAAAACGAGCCAACCGGAGGAATTTCATATTATACTCGGTCCGGCGGTTATTCTCTCGAGACTCATAAAATCTGTCGGCGAGACATCTGATAGGACAGTGGAAAGAAACGGCTCTCAAAAGCCTCTCGAACCTGGTCCATGTGACGTTGCGCTCACCAATAATAGAACGAGTAACCCACCGTGCATTAGCTTCATCCCGTAAATGGTAGGCACCACTCTGCTTTCTCCCACTCAGCAAGCCATATAGAAGAAAGTCGCTCCATAGTCTCTATCCATGACAGAGCCACACTCGGATCAAGGTCTCCTCGGAAGAGTGTAAATCGACTCTTCATCGACTTTGCCAATGTTGGAATCATGGCTCGTGCCGCGACAATGTCAGTGAGGTGTGTCGGAACGGCTGCCTGAACTGGCGGAACCACTGGAGTTGGTGCTATAGGCGGTACCGCTGAATAGACCAGGGGAGGTACTCCCAGTGCTGCTGCATAGACTGGAGCATATGCCGCCGGTGGCACTGCAGGGTCGGAGCAGCTATTGCTACTGTAGGCACAGGTGCCACTGGTGTCGGGTACACTGTAGGTCCAGGTGGCGGTGGTGCCGAGTACGTCGTAGGCTGTTCTGGAGCAAATGTCGGGTACGCAAATGGTACCCCTGATGGTACTGTAAACAGGGTAGGCGTGGATACCGTCGGTGTGGCCAAAGTAGGTATCTCTACAGGAGCTATCGGGATTTGAGAGCCCGATGCTCCCGCTGCATCCTGAGTCTGTCCCTGACTGACAGGCTCACTAACAGTGGGCATCTCTGGCATATCCAGAGATCCCGTGGTCCTCGCACGTGGTCGTCCAGCACCACGTCTCGCAGCAATACGAGTAGATCGTCTCATATCTGTTAAATTAAATTACAGATATCAATACCAATATAACCAACATAAAATAACAACATACCTATTTGCCGTCTGGAGATGTTCCGTCGCTGTCCAGTCCCCAATTTGACCTCAAAATTCCGAACGTACATATCGTCGGAAATCCAAATAAATCCGAAACATAACCATATCGAAAATCCGAAAATGCCCAGTTTGACTCGCAAACCTGGCTAACCCAAATATCCTGAATACCAACAACCGGTATCCCATAAATCTCCAGAAACCAAAAGCAGGTATCCATAACCTGCTCTGATACCAATAAATTGGTATCAGATAAATCCCGAAAATCCATAATACAAAAATCCAATAAGTATCGCCAAACTGGGCGCTCTGATACCAAGTAAATAAATTGGTATCAGGTTATCCCAAACATCCAAAATACGAAAACAAAAGATCGTATAACTGTGCTCTGATACCACTAAATTGTCACGCCCCAGAGGAGTCCCTGTCCGAGAAAATTTCGGCAGCATCTCCCCTGTACGACGGACAATCAAAAATTTCTACAAGCACTAAATACTCAGCCACAGGCGGCTGGAATCATAACAATAAATAAAATCAATCACCATGCAGTTTATATATATATTCAGCCTCTAGCTGACACAACCACGCAGTAATAATACTTTGACTCGAAATCCACCCTACTCAACTACACTCGTAAAGCCCAAATCCGATTTTTCTTACCTCTTCTGCCGTTCAGGCAGGCATGTAGTAGAGTAAATCCAAATCATACGAAAAGTTCATCCAACGGAAAAATTCCATACAATATCCACATGTAAGTCCAAAACAAAACTAAAATAAAGTCTGATAGCGAAAAGATAAAATGAAACAACTCAGAAAACCAGCAGCGGAGTAGTACTACGTGTAGTGGGGACTAGCGACTGGAACTCCCTCCTGACAGCATCAACCTGAAAATAACAACAATGGAGGCGGGGTGAGTCCAACACTCAGCAGGTACAGTTGATATAAGTCAAAAGTACCCGCCTACGAAAATAGAAAGGTCCAATCCGATATCGAGATACTCGTCTCGCGACCAGGTCCTGTAATAACCACATTTAATTTAGCTACATATATATATCACATAGCTAAAGAAAATTCCTTATTTACCAGAACCCTAATTCGTTCCACTATAAAATTTGATTTAGATCTAAACCTAAATCAACTTAAACTCTTCCAAATACGAACCTGATACCAGAACAAATTTATACACCTTACCTCTAAACAAACCATTAGATAGAAATCCAAAAACCTAAATCCAAGTACTCATGAACATAATTACTACACCTTACCTCTTCCTCACAGCCCCTCTTCTGATGATCCTCTGCCAAGATCGTTGCTACTGGCAACCAGGTGAATCGCTGGACCAAAGCACACCACAAGCAAACCAGATCAAAAATAAAAATCCTTGCACCTACTAAATTTCCAACCAAACAAAACCTCACCGTGGACTTGATCAAAGGCAAAGAGCACTAGGGCACAAGGTGAGGTCGTGGTCAGCACTGTGCAGTGGAGAAGGCTGAGGAAAAACTGTGGCCGACGGTGCTGAATGAATCAAGGGCAGAGGAAATGCAAATTTGTGGTCGGCGGCTGTAAACTCCGCAGCAAAGGGCAGAGGAAAGGAAATGCAAAGCTGTGGCCCAAACCTAGGGCAGTGGCGTCGGGAAGGAGTCGGCTAGGGCACAAGGTGGTCGTCGGCTCTAGGGCTCGGGTGCCGGCACAGAGGAGTCGGGATCACCGTACGCAGCGGGGAGGAGCGGTGCTCGGCGTCAGCGTCGGTGGGCAGAAAGCAGGCGATCGGGTGGCGCCGGGTGGCTAGGGCACCGAGGGGTGAAGGCTTCGGCGGCGGAGAGGGCAGCGGTTAGGGCTTGGAGTAGTCGGCGGTGTCGGGGAAGAGATGAGGTGCGGATCGGGGCTGAGGGATTCGGCGATATAAGAGAGAATAAAGAAATAAGAAATATTTAATAAAAGAATTTATTAAAGGAACAATTCCTCACTTAAATCGGGTAGCCCAAACAGGCTTTTCTGGGCCCCGTTCCGGTCCCCGCTAACTCGTCCATACGAGCTCCGAAAAATTCCCGAAAAATATCCAAAAATTCTAGAAAATTCCCTTATTAATATTCGTCATTTTTTTACAGTATTTTACAGCTGGATCGATCAACCGATTGATCCACGCAGTCTGAATCGATCAGTGGATCGATTCAGCAGGGTTCAATCGATTGGGACTCAACTCCAATCGATTGGGAATGCTGATTTTGACTGGGAAAGCTTGATTTCAGCATTTTGAACCACCTTTAGTCTAGGTAACCATTCCTTACTCCTTAAAACACATTGGTATACATTTAGGGGGAGTTTTCATGATGAAAACAAGGACGGATTGGTTAAGGGAGACTAAGTAGAGTTTTGGGTTGAGGTTTGGTTTCAATATTGAATTTTTGAACCTCCAAACTTTAAAATTTGGGTTTCCTAAAGGTTTAGGGATTCTAAGTCATTGTTGGTGCAATGACAGAAGTTACGTGCATGTCTTTAAGGGGATCTACTCTTTAAGGACATGAAAATATATTTTTCATACACCTTGGAAGATGATTAACCTTCTTTAGCGAAAATGCTCAAGGTTGGACATTTGAATATAATGGAGAGTGGATATCTTCATTATTCAAGTGGTGTATGCTCACGGATGAGCATTTGATGGCAATGAAGGGTATGGGACCTTCATTTGAATCGTGTGTGAATATACCAAGTGGTATATGCTCAAGGATGAGCGTTAAGAATAATGAAGGGTATGGGACCTTCGTTATTGTTTTGTGAACAATGAGTGAAGTTGTCAACTACATTGGGTAACTTTTCAGGGGGAGAGTTTTTGATGTGTGCTAATAGGGGGAGAATATGTGGTTAAGTTAGGCCTTCATTACCTAAAGAGGGAGTTTGTCCAAGTAGGTTAAAGGGGTGATCGGATACTTGACACAAGGAAGTCCAAGTGGGTCAAAGGGATTGACCGGACACTTGGTGAGGGAGTCCTAGCAGGTCAAGGGTGACCGGATGCTAGGCATGATGAACCAACAGGTCATGGTTGATCGGATGTTGGTGTAGGGGACTTCGGACTTGTTTTTGGGCAAAAACAGGAGCTGAATCGATCAGCCGATCGATTGGCTCATTCCCAATCGATCGGCTGATCAATTGGGTGAGTCCCCGCGACAAACCTCCTCCCAATCGATCAGTGGATCGATTGGGGAGAAGTGTCACGCGAACAGAAAGCCTCCTAATCGATTGACCGATCGATTGGGAGCCTTCAATCGATCGGGCGATCGATTGGGAGCTGTGATTTTACGCAATAAGCCCTGGATTGATCAGTCAATCGATCTAGGCAATTCCCAGCAGCACAGAGGTGCTCTGGATTGATCGGTCGATTGATCCAAAGCCTCCCCAATCGATTGGGAGCAATCCAATCTATTAGGATTTTACCGTTGGCGCAGGATATAGCTGTTGGCGAGCGTTTCTCTAGATAAGACTTCCACGGCTTCAATCTTTTCTGCACACGACTTCACAGCCACTTCTCTACAGTTCTCACGCCAGATCTTGAAGGTTCTTGGAGGCTTGTGCTGGTGCACGTCCAAGTCAAGAGGCGAGGAAGAAGCTAGGGTTAGGGTTTCTTGTGCATATCTTGTAAGCTTTTTGTATTATATTTCCCTTCCCTTTCTTCTTGTACTGTGAGCTTGTAGGACTTATCCGCCTTCGGTAGTTACCGTAAAGGAGTGTTTTCATAGTGGAGGGTGCGTGAGTGTGTGGATCCTTGGATTAGTCACCTCTTGTTGAGGTGGATACCAAGTAAATCCTAGAGTTAGCGTTGTGTGTTTGTTTCTTTGTATTTTCCGCTGCATATCTTTGAAGAAACAAGCAACGACGAGCACGAGATCGCGTCGAGCTACTCACCCCCCTCTAGCCACATTTCGGTCCCAATAAGGTTTAACTTGACTCACGGTACTGGTGAAGTATTGGATGATAGTACGTTAGGGAATCTTCGTCATCGCATGTCTAGGAAGATATGGCTTCGACCTAGTGCATTTGGCTAAGTGAAACTGACCGAAGCTACCCTTTATAGATCCTAACCAGTTAGACCAAGATTTTGTACTAAGTTCAATGGCTAGGACTATTTGGAAAACCTCGAAGGCATGGTTACTTTAATGATGTCCAGGTGGCACATCATAACCCGGAAGTTTATCCAAAGAATGTCTATTTGTTGAACCCAAAGCTAAACCTGAATGTAACACAAAGTTAAAACAAAACCCTAAAATTGAACCTAATCCATCTCACAATATTACAGGATTCCTTGATTGAAAATTTAAATCGGGTAAGATGACTAAGGATAAATCAAAATTAAAATTAAATTAAAAAATAAATTAAATTAAAATTAAATTAAAAATAAAATTAAATTTAAATCAAAATTAAAATTAAAAATTAAATTAAATTTAAATTAAATCAAAATTAAAATTAAATTAAAACAAAACTTTAATTAACATAATACTTTTTCAAAATTCAATTAATTAATATTCTTTCAAAATTTAACAAACTTAATATTTTTCAAAAATTAATTTAAACTTAATATTTTTTCAAAATTAAATTTGCAAAATTAAATTAACTTAATTTTTTAATTAAATTAACTTAATAATTTCTTAAATTAAATTAACTTAAATACTTTTTCAAAATTAAATTAACTTAATACTTGGTATTAAATTAAACTTAATACTTTTTCAAAACTCAATTAATTTAATATTCTCTCAAAATTTAATTAACTTAAACACTTTTCAAAACTTTAATTAACTTAATACTTTTTCAAAATTCAATTAATCAATATTCTTTCAAAATTTAATTAACTTAGACACTTTTCAAAAATTTAATTAATTTAATACTTTTTCAAAAATTTAATTAATACTTTTTCAAAATTTAATTAACTTAAATACTCTTTCAAAACTTCATTTAATTTAATATTTTTCAAAACTTAAATACTTTTTCAAAAACTTAATTAATTTAATACTTTTTCAAAAATTTAATTAATACTTTTTCAAAATTTAATTAACTTAAATATTTTTTCAAAATTCAATTAATTTAATATTCTTTAAAAATTTAATTAACTTAAACTCTTTTTAAAACTTCAATTAATTTAATACTTTTTCAAAAATATAATTAATACTTTTTCAAATTTTAATTAACTTAAATAATTTCTTCAAAATTTAAAAGCATAAATCAAATTAATAATTTTTAACTTATTCACAATTAAATTAATCTAAAGATTTTTAACTTTTTCAAAATTAAATTAAATTTAAAAAAAACACGTGGCGCCTCTCAGAGGCGCCTCCGACACAAGGGAGGCGCCCTAAACAGCGGCGGGAAATGTCCCGCCGACTTAACCTAAGGCGCCTCGGATCATCTCCGAGGCGCCTCCAACAGCACTTATAAGGCATCTTAAACAACATTTAAGGCGCCTTCAACCCACGATATTGCCACGAACAGAAAGCCTTCTATTCGTTTTCTGCCGAAGCTTCACACGAGTTTCCCGTGCAATTTCTCCCCAAACCAAGGCACCTTCCCAACTCTTCCTCCTCTACTCCTAGCAATGCCTCCTAGGTATACTCTAAACCACCCTTACTCATCTCCTACATGATTTTAGTACTAATTTTTGCTATTTTGTTGTATATTGTTAAAAATAGGAAACGTCGCATTGTTGATCCTACACCGGCCAGGACCCCTTCTACAGATCCTAGGTTCCCCTCAGAGCAGCATAGGATAGACTTTTCTAGGTTTACATTTGAGTCTATTAAACCTAGGTATGTAGGAAGGACATTTTTTTCCCAGTTCTGTCACCCCGCAGTTCAGATGATAGATTACTATCAGCTAGAGAAACTGGTTTACTGCAACAATACAGTAAACCAGGATTTGTGTGCACACTTCTATCACAACCTCGAAAAGGTTGATGATAGTACGTATTCCACCAGAGTTAGTGGAACAGACATCCGGTTCACTCCCTCCCTGATTCGCACTAGCTTAGAGCTTAGGGAGTCTACATCTACATTCCTATGCTACCCAGGTAGAGATCTACCATTTAGTGATCCCTACTCTCATATCACATTAGACACCATCTATTTGCACTTTTTCGGGGAGGAGAGACCATTTGGCCTGACTGAGTTCAGGTCAACTCTTCTTAGGGTTCAGGACTACGTTATGTACAGAGTCCTAACAGCATGCATTTTGCCGATCACATCTTGTGACGTCACGAAGATGCGATCCTCTCACTCATTCTTTTTGTATGCCCTGAGTCAGCGTTTAGATATAGATATTGCACTGCATATGTTCCATAGCATCATACATGCATCTAGTACAGTCACATCAGGAGTCGTGCACATGCCATACTGTCATATCTTGACTCAGATTTTCTCCACCTCGAGGATAGACACGGCCATAGGGACACTGATCCCACTTACACTATACGACGAGTTAGGGCGGCGTAGTCTTCAATTAGCCGGTATAGAGGTCACCGCTGAGGGGATTCTGGCCTGGAAGGGTTGGCCACATCCAGTTGCTGCTCCTATTGCTCCAGAGGCCAAGGATGCACCGGGCGAGGGAGAGGAGTGGCCCGACTTGCTAGCCGAGAAGTTTTTCACAGATCCTTCCACCTCTGCTGGGCCTTCCACATCAGCCGGACCTTCGACTTCGGCACCACTTTCCATCGAGGATAGACTCGCTCAGCTCGAGATCCAGTCCATTCAAACACGACGGGCTGTGCTAGATAGCCATCGCTTCCTCCGATCTCTACGATCCGAGATAGCTACAGGATTCGCTTCTCTCTGGGGTGAGATACGTCGCCAGGGACAGCCTGAGCCTGCACCCGAGCAACCCCTTGCACCACCTCCAACTGACGATCCTCCAACTGATGATTATTCTTTCTGACACTATCATGTATCTTGGATATTACACAGACATCTCCATTTTCTACTCTGGTTGTGTTGGTTAGTCCTAAGAAAATCGTACCGGTTCCACTGTACAAATTTTTTTTTTTGTACAAGTGTCAAACCTTTCCTTAAATAACCTATTGTGTTCTTTAGAAGTTAAATTAGGAATCGCAGACGGAACTTAACATCATTGATTCCAAATTTAACTTATATGTTCTTAATGGTTTAGATTTGAATCGTAAGCGGAACTTAACACTATTGATTCAAATCTACCTAAGTTATTAATTCCATAAATATTAATTTCCAAAATCGGCTTCCAGAACTGCATGGCGAGGCACATGACCTTCTTGGATATGGGAGCAACTACCACCGCCTAGGCAAAGCCTTTTAAGGAAAGCTAATATTTATTTCCTTAAATAACTCTAGGTTAACCAAAAAAAAAATAATCGAATCACAAATTCGAAAAAATAAAATAAAAGAAACACAACTTCGAAACAAATCCGAAAACTCTAGAATCATATGCCTCTTGTGTTTGGTATTTCCAAAAATAACTTATATAAAGAAAACTAGTATCATGCGGAAAATAATTACTAGTTATACCTTTCTTTATAAGCAAAAATAACCTCTTGATCTTCTACCGTATTCCTCTTCTAACCTCGGACGTTGTGTGGGCAACGATCATCCGAGATGAGAACCACCAAGAACCTTCTTCTTCCTTCTAGGTTTTGGCCACCAAGAGCTCCTCCAAAGATGAAGAGGTTCGGCCACCACCAAGCTCCAAGGGATGCTAGAAATATCGCCTCCTTTTCTCTCCTTCTTCTCCAAGCAAGATCCGGCCACCACAAGGACTCCAAGGATGAGATGAGGTTCGGCCACAAGATGGAGAAGAGAGAAAGAGGAGGGGCCGGCCACACCCAAGGAGAAAAAGAGAGGAGAAAATAATAGAGTTATTAGCCATGAAGGCACCTCTACCCCTACATTTATAATCCTTGGTCTTGGCAAATAAGGAAATTTAATTAAAAACTTCCTTAATTCTTTTGCCATGAAAAGAAAAAATTTATTTAATTAAAAACAATTTTCCTTTTCATTATTATATGGTCGGCCACTTATTTCCATAAAACAAGGAGAGTTTTAATTAAAACTAAAACTAAAACTTCCTCATTTATTTCCGAAAATTTATAAAAATTTCTCCAATAATTTTTCCCTTCATGGTGGATTATAAAAAGGAAATTTTATAAATTAAAATCTTTCTTGTAAACATGTGGATGATTTCCAAAAAGGAAAGTTATCTCTAAAAATAAAATCTCCTTTTCAATCTACAAATAAGGAAAGTTATCAAATCTTTTCTTAATCTTTTGTAGAAACTTATAAAAGAGAATATTTAATTTTTAAACTCTCTTTTAAATCATGAACATGATTAAAAAAGGAAAGTTTTCTCAAAATTAAAATCTTCCTTTCAATCTACAAATAAGGAAAGATTTCAAATCTTTTCTTAATCTTTTGTAGAAAGCTATAAAAGGAAAGATTTAAATTTTAAACTCTCTTTTAAAACCATGGAATCCACATAAGAAAAATTTATAAATAAAATCCTTTTTAATATGATGTGGCCAGCCACATCATACTTGGACTCCAAGCATTGGCCGGCCAACAACTTGGCTCAACCTTTGGGTCTTGGCCGACCCTAGCTTGGGTTCCAAGCTAGCTTGGCCGACCACCAAAGAGTGGGTAAGAAGGTGGGTATATGGTGGGTATAAATATCTATATACAAGAGGCTACAATAGGGACCGAGAGGAGAAATTTGTTTTGGTCTCTCGATGAAATTAAGCTTCCCGTGTTCGCCCCGAACACACAACTTAACTTCATCAATAATAATTCATACCACTAAAGAATTATTATTGAACTACCGCACCAATCCCAAATTACATTTTGGGCTCCTTCTTATTATGAGTGTGTTAGTCTCCCTGTGTTTAAGATGTCGAATGCCCACTAATTAAATGAGTTACTGACAACTCACTTAATTAATATCTTAGTCCAAGTGTTGTACCACTCAACCTTATCGTCATGTCGGACTAAGTCCACTTGCAGGGTTTAACATGACAATCCTTATGAGCTCCTCTTGGGGACATTATCAACCTACATTACTAGGACACAGTTTCCTTCTATAATCAACAACACATACTATAAGTGATATCATTTCCCAACCTATCGGGCTTATTGATTTATCGAACTAAATCTCACCCATTGATAAATTAAAGAAATGAATATCAAATATATGTGCTTGATATTATATTAGGATTAAGACCACACACTTCCATAATAACTAAGGTCTAGTTCTTTTATCAAGTAAGTATAAAAAGAACTTACCTAAAATGGTCCTACTCAATACACTTAGAGTGTACTAGTGTAATTTATTAGTCAAGATAAACTAATACCTAATTATACTACGACTATTCCAATGGTTTGTTCCTTTCCATCTTAGTCGTGAGCAACTGTTTATAATTTATAAAGAACCGATAACATGATCTTCTGTGTGTGACACCACACACCATGTTATCTACAATATAAATTAATTGAACAACTACATTTATCATAAATGTAGACATTTGACCAATGTGATTCTTATTTCTAGATAAATGTTTATACCAAAAGCTAGGCTTTTAGTATACATCCTAACAATCTCCCACTTATACTAAAAGACTAAGCTGCCATATCTGCTACCATACATCTGATTCCCAATCCTTCAACATGTCTATCAAAAGCTCTTGCCTTAAGGGCCTTAGTGAAAGGATCTTCCAGGTTATCACTTGATACAATCTAAACGGCAACAACTTCTCCTCGTTATATGATTTCTCGTATTGGGTAGTACTTGCGCTCTATTGTGTTTACTTGCCTTATGGACTTATGGTTTCTTCGAGTTTGCTACTACACCAAATTATTTTGGGCAAACCAGAAATCATATTTAAGTCTATCTTGAAGTATCTGAGTCATACAGCTTCTATGGCTACCTCAGAGGCTGCCATATACTCAGCTTCTATGGTGGAGTCCGAAAAAACACCTATGCTTATCACTCTTCCATAGTTATGACTTTACCTCCTAAAGCAAACACAAAACCCCGAGGTTGACTTACTATTGTCCCTGTCCGATTGGATGTCAAAATCCATGCAACCCATAGGGACCAAATTATCTGCCTTGTAAGCTAGCATATAATCTCTAGTGCCTCTAAGGTACTTTAATATATGCTTTACTGCAGTCCAATGTCCTTATCCAGGGTTACTTAGATATCTGCTAACTATGCCCTCGACAAAACAGATTTCTGATCTCGTACATAGCATACATTAGGCTTCCGACAGCCGAAGCATAAGGAACTGCCTTCATTTCCTCTATCTACTTTGATGTCTTCGGAGACATCTCTTTAGATAAAGCTACTCCATACCTAAAAGGTAAGAAACCTTTTCTTGGAGTTCTGCATGCTAAAACGAGCAAAGATTGTTTCAATATATGAAGCTTGGGATAAGTAAAATATATTATTTTCTTGCGACCCCTTTGATCCCAAGAATATAGGCATTCTCCTAAGTCCTTCATATCGAATTGTTTAGACAATCATACCCTTACTTCTGACAACACTTTGATATTGTTTCCAACTACCAAAAATGTTATCTACGTATAGTACAAGAAATACCACCACGTTTTCATCACATTTCTTGTATACACAAAACTCATTCGGTTATAAAATAAATCCATAGGTCTGGATTACTTTATTAAACCGGATGTACCAAGATCTTGAAGCTTTACTTCAGTCCATAGACTGTTTGAGCTTACACACAAGATGCTCTTTGCTCTTTGCAATGAACCCTTCTGGTTGCTTTATATGGATATTTTCTTCAAGACTTCCATTAAGGAAAGCTGTCTTGACATCCACTTGCTAAATCTCATAGATAAAAGAATCCGGGTAGACTTAAGCATGGCTACCGGTAAAAAAGTTTCCTTTTTCAACAAGCCTTGCTTTGAAGGTTTCTACCTTCCTGTCTATCCCTCTTTCCTATTGTAGACTTATTTTTACCCAATGGCTTTTACACCATTTGGTGATTTTATAAGCTTCCAGACTCTATTAGAATACATATATTCTAATTCTGTATTCTTTGCAAAGATGCTGCATCTTTATCTTGGAGTGCTTTGTCATATGTCCGGAGATCAGGTTCATGTCCTCCAGGGATCGAGTTCAAAGACTCTCCCAAAACATGAATCTTTTTAGGTTGTCTAACAACCCTCCCACTACAATGAGATACTTTCTGTAATTGTGTATCATTTGTGATACGTGTTGCAGTTTCTTATGATATTTCATCTTGTACAGTTGGTACTAGGTTAGACGTGTCCTTTAATTTCCTTAAGAACAATTTTTACTCATGGGGCTTGTGGTTTATAGTATAGTCCTTTTCTAAAATCGAGTATTGGTGCCGACAATGACCTTCCGATTTTAAGGACTACAAACCTCTTTTCATTTTTCTAGGATAACTCACAAACAAGTGAACTCATGTCTAATTTTTCAGTGTCTCTCACGTGCTAGACCACCCAAATCTGAATATGCTTCAGACTAGGCTTATGCCCATTCTGCAATTCTGTGGGAGTAGAGAGTTCTGACTTAGAAGGTACTATGTTCACTTCCGTTTTCAGTGTATATCCTTAAAATGATTTTGGTAATTTTCTAAATAACTCATCATCGATCTAATTATTCCATAAGAGCCTTATACCTTCTTTCTACTACACTATTCTGTTGGGATGTACCAAGTGCAGTTAGTTGGGATTGAATCCCTACTTCTGATAAGTGACTCCTAAATTCTCCCAAGAGGTATTTGCTACTACGATCTCACCATAGTGTCTCGATATTTTTACTTTGACATTTCTCCGCATCAGCCTCGTACTCTTTGAACTAATCAAAGTACTTAGACTTGCGGTGTATCAAGTAAATCTATCTGTGTCTCGAATAGTTGTCTATAAAATAGATGAAATATTCGAAACTACCTCTTGTCTGGATAGTCATAGGACCACACAAATCAGAATGAACCAATTCCATTATATCTTTGGCTCCATACCCCTTAGACTTAAAAGCTTCTCGGTTATTTTTCCTTCCAAGTAAGACTCTCAGGTTGGAAAGATTTCCACTACCAATGAACCCAAAAGTTCATCAGCTACCAAGGAATCCTACTTAAGTTAAAATAACCTAGCCTTTGATGCCAAAGATATAATTGGTTCATTTCTGAAGGTTGCTTTCTCTAAATAGTTAGAAGATGTGTTATTAATTTCCATTTATTGCATCGTGGGAGTTGTTGGATTTATAACTTGTCAACCAATATACCAGAACAGATAATTTTCCTATTTTTCTTGATAACAAGTTTGTTATCAAAATAGACAGAATATCTATTCTTTGATAATTTAGAAATCGGAATCGAATTCTTTCTAAACTTGGTATATATAGACAATTTCTCAAAAATCATTTTTATTCCTATCATAGGATAAACATCTCCCACTACAATAGCTGCTACTTTTGCAGTAGTGCCCACGTAGACGGTGATTTCTCCTTCATATAGTTATCGGGTTTCCTGGAACCTCTGCAATGAATTGCAGACATGATCAGTGGATCCCGTATCTACACACCAGGTACCGGTAGATAACACCACTAATCATGTATTAACTAATGAATGAAATATACCTATTTTGTTCTTAGTTTTAAGAGGGCAGTCTACCTAAATGTCCAAGTCTTATTTTTAATCATTATAATTGGAACTACTAAGTCTTTTCTATAGTATAACAACTAGGGGATTGATAAACATTTTAAATCCTAAGAATCACAAAAATATTTGGTCAAGACCAACACCTTAAAATCCCCATGAATTTTGTATGTCACGATAGTGTAGACGTATACAAAATCAAAAAGGAGATTTTATCCATTAATTTTATTATCTCGTCAACTTTACTTTATGACGAATAAAATTAATAGTTGATCTAACTTTGATCAAATATTTGGTCAAAACTTTTGAATTTAAAATAACATTGATTCCTCAAACAATATTATTTAAATTCACCAACACCTCAAACACCGTGAATTTTACATGCCACGATAGTGTGGACGTATACAAAATTGAACATTTGTAAGAGGAGGGTTTTACCCATTAATTATCTTGTCAATAAGCCTTTATGACAAATAAAATTACCTCAAACATCGTGAATTTTGTATGCCACGATAGTGTGGACGTATACAAAACCAAACATTTGGTAGAGGGGTTTTTCCCATTAATTTTATTTCCTTGTCAAACTGACAAATAAAATTACCTCATACATTATGAATTTTTGTATACCACGATAGTGTGGACGTATACAAAATCTCAACATTTGTAAGAGGGGGTTTTAATTTTATTATCTTGTCAACCTATCTTTATGACAAATTAATAGTTGGTTTTCTTTGGTCACACAAATAATAGCAGTGACTCTGATGGGGAGGATACTATTAGATGTGTCTAAGTGTATATCATTACTTGACACTAAGTCCATTAATAAGATTATACCCCTTCCGATGGGGAAGATCACACACTCTTAATTAATTTCCTATAGTCATCCTAAATGGAAGTTTGATCTAGTGATCCGCAAACAAACTCATCCGATATGGAGGAAGGCACTCAGAGCTAACGCGCAAGTTTGTTTGCATCACTTACAAACCAGTAATGGAGACCGTGGAATTTATTAAAATAAATCCCTCTCCCACTTAGTTATTTAAAGTGAGGAATTTTAAGTTATCCTAGCATACATCACATGCATACACACACATCACAGTAAATAAAGAAATAAATATGAAAATTATTTTCCAACTATTATGGCTTTTTCCTATTACTGTCCTCCATGTGCTCCAACCCTAGCTGCTGCCATTTTTAGCCACCGCCATCGGGTCGAGTTGTCGCATTCATCTTGCTTCTTATTCCGCTGCGCCTCTGGTGCTCCAAAAGTACCACGCCTCACAAGAATCCAATCCGCGACAAAAATAGAATTTAACATATATCGATCCTATATTGCACGAGGGAATGTACATGTAATCTAGATCAAAAATAAAATTCTAAAATCCTAAGGCTAATACAGTTCCTGCTGTATTAGTTACATACAATCATGCACACACAAAAATAATGCCCTTGACATGTCCAAGGGTCTAATCACACACAACATCAATAAGCCATAATAGTTGGAGCCTACAACCACAAACTTAGCACATCCTACTATTATCCTGCCTAAATTATGTATGGCATGTGCATAACCTAATTTGAAAACCAAACACACAGAGGCAAACCCTAGCTCTGATATCAATTGTTGGTTAGTCCTAAGAAAATCATACCGGTTCCACTGTACAATTATTTTTTTGTACAAGTGTCAAACCTTTCCATAAATAACCTATTGTGTTCTTTAGAAGTTAAATTAGGAATCGCAGACGAAACTTAACATCATTGATTCCAAATTTAACTTATCTGTTCTTAATGGTTTAGATTTGAATCGTAAGCGGAACTTAACACTATTAATTCAAATCTACCTAAGTTATTAATTCCATAAATATTAATTTCAAAAATCGGCTTCCAGAACTGCATGGCGAGGTACATTACCTTCTTGGATATGGGAGCAACCACCACCGCCTAGGCAAAGCCTTTTAAGGAAAGCTAATATTTATTTCCTTAAATAACTCTAGGTTAACCAAAAAGAACAATCGAATCACAAATTCGAAAAAATAAAATAAAAGAAACACAACTTCGAAACAAATCCGAAAACTCTAGAATCATATGCCTCTTGTGTTTGGTATTTCCAAAAATAACTTATACAAAGAAAATTAGTATCATGCGGAAAACAATTACTAGTTATACCTTTCTTTGTAAGCAAAAATAACCTCTTGATCTTCTACCGTATTCCTCTTCTAACCTCGGACGTTGTGTGGGCAACGATCTTTCGAGATGAGAACCACCAAGCACCTTCTTCTTCCTTCTAGGTTTCGGCCACCAAGAGCTCCTCCAAAGATGAAGAGGTTCGGCCACCACCAAGCTCCAAGGGATGCTAGAAATATCGCCTCCTTTTCTCTCCTTCTCCAAGCAAGATCCGGCCACCACAAGGACTCCAAGGATGAGATGAGGTTCGGCCACAAGATGGAGAAGAGAGAAAGAGGAGGGGCCGGCCACACCCAAGGAGAAAAATAGAGGAGAAAATAATAGAGTTGTTAGCCATGAAGGCACCTCTACCCCTTCTTTTATAATTTTTGATCTTGGCAAATAAGGAAATTTAATTAAAAACGTCCTTAATTATTTTGCCATGAAAAGGGAAAATTTATTTAATTAAAAACAATTTTCCTTTTCATTATTATATGGCCGTCCACTTATTTCCACAAAACAAGGAGAGTTTTAATTAAAACAAAAATCAAAAATTCCTAATTTGTTTCCAGAAATTTATAAAAATTTCTCCAATAATTTTTCCCTTCATGGTGGATTATAAAAAGGAAATTTTATAAATTAAAATCTTTCTTTTAAACATGTGGATGATTTCCAAAAAGGAAAGTTATCTCTAAAAATTAAAATCTCCTTTTCAATCTACAAATAAGGAAAAATATCAAATCGTTTCTTAATCTTTTGTAGAAACTTATAAAAGAGAATATTTAATTTTTAAACTCTCTTTTAAATCATGAACATGATTAAAAAAGAAAAGTTTACTCAAAATTAAAATCTTCCTTTCAATCTACAAATAAGGAAAGATTTCAAATCTTTTCTTAATCTTTTGTAGAAAGCTATAAAAGGAAAGATTTAAATTTTAAACTCTCTTTTAAAACCATGGAATCCACATAAGAAAAATTTATAAATAAAATCCTTTTTAATATGATGTGGCCGGCCACATCATGCTTGGACTCCAAGCATTGGCCGGCCAACAACTTGGCTCAACCTTTGGGTCTTGGCCGACCCTAGCTTGGGTTCCAAGCTAGCTTGGCCGGCCACCAAAGAGTGGGTAAGAAGGTGGGTATATGATAAATCTCTATATACAAGAGGCTACGATAGGGATCGAGAGGAAAAATTGGTTTTGGTCTCCCGATGAAATTAAGCTTCCCGTGTTCGCCCCGAACACACAACTTAACTTCATCAATAATAATTCATACCACTAAAGAATTATTATTGAACTACCGCACCAATCCCAAATTACATTTTGGGCTCCTTCTTATTATGAGTGTGTTAGTCTCCCTGTGTTTAAGATGTCGAATGTCCACTAATTAAATGAGTTACTGACAACTCACTTAATTAATATCTTCGTCCAAGAGTAGTACCACTCAACCTTATCATCATGTTGGACTAAGTCCACCTCCAGGGTTTAACATGACAATCCTTATGTGCTCCTCTTGGGGACATTATCAACCTAGATTACTAGGACACAGTTTCCTTCTATAATCAACAACACACACTATAAGTGATATCATTTCCCAACCTATCTATAACGACCACCCTTCTTACTATATTATTACTACTCTCTAAAGGTGACCGTTACTTAACTACTAACTCTACTTAACCGGTATGATCGAAACCACGAGGAGTCCTTATCGAAAAATTTCGACAGAGTATCCCCTGTATCGGTGACCAAATTCATCAATACATGCAAATAATAAATCATCAGCCACATGCGGCTGGTATATATACTTCACAACCACATAGTAATAAGACACAACAACTTAAAAAAAAAACTATTCTAGCAATAGTAAATGAATAAAGCTCCAACAGTGGAAACAACCAAACTAACAATGCGGAATAGACTCAATTAGCAACATCAGAAAAATAAGAAACAACTCTTTAACAATCTCAATTGACATAAAGCATAAAGTATGACTCAATTCCCCAGATCTCTCCAACAGTCCTGGCATCACACACCATCCGCACCACCTTGTCACCTTCCTTGCTAAATCTTTTCCTTTTCTTTATCTGCAGTAAGAGGAAATGCAATCTATAAGCAAAATTTGCTTAATAAGCGCTATCTAACTCACAAAAACACGGATATGCATGTATACAAGAAGAACTAGAAACTATATGCTCTAAAAGAAAATAAAGCATAAACATAGCTGCTCATGTCAAACTAATAGCAAAGAAAAGCTAAGGAATCTACTCATATAATTCTAATAGCTAATCATGCTATACAAGGATAAAATTACATGCTGGAAGATAAAGCTAATCATGCTAAATAACTAATCAGGAAACAAACAAAACTAATACTGCATGCTTCGAATTAAAAGAAACTAAACTTTCTGACTCTAAGCATAAATGAAGCTTGTTTCGTTTGTTTCAAAACTTATACTTTATTACTTTAAAATAATAATCAACTTCTCTTGGGGCCCAGGCTTAGCACCAACGCGCGCTCCCTAATAGGGACTGTGGTAGCTAGTCATTAGTCTTACGAGGGTAAAGACCTTGGTCTTACCAGGGCCAAGACCTTGGAATTGGTCACCTGAATTTGTTTAACGATAACCTTGGAAGTCGAGAACTAGCCTTTCTTTAAAATAAAATACTTATTATCTTTTTATGTTCTTATAATAAAATGCCTTGGCATTTCTTTGAGCACTTGTTGTTCTACTGATCCCAATACTTAAAATTTAGGGATCCTATCAAGACCTTGGTCTTTTCTTACTTATAACTTCTCATAAAAGGGTAAATGAAAACAAAACATGCCTAACACTTAACCTATTTTCATAAGGGAATCTATTTTATTCTGAAGATCCTATCGCAGTATAAATACTGAATCTTGGACTTGTAACTTGACTGTGACAAACATAGTGGAATAGTTACTTTCGCTAGGACCAAGGCAAAAAGGCAAAGGAGAGGGTTCTGTGGTTACAAGAAGAAAACTCACGACCTCCATGTCTTACACCAATGTCATTTGAGTAAAACAAGTAAGTTTGCTGCCAATGTCATATGTGATGAAAGGGTACTAAAGAGATGAGCACTTAAGATAGCTGTCCAGTGAAAGACTATAACTTATAAGAGGTATATCCGATCCAATTGAGCTAGATAACAAGATTCAAAATCTGAGAAAGTAGTGCCAACAAGCAGGCAAAGGCATACGCTTTATATAACAATTCTTGAAGGATAAATATACATTGCAAAGATTTAAAGCTACGAACTTAAATAACAGAAAAAGATGAAACATAATGGTAGATCAAATACCCAAACAACATCATGAGAATTCTTAAGTTTCATGGAAGCAAGTATCAAAAGAACAAGCCGAAACCTACAGATTATAAATTTCCTTTGCGGGATCATTGATCTATACAATTTTACAGACCACCTCCTATTCTTTCAGGTTACTTACAGAATAAGAGAACTTTGATTAACCTCATTCTTTATTCCTAACCAAACAAGAGAAAGGACTATTTTATTTATTTATTTTTCTTCTTTCCCGTTTAAACTTCTTCACTGTCCAAAAAAAAAGGCCAGAAAGCACAAAACCGAATAATATTGTCTCCAATACAAATTATTGGATCATCCAAATAAATAGACCAGTAAAACAAGAAGTCGTAGAGATTTCTATAATTACCAAAAATTGAGACATGATCATTAGAAGAGTCATTCAACAGAGATACAAGAAAAGTTGATAAAACTCACGGCAGCAAAGTGAAGTAATTCTGCTTAGTGAAGAAAAACTAGGGTTCACGGCATCAAGATGTGAAACTAGGGTTCACTGTGAAAGAAAAGCTTGCTGTGCAGTGAAGAAACAAATTCTAGGGTTCATGTGTGCTTCGAAAGCAAAGTGAGAAACTAAAGAAATTCGGAGCTATCCTACTGCAGGTGAGTAGAAACTTACCTCGGTTCCTTGGACTCACAGCCGAAGAGGGAGAGATCTAGGGTTTCGGAGAGATGAAGATCTCAGCGGCTTCTTTGCATTTCCGAGCTCCTCTAGTCGAGGTGGTCACGCACGGGTGAAGACCGGCCGGAAAATGGTGCTCGTCGACCGCCGGAGACGTGCCCTAGGTCGTCTTCGTTTCCGCCCAAGAGAGAGCCGCGTCGCGCATGCGTGAGAGGAGAAGAGGGTTTCGGGCAAGGAGAGGAAAAGAAATAACTTAACCCTCTTAAACCTAGGTATTTCGCTTTTAATTATAACTTAAATACTATTTGGTTCGGGTTTTACTAAGAAACCCGCGGCTGGTCTGTTGGTTAAACGAACCTCTACTTAACTCGAGGTCCACGGTTCGAATCTCGGCTTGGACGTTTTTTGTCAAAACTTCTTTCGTATAGTAAAAATACCAAATGACCTCCAAAAAATTACATAAAAATACTCTAAAAATTCCTAAAAATCTCTAAAATATTTTAAAAGCATTTCCAAATATTTTTAAGGACATTTAGAACTTGAAATAGGGAAAATTGGGTCATTACAATCCCCCATACCTTATAAAAAGTTTGTCCTCGAACTTAGAATAGTTCTGGATATTTCTGTCTCATATTGTCCTCACGTTCCCATGTGACTTCCTCGTGCTTCTGATTCTGCCAGATGACCTTCACTAGTGGTACTTCTTTATTTCTTAATCTCTTAACTTCTCTGTCCACTATCTGTAGGTCTGCTCTCATAGCTAAGATCCTCCTAAATCTGCACTGATTGAGACTCAATCACTTGGCTAGGGTCGTGGAGACACTTCTTTTGCATGGAGACATGAAATACGTTATATATCGCCGACATGTCCGCTGGTAAGTCCAGCTTGTAAGCTACTTTCCCAATCCTCTCTATGATCAGGTAAGGTCCTACATAGCGAGGACTTAATTTGCCCTTCTTGCCAAATCTCATCACTCCCTTCATAGGAGCAACCTTGAGAAAGACTGGATCTCCTACTTGGAATTCCAGTGGCCTACGGCGTGTGTCAGCATAACTCTTTTGTCTACTCTGGGCAGTCTCAATTCTCTGGCTGATTTTCTGGATAGCCTGAGTGGTCTCATCTATCATCTCTGTCTGGATGCCCAGCTCTACTTCCATTTCTTTTCTCTCACCTGCTTCCTGCCAGCAAATAGGTGATCTGCACTTCCTGCCATACAACACCTCGTATGGTGCCATCTTGATGGTGGCCTGATAGCTGTTGTTGTAGGCAAATTCAGCTAAGCATAGATACTTGCACCAACTTCCCTTGAAATCTAGTGCACAAGCTCTGAGCATATCTTCTAGAATCTGATTTACTCGCTCTGTCTGTCCATCAGTCTGAGGATGGAAGGCTGTGCTGAACTTGAGTTTGGTGTCTAGTGCATTCTGAACACACTCCCAAAAGTGTGAGGTGAAGCATCCATCTCTATCAGAAACAATAGATTTAAGAACTCTGTGAAGTCTGATCACCTCCTTAATGTACAGTTGTGCCAACTGCTCTATAGAGTGGGACACCTTGATGGTTAGAAAATGAGCAGACTTGGTCAATCTGTCCACTATCACCCATATCGCATCATATCCATTTATGGTTCTTGGGAGACCTATTATGAAGTCCATGGAGATGTCTTCCCACTTCCACTCTGGTATAGGGAGAGGCTGTTGAACTCCTCCTGGTCTCTGGTGCTCTGCTTTGACTCTCTGACATGTCAGGCAGGTACTGACATATTTAGCTACATCTCTTTTGAGTCCAGATCACCAGAACCTCTGTTTCACGCCCTGGTACATCTTGGTATAACTAGGATGCATGGAGTAAGGTATACTATGAGCTTCCTCTAAAATTTTCTTTCTCAGCTCTTCATCATTGGGGACACAAAGGCGGCTCTCCTGATAAAGGATTCCACTGTCTGATACTCGAAACTCTATATCTTCTTCTTGTATCCCCTGCTTGATCTTCTGGATGTCTGGATCTTCACTTTGCTTTCTCTGTATATCCTCAAGCAGGATTGACTCTAAGGTCAATGCAGAGAGTTGCCCATAAATAATTTCCATTCCAAAATCTGACAACTCCTTCTGCAGTGGTAGGGCTAATGATGACAAAGACATCAGGGATGCACTGCATTTTCTACTTAGTGCATCTGCCACTTTATTAGCTTTGCCTGGGTGGTAGAGGATTTCATAATCATAGTCTATGACCAACTCTAGCCACCTGCGCTGTGTTTAAATCTTTCTGGGTGAAGAAATACTTTAAACTCTGATGGTCTGTGAAGATTTTGCACTGGACTCCATACAGGTAGTGTCGCCAGAGTTTCAGTGCAAAGACCACAACTGCCAGTTCGAGATCATGAGTGGGGTAGTTCCTCTCATAATCTTTGAGTTGCCTAGAAGCATAAGCTATAACTTTTCCTTCTTGCATGGGTACAGCTCCTAAGCCCATCTTGGAAGCATCACTGTAGATGTCAAAAGTCCTGTCACTCTCTGGAACTGTCAGGATAGGAGCACTGGTCAGTCTCTTCTTGAGCTCTTGGAAACTCTGCTCACATTTATCTGACCATTCAAATCTCTTGTTCTTCCTGGTGAGGGCTGTTAGTGGAGAGGCTATCCTGGAAAAATCCTCAACAAATTTTCTATAGTATCTAGCTAAACCAAGGAAACTTCTGATCTCCCTGGCGTTCTTGGGTCTACTCCAGTTGTTGACCGCTTCTATTTTGGCTGGATCCACTTGGATGCCTTCTCTAGAAATAATGTGGCCTAGAAACGCCACCTGCTCTAACTAGAACTCGCACTTTGAGAACTTAGCATACAGCTGCTTTTGCTGAACGGTCTGCAATACTATCCTCAAGTGTGTGTCATGCTCCTCTGGGGTTCTGGAATAGACTAGAATATCGTCGATGAACACGATGACAAATTTGTCAAGGTATTCTCTGAAAACTCTATTCATCAAGTCCATAAAAACTGCAGGTGCATTAGTCACACCAAAAGGCATGACTACGAACTCATAGTGTCCGTATCTGGTCCTGAAAGCTGTTCTAGGTATGTCACTTTCCTTCACTTTCAACTGATGGTACCCAGAGTGCAGGTCTATCTTTGAGAACACTAGTGCCCCTCTCAATTGATCAAATAAGTCATCGATCCTGGGAAGGGGGTACTTGTTCTTGATTGTCACTTGATTCAGAGCCCTATAATCTATGCACATCCGCATAGATCCATCCTTCTTCTTGACAAACAACACAGGAGCTCCCCATGGTGAATGACTAGGGCGGATGAAGCCTTTGTCAAGCAGCTCCTGAAGTTGTTCTTGTAACTCTTTCAGCTCTGCTGGAGACATGCGGTATGGAGCTTTTGAAATTGGACCGGTACCAGGAACCAGTTCAATCTCAAACTCCACTTCTCTGTTGGGAGGTAGTCCAGGTAGCTCTTCTGGGAATACCTCTGGATACTCACAGACTACCCGAACTTCCTCCTGCTTGGGTCCTTCTTGTTCTTCTGTACTCACAATGTGAGCAAGAAAACCAGCACACCCTTTAGCTAACATCTGGTGAGCTGTGAGAGAAGAGAGAAGCTTCTGGGTCCTCCTCCTTAGCACTCCTGTGAATTCAAAGGTTGGTTCACCTTCTGGACTAAAGATCACTTTCCTTCTGTGGCAGTGCACTAAAGCACTGTACTTGCTGAGGAAATTCATACCCAAAATACTATCAAAATCCTGCATGGCGAGGACTACCAGATCTACATATAGCTCTCGGTCTGCAATTCTGACTAATACAGACCGAAGCCACTGGTTGGATTCCATGACTTCCCCAGAAGGTAGGGTCGTCAGGAACTAGAGGTTCATACTTTCTGTAGGTACCTGTAATTCTTTGGCAAAGGGTACTGATACAAAAGAATGGGCCGCTCCAGTATCAAATAGTGCAGTAGCTAAATGCTGAAAAATAACTACTTGACCTGTTACGACCGTGGAGGCACTAGCATCTTCTTCTTTAGTGAGGGAGAATACTCTGGCACTGGCTGGAACTAGTGGGGCTTCCAACCTTCATTGACTGAGCTAAGGTCCTTCCAGAGTTGTAGGCATATAATGTAGCTAAGGTTTGCCTCCATATTGTATTGGTTGTGGCTGAGGTGCTTTGAACTTGTTAGGACATTCTTTAGCCATGTGTCCTTCCTGCCCACATGAATAACATCCAGTCTTACCCAAAAGATAGGCTCCTGGATGTGTTCTCCCACATTTAGGACAGGGAGGGAACTTGGTATGCTTATTTGCTGGTCTTTCTTTCTGGTTACCTCCTGAGTTCCACTGCTTTCTCTTATTATCTTTGCCCTTCCAGTGCTGCTTATTTGCCTGAGGTTTCTGACTTCCAGCTGTCTTGTCTTCGATCTTGACTGGCTTATGCTGCGCTCATTGTGCCCTGATGTTGTCCAGATAGTGCTCATCAACTAATGCTCTGCTGACCAGTTCTTCGCCAGTCTGGGGCTGGTGAGTTTCACTATTCACATTAAGTGCTATCACTGGCCTGAGCATCCTGAGCATCAGTCTGACTCGTTCCTTCTCCGTGCTTACTAGCTCTGGGCAGAGACAAGTTAGCCTATTGAATTTCTTTACTGCTTCTTCCACTGACAGGTCACCTTGTCTGAATTCTATGAACTCCTCATAGTGCTTATTGGTGATCCGCTGGCGGAAGAATTCTTCATAAAATTCTGCTTCAAAGTCAGCCCAGCTCATCTGATTGACTGCTCTCTTGCTTTTAACTCTCTCCCACCACATACGAGCATCTCCAGATAGGCAAAATGAGGCACACTTGACCTTCTCGACTTCTGGCCAGTACAAGAAGCTCCATGGTGCTCTCCAGTGTCTTGAACCAAGCTTGAGCATCCCAGGGCTCAGTCGTGCCTGAGAAACTCTCTGGCTTCAGTTTCAGCCACTGTATCAGGTATGCTTCTTGTCTTCTGGGTGCTGTGGGGACTTCCACGGCGGCTGGTGGAACCTCAGTCACCACTGGAGTCTCCACATTGATTGTTGGAGGAGTGGGAGGGACTGGCTGCTGATTCGACATCAGATTGACGATCACTTGTTGCTGCTCTGCTACTTGTCTCTGGAGTTGAGCAAAAACTTCAGAGAGATTTGGTTCAGCTATTCTGGGCTCTTCATTCTCCTGAGCTCGGTCCTCAGTACGAGCGGTACGAGGACATCCTCTTCTTGACATCTAGTTATGTAACAAGAGAAAAACTAAAATCGTCTCTATTTTCCCAGACATATATATATATATAAGAGAAACTAAAACTTCTATCTTACTTAAGCACATATGAGCAAACACTCTATACTACAAATAATAAAGAAAGCATAAAAAGAAAACTTAAATACTTTCTTACTTGAAGACGACAAGGCTAGTGCTAATGTGTGATGCTGGAGAATGGGGACTGCTCTGATACCAACTGTAACGACCACCCTTCTTACTATACTATTACTACTCTCTAAAGGTGACCGTTACTTAACTACTAACTCTGTCACGCCCCAGAGGAGTCCCTGTCCGAGAAAATTTCGGCAGCATCTCCCCTGTACGGTGGACAATCTGAAACTTTTCTACATCTCACAAATACCTCAGCCACAGGCGGCTGGAATAATAACAATAAAATAAAACATCACCACGCAGTTATATATAATCTATTCAGCCTCTGGCTGTCACAACCACGCAGTTAAGATAATTAAACAGTAAAATAATACTCTGACTCGAAATCCACCCTACTCCACTACACTCGTAAAACTCAAATCCGACGAACTCACCTCTTCTGCCGTCCAGGCAGGCATGTGGTAGAATAAAAACCAAATCCAAATCCATCGATATAATAAAATCTATATCATGTCCATAAGCAAATAAATCCAGAACATAACAAGTGCAAACAGTCTAGAACAGAAAAGGAAACCAAACGAAAAACCAATCACATCCTCGAGGTCTGCAGGGACCAGCAACTGGAACTCTCTCCTGACAGCATCAACCTGAAAATATCAACAATGGAGGCGGGGTGAGTCCAACACTCAGCAGGTACAGTTGATATGCAAAGTAAAGAAATAACACCTAGCACTAATCATGCGTACAGTCTCCTGATAAAGATAAAGGTAACTACAAACCGAAGAAGACAGGAGAGAATCTGTACTAACCAGGACCCGGTAAAAGGACAAACAGTCCGAAAGGTATAGAAGACCTGTATGCATGTCAATCAAGGTATCCAAGCAATGTGCAGCATATAAGTGCAACAAACACAAACACAAACAATAAATGCATCATGCATATGATGCCAATGTCATGGTCACCCCGGACGCCACCGCCGACCAAGTCGACCTACGTGGGTAGGCGTCGCACTCAGCAACACTACTCCTGACGAGTGATCGAGTGGACGGATGCTGTCGGACATACGTACTCTACCCCAAATCATAAATGGGGAGCGCAATGCTCTCAACTCCCGGTATCTGGTGACGGGAGGGATCTCTAACGTGCTACACGTCACACTACCCATGAGCGGACCAACGGAGCACCTAAGAGCCAAACCGACGTGTTACCACGCTGCACGCTACCCATGAGCGCCACAACGGAGCACCGAAAGTGATGAAACTGGCAAAGTGCTCGACAATAAAGGAGCAATCAATCACTCAGCATGCAATCATGCGAATGGTGCATGTCACTAAACATGGTAATATACTAAACCAATCTCTGGACATATCATAATGTGCACCAAAGCGAATGAATCATATCAAGGTATCTGATCATATAAGGTATCAAACCTAGGTCCTGACATGGTAAAATATGGTTATATCACTACCCATGAGCATGTGGAATCAGGTACATATCCATACAAGATGTAAACAAACAATCAATCAACAGGTAGCATGTATTGGGCAGTGATTAACCGGAACAAGTAAGAAACACAATTAATGCATCTTGTTAATTTAATTACTAAGCATATCAAAGACAATAAGTCAAAAGTACCCGCCTCCAAAAGAAATAGTCCAATCTGACTCCGAGATACTCGTCTCGCGTCAAACTCCTGTGTTAAATTACACGGTTTACTTAACTACTAACTCTACTTAACCGGTATGATCGAAACCACGAGGAGTCCTTACCGAAAAATTTCGACAGAGTCTCCCCTGTACCGGTGACCAAATTCATTAATACATGCAAATAATAAACCATCAGCCACATGCGGCTGGTATATATACTTAACAACCACGCAGTAATAAGGCACAACAACTTAAAAAAAACTATTCTAGCAATAGTAAATGAATAAAGCTCCAACAGTGGAAACAACTAAACTAACAATGCGGAATAGACTCAATTAGCAACATCAGAAAAATAAGAAACAACTCTTTAACAATCTCAATTGACATAAAGCATAAAGTACGACTCAATTCCCCAGATCTCTCCCACAGTCCTGGCATCACACACCATCCACACCACCTTGTCGCCTTCCTTGCTAAATCTTTTCCTTTCCTTTATCTGCAGTAAGAGGAAATGCAATCTATAAGCAAAATTTGCTTAGTAAGCGCTATCTAACTCACAAAAACACGGATATGCATGTATACAAGAAGAACTAGAAACTGTATGCTCTAAAAGAAAATAAAGCATAAACATAGCTGCTCATGTCAAACTAATAGCAAAGAAAAGCTAAAGAATCTACTCATATAATTCTAATAGCTAATCATGCTATACAAGGATAAAACTACATGCTGGAAGATAAAGCTAATCATGCTAAATAACTAATCAGGAAACAAACAAAACTAATACTGCATGCTTCGAATTAAAAGAAACTAAACTTTCTGACTCTAAGCATAAATGAAGCTTGTTTCGTTTGTTTCAAAACTTATACTTTATTACTTTAAAATAATAATCAACTTCTCTTGGGGCCCAGGCTTAGCACCAATGCGCGCTCCCTAATAGGGACTGTGGTAGCTAGTCATCAGTCCTACGAGGGTAAAGACCTTGGTCTTACTAGGGCTAAGACCTTGGAATTGGTCACCTGGATTTGTTTAACGACAACCTTGGAAGTCGGGTACTAGCCTTTCTTTAAAATAAAATACTTATTATCTTTTTATCTTCTTATAATAAAATGCCTTGGCATTTCTTTGAGCACTTGGTGTGCTACAGATCCCAATACTTAAAATTTAGGGATCCTATCATGACCTTGGTCTTTTCTTACTTATAACTTCTCATAAAAGGGTAAATGAAAACAAAACATGCCTAACGCTTAACCTATTTTCATAAGGGAATCTATTTTATTCTGAAGATCCTATCGCAGTATAAATACTGAATCTTGGACTTGTAACTTGACTGTGACAAACATAGTGGAATAGTTACTTTCGCTAGGACCAAGGCAAAAAGGCAAAGGAGAGGGTTCTGTCGTTATAAGAAGAAAACTCACGACCTCCATGTCTTACACCAATGTCATTTGAGTAAAACAAGTAAGTTTGCTGCCAATGTCATATGTGATGAAAGGGTACTAAAGAGATGAGCAGTTTAGATAGCTGTCCAGTGAAAGACTATAACTTATAAGAGGTATATCCGATCCAATTGAGCTAGATAACAAGATTCAAAATCTGAGAAAGTAGTGCCAACAAGCAGGCAAAGGCATACGTTTTATATAACAGTTCTTGAAGGATAAATATACATTGCTAAGATTTAAAGCTACGAACTTAAATAACAGAAAAAGATGAAACATAATGGTTGATCAAATACCCAAACAACATCATGAGAATTCTTAAGTTTCATGGAAGCAAGTATCAAAAGAACAAGCCGAAACCTACAGACTATAAATTTCCTTTGCGGGATCATAGATCTATACAATTTTATAGACCACCTCCTATTCTTTCAGGTTACTTACCGAATAAGAGAACTTTGATTAACCTCATTCTTTATTCCTAACCAAACAAGATAAAGGACTATTTTATTTATTTATTGTTTCTTCTTTCCCGTTTCAACTTCTTCACTGTCCAAAAAAAAAGGCCAGAAAGAACAAAATCGAATAATATTGTCTCCAACACAAATTATTGGATCATCCAAATAAATAGACCAGTAAAACAAGAAGTCGTAGAGATTTCTATAATTATCAAAAATTGAGACATGATCATCAGAAGAGTCATTCAACAGAGATACAAGAAAAGTTGATAAAACTCATGGCAGCAAAGTGAAGTAATTCTGCTTAGTGAAGAAAAACTAGGGTTCACGGTATCAAGATGTGAAACTAGGGTTCACTGTGAAAGAAAAGTTTGCTGTGCAGTGAAGAAACAAATTCTAGGGTCCATGTGTGCTTCGGAAGCAAAGTGAGAAACTAAAGAAATTCAGAGCTATCCTACTGCAGGTGAGTAGCAACTTACCTCGGTTCCTTGGACTCACAGCCGAAGAGGGAGAGATCTAGGGTTTCGGAGGGATGAAGATCTCGGTGGCTTCTTTGCGTTTCCGAGCTCCTCTCGTCGAGGTGGTCACGCACGGGTGAAGACCGACCGGAAAACGGTGCTCGTCGGCCGCCGGAGACGTGCCCTAGGTCATCTTCATTTCCGCCCAAGAGTGAGTCGCGCCGCGCGTGCGTGAGAGGAGAAGAGGGTTTCGGGAAAGGAGTGGAAAAGAAATAACTTAACCCTCTTAAACCTAGGTATTTCGGTTTTAATTATAACTTAAATACTATTTGGTTCGGGTTTTACTAAGAAACCCGCGACTGGTCTGTTGGTTAAACGAACCTCTACTTAACTCGAGGTCCACGGTTCGAATATCGGCTTGGACATTTTTTGTCAAAATTTCTTTCGTTTAGTAAAAATACCAAACGACCTCCAAAAAATTACATAAAAATACTCTAAAAATTCCTAAAAATCTCTAGAATATTTTAAAAGCATTTCCAAATATTTTTAAGGACATTTAGAACTCGAAATAGGGAAAATTGGGTAGTTACACTATCGGGCTTATTGATTTATCGAACTAAATCTCACCCATTGATAAATTAAAGAAATGAATATCAAATATATGTACTTGATATTATATTAGGATTAAGAGCACACACTTTCATAATAACTAAGGTCTAGTTCTTTTATCAAGTAAGTATAAAAAGAACTTACCTAAAATGGTTCTACTCAATACACTTAGAGTGTACTAGTGTAATTTATTTGTCAAGATAAACTAATACCCAATTATACTACGACTATTCCAATGGTTTGTTCCTTTCCATCTTAGTCGTGAGCAACTGTTTATAATTTATAAAGAACCGATAACATGATCTTCTGTGTGTGACACCACACACCATGTTATCTACAATATAAATTAATTGAACAACTACATTTATCATAAATGTAGACATTTGACCAATGTGATTCTTATTTCTAGATAAATGTTTATACCAAAAGCTAGGCTTTTAGTATACATCCTAACAGGTTGTACTAGTGTTAGAGAACTCTACTTATTTATGCTTACCAGTTTTATTTGTTTAACTCTGCACAAATAGGAATATGTTGGGTAGAATAGATTTTGATTTTCAAATCATTTTCCTACCTTTATTCTTAAATGTTTTACTTGTTTTCAAAATCATCTTGTGTTTTAAAAATTCTAAGAAAAATTTTGTTTTCAAAATTCCAATTTTACTAGATTTTCAAATTTGGACTTAGCCTAGGCTCTACCTTAGAAATCATGTTCCCCTAAAATTCATCCAGAGCATCTCACAAACACCTAGGCTTACCTTGATTGTGCTTGAAAAACTTAGAATGGTGTGAGATTCATAGGGTACAGTCTGGACTCAAGAATGCTTATATCTGTGCATCAATATGAGTCTGGGCATTAAATACCTAATTTACAGTAATCAAGTCAAGTCATCCAGTCCTAGTCAAATCTAACTGGATCTATTGACTTAACTTGACTAACCAAGTGAAAGTTGTTGTCCTCTATGCAATTAGCTAGTAGCTAGATGGTTAGACATGTGGCCAAGAAATTAAGTGTTTGATTTTTAGGGTTACTCAACTTGCACATTAGGGCTCTGATATCTTATTAAAAGAACTTAGTTAACTTGCAATCAATTTAACTCGACTCATGCTTGGACATTAAGGTTTAAACTTATCGCTCCTTGGCCGTTAAGTATTTTGGAATTCATTATTCGTTTAAATAGTTTTTTAAAAATAGTCTTAGACTTTCTTAATATTTTTTTATATATACTTTTCAAAGTCTTTTGAAAATTTAGTGAAGTTTATTTTTTTCTCTTTCCAAGTTATTGTTCAAAAAGCTTGTTCAAAATTAAGAAAATATTTACCAACAAAGTTTTTCGAATCTATCTAATAGAGTTTGAAAATTTATTTTTCCCCAAAGATTTCAACTAAGTTTCAAAATTGGCTAAAGTTATTTTTCAAAGTAAACTTTTTACTAGCTCTTTAAACTTAGTTGAAAAAAAATTATCTCTTTAGACATTTAGCTAAGAGTTTTACAATGAAAATTAATTATAAAAAGCTAAGTATTTGAAAAGTTCTTTAAATTAGCCAAATATCCTTTCTTTAAAGCTAAGTGTTTTCTTTAAAAAATTTTCCCAAGCTTAATTCAATTTTCATACTTAAGAAAATCCCTTTTTAAAAGACTTTTAAGTTTAATGAAAAATCTTTAAATAAAGTCTTTAAAAGCTTAAGTTTTCAAAATTTTGGCTAAACAGAGTTGTTTTGCACTTAATATATTTTCACTTAGCAAAATTTTACTAAGTTTTTCCTACAAAGTTTTAAAAATCAGGTGTTTTAAATGTTATTTTTGGGCTTCAACATTCTTACAAATTTTCCCTACAGGTGTTTTAAATGTTATTTTTTGGCTTCAACATTTTTACTAAGTTTTTCCTACAAAGTTTTTTGATATATGGCAAAGGGGGAGAGTAAGACAAAAAATTCAAATTAAGGATAAGAGTTCTCTTATTAAGGGGGAGCCTTAACTTTGAAAATTTTTAATTTACCTTAACTTTGAAAATTTTAAATTTACCTTAACTTTTATAAAGTTTAAAACTTCTTTAGCTTGTACTTAACTTGTTACTTAAGTATGCTTACGTTTGTGCTTAAACTTCTTATTTAAAAGAATGCTTATGTTTATTTATGCATTTTGTTTTACTTAACTTTGAATGTGAGTTGCCATAATAAAAAAGGGGGAGATTGTTGGTGCGGGATGCATCAGACGATCGAACCCAAGTTTTGATAATGGCAAAGGGTTCAAAGTTAAGTCGTCTTGTGATCTAACAGTTTGAATGAGCTTGCAGGAAAAGTCCTAAGTGTACTTAGACAAAAGTCATAGCTGCGGTTAGGCAGGTGGAAAACCCTAGGGGGTGGTACCCCTAGGTTATAGGGGGTGGTAACCCTATGCGGAAAGTCTTGGCGGGTTGAGAGCTTCAGGCAAAAGTCTTAGGGGGTGGTAACCCTAGGTGGAAAGTCCTGGTGTCGCGAACCAGGTGGAAGACTGGACGGGCCGGGAAGCGGGAGTCCAGTAGAAAGTCCGGAAGCTTCGAACGCTAAGCAAAAGTCCAGTCGATCTGGAGGATCGCACTGGCAACAGGTAAATCTCCTGAGTGGAGTAGGTGAGGATGCGTTCCCCGTAGAGGGAACAGTAGGC
The DNA here is from genome assembly GCF_018446385.1 of Zingiber officinale. Classification (NCBI taxonomy): domain Eukaryota; kingdom Viridiplantae; phylum Streptophyta; class Magnoliopsida; order Zingiberales; family Zingiberaceae; genus Zingiber; species Zingiber officinale. The sequence continues at coordinate 150,900,473 of NC_055987.1, forward strand.
GTCGGGTCGACCTAGGGTTTCCGGTTGGAAATTCGAAGTCAGACTCGGACAATCCGATGACTGTCGACTATCATTTGTTATATCGTTTCTGTGCTAACTTTGTTTTGCAGGGTATGTGTTTGGGCCTAACACATTTTGCAGGAACAAAGAAGCAACTTTGGCCTCAAACGAACAGTGTCTGAGGCGCCTCCATGGGGCTTGGAGGCGCCTCGGGTGCGAGCCAGCAGAAGTCTGCGCAGAAGACCTGGAGGCGCCTCGGACGTCGCTGGAGGCGCCTTGGACCAAGCATTGGAGGCGCCTTGGAGTAGCTTGGAGGCACCTTCAAAGGGATAAGGCGCGACCGGATCAAGGCTTATCACCGCGACGGACTCGGGGCTTGGAGGTGCCTCCGACAGGCTTGGAGGCGCCTCAGACAGGCTTGGAGGCGCCTCCAGCACAGCATAAAAGAGAGGTTGAGGCAGCAGCTCAGAACAACAATTTCTAAGTGATCAAGCTACAACGTGCTGCTTCAAAAACATCCTGAAGTGCTGCTATAAGTTCCCGACGACCCGGAGATCCGAAATAACTATCTGTCGTCGGTATAATTGTTTTTTTAATTACTGCATTGATTGTAATTCATTTGTAACCTTTTACCGAGCTTATAGTTGTTGCCCCACAGAAAGCGATCAATGATCGCGGGCCTTGGAGTAGGAGTCGTCACAGGTTCCGAACCAAGTAAACATCATGTGTTTGCGTGTGCTCTTGTTTTCTCTTTTATTTTCGCTACATTTAATTACTCGTATTTTATGATTCCTAAACGAAATAGCCACGAGTGCTATTCACCCCCCCTAGCACTTCTCGATCCAACACTCAGCTTACCCAGCTGGACAAAAATGATAACAAGGCTTACACAACCACCAGATCACAATAGCAACCATCACATATCAAACTCCAAAAACATAGATAAATTCTTACAACACCGAAACCACCGAATACTAAATGCAAGAAAAGTGGAAATAAAACAAATGATAGACTTCAGATATGTCGTGAAGAGGAAACAAAACCGATAAAAGCCCTCAGATATGATATGGGGACTGGCAGATAGCATACTCCAAGCAACTCCATAACAACTACCTGCTATCTGAAATCATAATGGTATAAACAAGATAATGAGTATAGGTACTCAGCCGGTATTAGACAGATTAAAGCATGATTTATATAATGATATAGAAATCAAAGTGTACAGTCTCCAAAAGGAAATAAGAAATAGATCATGTTATCCTAATATGATACAATTAACCATATCTGATACAACAACTGTATAAGATCATACCTGACACAATAAATGTACATACCCAATCAGAATCAATAGCATGATACAACGACCAGTAAACTCACCGGGTCAGGAATCGATCTACTCGTAACACCTGTACAATAAATATATATACTACCGCATATACATGTAAAATAAATGACATGTATGAAATATGGCAATCAAATGCAACAATCATACCTCAAACAAAAACAACATCTCACAACCACATGCCACTAATATCTACTAGCATGAATGCAAATAAATCTCCACAGATGCACCGCGCATCATATGCAAAAATGCACATGCATGTCATATGTGTTGGGACTGAAATGTAGCTAGAGGGGGGGTGAATAGCTCGTCGCATGCTCGTGGTCGGTGTTGCTTGTTTCTTCCAAGATGTGCAGTGGAAATATACAAGAAACAACACACACAACGCTAACAAGTAGATTTACTTGGTATCCACCTCCAAAGGAGATGACTAGTCCAAAGATCCACACACTCACACACACACCCACTAATGAACACTCCTTTTCGGTAACTACCGAAGGCGGAGAAGCCCTACAAGTTCACACTATAAGAAGAAAGGGAAATGATACACAAATACAAGCAAAAGCTTACAATGAGTATAGAAAACCCTAACCCTAGCTTTCTTCTTCAGCTGTAGATCCTGTTAGAGTGTATACTGAAAGCCTAAGCTTTTGTAAACATTTATTTTGAATAAAGAATCACATTTGGTCAAATTGTCTACATTTAGTTGTTCAATTAATTTATATTGTAGATAACATAGTATGTCGTGTCACATACAGAAGAGGATGTTATCAGTACCTTATAAATTATAAACAGTAGCTCACGACCAAAATGGAAAGGAACAAACCATTGGAAGGTCGTAGTGTAATTAGGAATTAGTTTATCTTAACTATATAATTACACTAGTACACTTAGAGTGTATTGAGTAGGACCATTTGAGGTTGTTTCTTTTATACTGACTTTATAAAGGAACAAATACCTCAGTTATTATGGAAGTGTATGCTCTTAATCCTAATATAATAACAAGCACATATATTTAATATTTATTTCTTAATTTATCAATGGGTGAGATTTAGTTCGATGAATCAATAAGTCCGATAAGTTGGGAAATGATATCACTTATAGTGTGTGTTGTTGATTATAGAAGGAAACTGTGTCCTAGTAATCTAGGTTGATAATGTCCCCAAGATGAGCTCATAAAGATTGTCATGTTAAACCCTGCAGGTGGACTTAGTCCGACATGACGATAAGGTTGAGTGGTACTATTCTTGGATTAAGATATTAATTAAATGAGTTGTCAGTAACTCACTTAATTAGTGGACATTCGACATCTTAAACACAGGGAGACTAACACACTCATAATAAGAAGGAGCCCAAAAATATAATTTGGGATTGGTGCGGTAGTTCAATAATAGTTCTCTAGTGGAATGAATTATTATTGATAAAATTAAGTTGTGTGTTCGGGGCGAACACGGGATGCTTAATTTTATCGGGAGACCAAAACCAATTCCTCCTCTCGGTCCCTATCGTAGCCTCTTATTTATAGAGTACTATACCCACCTATACCCACCTTCATACCCATGATAAGGGGGCTGGCCAAGCTAGCTTGTGGTTCAAGCTAGGGCCGGCCAAGCCTTGGTTCATGGGTGGCCGACCCTAGCTTGAACCCAAGCTTATGTGGCCGGCCCCCATTAAATTTAAAAGAATTTTAATTTTAAAATTTTCTTATGTGGAAGATATAATTTATTGAAGAGAATTAAAATTAAAATATCTCTTCTACAAAAGATTAAGAAAAGAGATTAGATCTCTTTCCTTATTTGTAGATAGGAAAGATATTTTATTTTTTCTCTTTGAAAATTATTCACATGTTGAAAAATTAAAATTATAGAAATTTCTTTTTATCAACCATGAAGGGATTTTAAAGGGAAATTTTATTTTTTAAAATTTCCGAAGACAAATAAGGAATTTTTAATTGTTGATTGAAAATTGTCTTGTTTGATCTCCATGAGGTGGCCGACCATTACAAGTTTAATTGGGAAATTTTATTTTATTTTTCTCAATTAATTCATGTCAAGGAAAGTTAAGGAAATTTTATTATAATTAAATTTCCTTATTTACCAAAGCTAAGGAATATAAAAGAGGGGGTTGGGGTGCCTTCATGAGACACATCTCTATTATTCTCTCCCTCTTTTCCTTGGTGTTGTGGCCGGCCATCCTCTCTCCCTCTCTTCCTCTTTGTGGTGGTCGAAACCTTCTCTTGCTTGGAGCTCTTGTGGTGGCCGGATACTACTTGGAGAAGAAGAAGGAGAAGGAGAGAAAGCTTTCATCCCTTGGAGTTTGGTTGGTGTTTTTTTCTTCATCCTTGGTAAAGCTTTTGATTTGGCCGAACCTAGCAAGGAGGAGAAGAAGGTGCTTTGGTGGTCCTCATCTTGGAAGATCGTTGCCCACACAATGTCTAAGGTTAGAAGAGGAATACGGTAGAAGATCAAGAGGTCTTTCTAGAAGGTATAACTAGTATTTTTCCTTTCCGCATCATACTAGTTATTTTTGGAAATAATACCAAATACAAGAGGCATACGATTTTAGTGTTTCCAATTTGTTTTCGATGTAATGTTCTTTTATTTTTCTTTTCCTTGTGATTTGATTGTTCTTTTCGGTTGACCTAAAGTTATTTTAGGAAATTAAATATTAGCTTTCCTTAAAAGGTTTTGTCTAGTTGGTGGTGGTTGCTCCCATATCCAAGAAGGTCATGTGCCTCGCCACGTCAGTACTGGGAACCAATTATGGAAATTAATATTTAATGGAATTAATAACCTAGGTGATTTGGATCGAACGTGTTAAGTTCCGCAGGAGATCCAAGTCAAAACCTAAAAGAACAAATAGATTAAATTTGGATCAAACGTGTTAAGTTCCGCAGGCGATCCAAGTTTAATTTAAAAGAACACATGGTAGCTAGGAAAAAGGTTCAGACCTTTGTACAAAATTTTTATACAGTGGAACCATTAGGTTTTCCGAGTAGCAACCAACAATTGGTATCAAAGCTAGGGTTTTGCCTCTGTGTATTTTGGTATTAGTTTAATTATGCACATGACATACATAATTTAGGCAGGTTAATAGTAGGATGTGCTAACTTTGTGGATGCAGGATCCAACTATTATGGCTTATAGTTTTCTTTATGTGTGTGATTGGACCCTTGGACATGTCAAGGGCAATTATATGTGTGTGCATGATTGTATTATAAAATACAGCAGGAGCTGTATTTAGTTTTATTAGGATTTTATTTTTGATCTAGTTACATGTACATTCCTTTTATGGAATATCGGATCGATGGATGTAAATTTTTATTTTATGTTCGATCTAGTTTACATGTACATTCCTTTGAGGAATATAGGATCGAAAAATGTAAAATTCTATTTGTGTCGTGGATCGAATCTTGCAAGGCGTGGAACCTTTTGAGGACCAGAGGCGCAACGGAACAAGGAGCAAGATGGATGCGACAGCAAGACCCGGTGGCGGTGGCCAAATAAGGCAGCAGCTAGGGTTGGCGACACACAGAGGACAACAATAGATAAAAGTCATAATAGTTGAAAATTAGTTTTTCATTTATTGCTTTTATATTGTGCTGTGTGTGCATGTTAGTATACATGTCTAGTAGGCTAGCATAGTTAAAATTCCTCATTTATAAATAACTAAGTGGGAGAGGGATTTTAAATAAATTCCACGGTCTCCATTACTGGTTTGTAAGTGATGCAAACAAGCTTGCGCGTTGGCTCTGAGTGCCTTCCTCCATATCGGATGAGCTTGTTTGTGGATCACTAGAACAAACTTCCATTTTGGATGACTATAGGAAGTTAATTAAGAGCGTGTGATCTTCCCCATCGGAAGGGGCACAATCTTATTAATGGACTTAGTGTCAAGTAGTGGTATACACTTAGGCACGTCTAAAGTATCCTCCCCATCGGAGTCACTGCTATTATTCGTGTGACCAAAGGATACCAACTATTAATTTTATTTGTCAAAAAGTTAGGTTGACAAGATAATAAAATTAATGGGTTGAAACCCTCCTTTTACAAATGTTGAATTTGTATACGTCCACACTATCGTGGCATACAAAATTCACGGTGTTTCGAGGTGTTGGTTAATTTAAAATAGTATTGTTTGAGGAATCAATATTATTCTAAATTTAGAGTTCTCACCAAAAGTTATTTGTGATTCTTAGGATGACTTTCAACCCACTATCCATCATACTACAACAGAATAGACTTACTGGTCCTAATTACATAGATTGGAAAAGGAACCTGGACATTGTTCTTACTGCTGAAAGCTATAAGTTTGTACTGACTGAGCCTTGTCCTGATGCACCCACTGGTGAATCTACCCAAGAGGAGATTGAATATCATAGGAAATGGGTAAAAGCAGATGAGATGGCGCGGTGTTACATTTTGGCTTCAATGTCAAATGTATTGCAACATCAGCATCAAGATTTACCAACAGCTTATGATATTATGAACAATCTCAAGGAACTCTTTGGTCATCAGGATCGGGCTTCTAGACAAGAAGCCATGAGAAAGATAATGACAGCCACCATGCAAGAGGGTACTCCTGTGAGGGATCATATCCTAAAGATGATGGCTTATCTGAACGAAATACAGATCCTTGGAGGAGAAATTGATGGGGAAACCCAGATCGATATGATCCTCCAAACACTACCTAGAAGTTTTGAGCAATTCCGCCTGAATTACAATATGAACAAAAGGGTATATTCATTGGCGGAACTACTGACAGAACTTCAGGCAGCAGAAGGTTTGTTTCGTCACAATTCTCATATTCACTATGCTGAAAATGGTTCTACTTCTAAACCGAAAGGAAAGAAGAAGAAGAAACAAGTTGGTTCAGCAAAGAAAGTGAATAAATCTCAGAGTACAGGACCTAAAGTTGGAATGAAGAAGCCGAAGGGCAAGTGCTTCATCTGCAAGCAGTCAGGGCATTGGAAGGCGGACTGTCCTCGTAGGAATCAAAACAACAAAGGTATATCTCATGCTCTGGTTGTTGAAACATGTTTAGCGGTGTTATCTACCAGCACCTGGTGTGTAGATACGGAGCCACTGATCATGTCTGCAATTCTTTGCAGGGGTTCCAGGAAACTCGACGACTAACTGAAGGAGAGATTACAGTCTACATGGGCAATGCTACTAAGGTGGCGGTTGTTGCAGTGGGAGACGTCTACTTATCTTTTAATAGAAATAGAAATTTGGTTTTAAGAAATTGTCTTTATGTACCCAGTTTTAGAAAGAATTTAATTTCAGTTTCTAAACTGTTTTTAGATGGATATTCAGTTTCCTTTAGTAACGATGTAGTTATTAAGAGAAATAAAGTGATTATCTGTTCTGGTGCATTAGTTGGCAATTTGTATACTTTAAATCCAATTTCTCCCACAAAGCAAAACAAGGAAATTTATAATTCATATTCTAACTCTAATAAGAGAAAAGAACCTTCAGAAATGAACCAAGCATATCTTTGGCATCTAAGGCTTGGTCATATTAACTTAAGTAGGATTCAGAGGCTTACAGCCGATGGACTTTTGGGTTCATTAGAGTTGAAAAATTTTTCAACTTGTGAATCTTGCTTGGAAGGTAAAATGACCAAGAGGCCTTTTAAGGCCAAGGGGTATAGAGCCAAAGAAGTGTTAGAATTGGTTCATTCTGATTTGTGTGGTCCTATGTCTGTCCAAGCAAGAGGTGGTTTTGAATATTTTGTCTCTTTTATAGACGATTATTCAAGATACGGATACATTTACCTAATGCACCGCAAGTCCGAGTGCTTTGATAAGTTCAAAGAGTACAAGGCTGATGTGGAGAAACGACTAGGTAAAAGTATCAAGACATTACAGTCTTATCGTGGTGGCGAATACCTCTTAGGAGAGTTTAGGAATTACTTATCAGAGGCCGGGATTCAATCCCAACTATCTGCACCTGGTACACGCCAACAGAATGGAGTGGCAGAACGAAGGAATAGGACTCTTATGGAAATGGTTAGATCGATGATGAGTTATTCAGAATTACCAAATTCGTTTTGGGGATACGCTCTGGAAACAGCAGTGTACATTCTAAACTTAGTACCTTCTAAATCAGTTTCTTCTACTCCCACAGAATTGTGGAATGGGCGAAAGCCCAGTCTAAGACATATTCAGATTTGGGGTAGTCCAGGACATGTGCTGAAACCAGATGCTGATAAGTTAGAATCTCGTACAGAAGTTCGCGTGTTTGTGGGGTATCCCAAAGGAACGAAAGGTGGTTTATTTTATAGTCCTAAAGACCAGAAGGTCATTGTTAGCACCAATGCCCAGTTTTTAGAAGAAGACTATATAATGAATCACAAGCTCAGTAGCAAAGTTGTTTTAGAAGAACTTAGAGAGGATACGTCTACTTCAGTACCAACAGTACAAGATGGACTACCACAAGAGACTGCAACACGTGTCACACATGATACACAACCACAGACAGTGCCTCGTCGTAGTGGGAGGGTTGTAAGGCAGCCAGAAAGATTCATGTTTTTGGGAGAGTCTTTGGACTTGATCCTGGGTAAACATGAACCTGATCCCCGAACATATGACGAAGCACTCCAAGATATAGATGCAGCATCTTGGCAAAAGGCAATGAATTCTGAAATAGAGTCTATGTACTCTAATAAGGTCTGGGAGCTTGTAGAACCATCTGATGGTGTAAAAGCCGTTGGATGCAAGTGGATCTATAAAAGGAAAAGAGGGGCAGATGGGAAGGTAGAAACCTTTAAAGTTAGGCTTGTTGTGAAAGGGTACACTCAGAAAGAGGGAATCGACTATGAGGAGACCTTTTCACCGGTAGCCATGCTTAAGTCTATCCGGATACTCTTATCCATTGCTGCTCATATGGATTATGAGATTTGGCAAATGGATGTCAAGACAGCTTTCTTTAATGGAAGTCTTGAAGAGAACATCCATATGAAGCAACCAGAAGGGTTTATTGAAAAAGGCAAAGAGCATCTAGTGTGCAAGCTCAATTGGTCCATTTATGGACTAAAGCAGGCTTCAAGGTCTTGGAACATCCGGTTTAATGAAGTAATCCAGTCATATGGATTTATTCAGTGTCCGGATGAGTCTTGTGTATACAAGAAGTGTAACAGAAACGTGGTGGTATTTCTTGTACTATACGTAGATGATATTTTGTTAATTGGAAACAATGTCAAGGTATTATCGGGCGTAAGGGTATGGTTGTCCAAACAATTTGATATGAAGGACTTAGGAGATTGTGCACACATTCTTGGGATCAAAGTTATAAGGGATCGCAAGAAAAGAATGTTGTGTCTGTCCCAAGCTTCATATATAGATACAATCCTTGCTCGATTTAGCATGCAGGATTCCAAGAAAGGCTTCTTACCTTTTAGGCATGGAATAGCTCTATCTAAAGAGATGTCTCCGAAGACATCAAAGGAGATAGAGGACATGAAAGTAGTTCCTTATGCTTCGGCTGTAGGAAGCCTAATGTATGCAATGCTATGTACGAGACTTGATATCTGTTTTGTCGTGGGCATGGTTAGCAGATATCAGAGTAACCCTGGACAAGGACATTGGACTGCGATAAAGCATATATTAAAGTACCTGAGAAGGACTAGAGATTATATGCTAGTTTACCAAGCAGACGATTTGCTCCCTGTGGGTTACACGGATTCAGATTTCCAATCAGATAGGGACAACAGTAAGTCTACATCAGGCTATGTGTTTACTTTGGGAGGTGGAGCCATTGCATGGAGGAGTGTTAAGCAGAAATGCGTTTCGGACTCAACCATGGAAGCTGAGTATGTAGTAGCCTCTGAGGAGGCTAAAGAAGCAGTATAGCTCAGGAACTTTCTAATGGACTTAGATGTGATTCCTGGTTTGCCCAAAATCATCACAATTTATTGTGATAATAGCAGTGCAGTTGCAAACTCGAAGGAACCACGAGCCCATAAGGCAAGTAAACATATAGAGCGCAAGTACCACCTGATACGAGATATCGTGAAGCGAGGAGAAGTTGTCATCGCCAAGATTGCATCAGCAGATAACCTGGCAGATCCTTTCACTAAGGCCCTTCCAGCAAAAGCTTTTGATCGGCATGTGGAGGGAATAGGAATCAGATGTATGGCAGAAGATATGATAGCTTATTCATTAGTATAAGTGGGAGATTGTTAGAGTGTATACTGAAAGCTCAAGCTTTTGTAAACATTTATTTTGAATAAAGAATTACATTTGGTCAAATTGTCTATATTTAGTTGTTCAATTAATTTATATTGTAGATAACATAGTATGTGGTGCCACATACAGAAGAGGATGTTATCAGTACCTTATAAATTATAAACAGTAGCTCACGACCAAAATGGAAAGGAACAAACCATTGGAAGGTCGTAGTGTAATTAGGAATTAGTTTATCTTAAATATATAATTACACTAGTACACTTAGAGTGTATTGAGTAGGACCATTTGAGGTTGTTTCTTTTATACTGACTTTATAAAGGAACAAATACCTCAGTTATTATGGAAGTGTGTGCTCTTAATCTTAATATAATAACAAGCACATATATTTAATATTTATTTCTTTAATTTATCAATGGGTGAGATTTAGTTCGATGAATCAATAAGCCCGATAAGTTGGAAAATGATATCACTTATAGTGTGTGTTGTTGATTATAGAAGGAAATTATGTCCTAGTAATCTAGGTTGATAATGTCCCCAAGATGAGCTCATAAAGATTGTCATGTTAAACCCTGCAGGTGGACTTAGTCCGACATGACGATAAGGTTGAGTGGTACTATTCTTGGATTAAGATATTAATTAAATGAGTTGTCAGTAACTCACTTAATTAGTGGACATTCGACATCTTAAACACAGGGAGACTAACACACTCATAATAAGAAGGAGCCCAAAAATATAATTTGGGATTGGTGCGGTAGTTCAATAATAGTTCTCTAGTGGAATGAATTATTATTGATAAAATTCAGTTGTGTGTTCGGGGCGAACACGGGATGCTTAATTTTATCGGGAGACCAAAACCAATTCCTCCTCTCGGTCCCTATCGTAACCTCTTATTTATAGAGTACTATACCCACCTATACCCACCTTCATACCCATGATAAGGGGGTCGGCCAAGCTAGCTTGTGGTTCAAGCTAGGGTCGGCCAAGCCTTGGTTCATGGGTGGCCGGCCCTAGCTTGAACCCAAGCTTAGGTGGCCGGCCCCCATTAAATTTAAAAGAATTTTAATTTTAAAATTTTCTTATGTGGAAGATATAATTTATTGAAGAGAATTAAAATTAAAATATCTCTTCTACAAAAGATTAAGAAAAGATATTAGATCTCTTTCCTTATTTGTAGATAGGAAAGATATTTTATTTTTTCTCTTTGAAAATTATTCACATGTTGAAAAATTAAAATTATAGAAATTTCTTTTTATCAACCATGAAGGGATTTTAAAGGGAAATTTTATTTTTTAAAATTTCCGAAGACAAATAAGGAATTTTTAATTGTTGATTGAAAATTGTCTTGTTTGATCTCCATGAGGTGGCCGGCCATTACAAGTTTAATTGGGAAATTTTATTTTATTTTTCTCAATTAATTCATGTCAAGGAAAGTTAAGGAAATTTTATTATAATTAAATTTCCTTATTTGCCAAAGCTAAGGAATATAAAAGAGGGGGTTGGGGTGCCTTCATGAGACACAACCTCTATTATTCTCTCCCTCTTTTCCTTCGTGTTGTGGCCGGCCATCCTCTCTCCCTCTCTTCCTCTTTGTGGTGGCCGAACCTTCTCTTGCTTGGAGCTCTTGTGGTGGCCGGATACTACTTGGAGAAGAAGAAGAAGAAGGAGAGAAAGCTTTCACCCCTTGGAGTTTGGTTGGTGTTTTTTTCTTCATCCTTGGTAAAGCTTTTGATTTGGCCGAACCTAGCAAGGAGGAGAAGAAGGTGCTTTGGTGGTCCTCATCTTGGAAGATCATTGCTCACACAACGTCCGAGGCTAGAAGAGGAATACGGTAGAAGATCAAGAGGTCTTTCTAGAAGGTATAACTAGTATTTTTCCTTTCCGCATCATACTAGTTATTTTTGGAAATAATATCAAATACAAGAGGCATACGATTTTAGTGTTTCTAATTTGTTTTCGATGTAATGTTCTTTTGTTTTTCTTTTCCTTGTGATTTGATTGTTCTTTTTGGTTGACCTAAAGTTATTTTAGGAAATTAAATATTAGCTTTCCTTAAAAGGTTTTGTCTAGTTGGTGGTGGTTGCTCCCATATCCAAGAAGGTCATGTGCCTCGCCACGTCAGTACTGGGAACCAATTATGGAAATTAATATTTAATGGAATTAATAACCTAGGTGATTTGGATCGAACGTGTTAAGTTCCGCAGGAGATCCAAGTCAAAATCTAAAAGAAGAAATAGATTAAATTTGGATCAAACGTGTTAAGTTCCGCAGGCGATCCAAGTTTAATTTAAAAGAACACATGGTAGCTAGGAAAAAGGTTCAGACATTTGTACAAAATTTTTGTACAGTGGAACCATTAGGTTTTCCGAGTAGCAACCAACAGATCTGCCTCTTGACTTGGAAAACCTCCAAGAACCTTCAAGAACTGGCGATCTGAACTTTTTGGAGAAGCTCTGGGAGCACAGTGAAGATCTGAGATGAATCAGTGAAGTTCTACCGAAGGAATCGAATGCCTGCAGCTAAATACGACGCCAACGGTCGGATCCCGATCGATTGGATTGCTCCCAATCGATCGAGGAGGCTTTGGATCTATCGGTTGATCGATCCAGAGCGCCTCTGTGCTCTAAGGAATTGCCAGGATCGATCGGTTGATCGATCCAGGCCTTATCGCGCACAAACAGCAGCTCCCAATCGATGCACTGATCGATTAGGACCTTTGGATCGATCCACCAATCGATCCAGAGGGGTTCTATTCGCACGACACTTCTCCCCAATCGATCCACTGATCGATCAGGACAATGTCTGTCGCGGGGACTCACCCTATCGATCGGCCGATCGATTTGGCATGATCCAATCGATCGGCTGATCGATCCAGATCTTGATTTTTGCCCAAACCCAAGTCTAAAGCCCCCTAAACCAACATCCAGTCAACCATGACTTGTTGGTACATAAAACCTAGCATCCGGTCACCCTTGACCAGCTAGGACTCTCTCACCAAGTGTCTGGTGAATCCCTTTGACCCACTTGGACTTTTCTCCTCTTGCCAAGTATCCGGTCAATCCCTTTGACCTACTTGGACTTTCACCAGATGTCTGGTCAACCTTGACCCATCTGGATTTCCCCGTGCCTGGCTTCACTCACCAGAACTTCCCTTCTGCCTAGCTTCACTCACTAGGACTTCTCTTCTGCCTGGCTTCACTCACCAGGTCTTTCACCTAGCTTCACTCACTAGGATTTTCACCTGGCTTCACTTACCAGGATTTTCCTCTGCTTGGCTTCACTCACCAGGACTTTCACCTAGCTTCACTCACTAGGATTTCCTCACTACCTAGCTTCACTCACTAGGTCTTTCACCTGGCTTCACTCACCAGGATTTTCTTCTGTCTGGCTTCACTCACCAGGACTTCCTTTGCCTAACCTCCAAGTTAGGACTTTCACCTGGCTTCACTCACCAAGATTTTCCAGTCAAGTATCCGGTCAACCTTGACCTACTTGACTCTCCATCACAATCTCCACACATGAACAATTGCACCTGCAATCTCCATGTGTTGTCTACATGTATTGTCAACATGTATTGTCAAACCATCAAAACATAAACATTAAGACTCGAGTTTAACCCAATTCAAGCTCAGTCAAACTAGGTCAACCTTGACCTGGGGAATATTACACCAACAATCTCCCAACAATCTCTCCCTTTTTGATGTTTGACAATACCTTCTTTAAGTTAGGCTAATCCCATAGCCTAAACCTCCTTCATGCCACTAGGTAATGAAGGCATAAGTTAAACCCTTCATTCTCCTCCTAAGAGGGCAAACTCCCTCTTAGATAATGAAGTCCTAACTTAAACCCTACATTCTCCCCCTATTGGCACACATCAAAACAAACTCTCCCCCTGAAGAGTTACTCAAACGTTGTTCACAACTTCACTCATTGTGATCAACCCGATAATGAAAGTCTCATACCTTTCATTTTCCTTTAACCCTACATTCTCCCCCAATGTAGACAAATGCCCAACCTTGAGCATTTACAACTTAAACAATGAAGATATCCACTCTCCATTGTAATCCAATGCTCAACCTTGAGCATCTTTCACTAAGGAAGGTTAACCACCTTCCAAGGTGTATGAAAAATAATTTTCATGTCTTTAAAGAGTAACAATCTCTAAAGACATGGTCGTGAACTTCTATCATTGCACCAACAATGACTTGGAATCCCTAAACCTTTAGGAAACCCAAAATTTAGAAGTTTAGAGGTTCAAATGTTCAAGATTCGAAGCAAACCTCACTTAAACTTCTACCTAGTCTACCTTAACCAATCCATCCTTGTTTTCATCATGAAAAATACCCTTTTTATGTATACAAATGTATTTTGAGGGGTTAGGAATGGTTTCCTAGACTAAACTTGGTTTGGAATGCTGAAATCAGGCTTTCCCAGCCAAAATTAGCTTCCTCAATCGATTGGAGTTGGGTCCCAATCGATTTAACCCTGCTGAATCGATCCACTGATCGATTCAGTCTACTTGGATCGATCGGCTGATCGATCCAGCGAGCTTCTGCTCGCGAGAAATGTCTTCTCAATCGATCGCCCAATCGATTGAGGCACTCCAATCAATCCACTGATCGATTGAAGCTCTGAAAAGGCTGAAATACAATTTCAGTCAATTTCAGAAACTCCCCAAAAATTCTACAAATTTTAAAAAGTTATGAAAAATCATTGTAGACATTATTTAGGGCATATAGTATCATGGAAAAATAGTTTTCTAAGAAAATACTTTATATTTTCAAAGATTGACACAAACTTGAAAACTTATAAAAACTTTAGTGTTTTCTTCAAGTTTGTGCTCAACTATTCAATGATGATTACTATCAAAAGATAGCCTTCACCAAGGTTTTTCAGGACATATTTGAAATCATTTTCAAAACCAATTTCCAACCATGTTCTTTGGGCTCAATACACATGACTTGTACATTAGCTTTCCCAATGATTGGAACACACATAACTATGTGTTTTGATGAACTTAAAACTCAAAAGAATGCACTAAATCAACATCTTGAGTTTTTTTCATCTTTCTAACATCTCACTTGTATCTAATGTGTACGAAAACACATACAAGACACCTTATAGTTCATTGTGAGATGTAGATTTTGGTTTTGCCCTAATCTAGGGATCATGCATCTCTATCTAGGTATTTTTGAGATATTGAACATCCACCAAGGATGTTACTTGTTGAATATATGCCATTTGTCCTTAATTGCAAAGAATTAAAAAATTAATGCATGAAATGATATGGCATACATCAAAATGAAATATTTTCAAAAGAAAATTTTCCTATAGCTACATGATGTATGTATGGCATGACATGGTATTTTTGTATTTTCATAATAAGGCATGAGTGCAAAAATAAAACATGATGTCATGGCATATAATGGACAAACAATCATGGCAAGGTTTAGCATAAATAAAATATACCTAGATTATCTATCTAAGTATCCTTAAGCACATAGCTAATCCTAAAACTTAAACCTTAGATTGCCCAATTTCCTCAAGAAAATGCCAAAACCCAACTTGGCATTTCTTTAATCTCTTGAATTAATTATGCCAATTCAAAATTTAAAACATTTCTCAAATGTTGGCATATTTTATTTTTCCACAAGAGTGATCATAAGAAAATACCAAAATCCCACCTAGGTATTTCTTATGATTATCCCCAACTTGTGCCAATTTAAATGATATTAATATCTTCAATTTTGGCACATTTTATTCTTTCCAAGAGTAACAAATTTGAGTTAAGGCCTAGAATGCCTTTAATTTCCTAAGAACATACCAAAATCTCAACTTGGTAGTTCTTATGATTTTTCCAATTTGTGTCACTTAAAATTACATCCAATTTCTCAAAATATGACACATTTTACTCTTTCCAAGAGTAAATCATAAATCCATTTCATTTTCAAAGGTTAATAATAGCCTTGAAAATGCTTCATGAGTGTCAACTTCATCATAATTGGGTTAACTACCCTTCCACTTAGAGTTGACACTCTCTAACCCATCTATGGGGTAGAGAAGATGCTCCTAGGAACCCAAAACATATTAGTGCTCCTTGGATGCTCTAGGTACTCACTAGGGATAACTTCCCTAGATACCTTCCTAGTGACCTTGTTTGGCTTTTTAGAAGCCTTGGTCACATTTTCTAGGTCAACCCTAGGGATTTCTTCCCTTGTGACCTTTTTAGTGACTTTGTTAGACTTCTTAGAAGTCTTAGTCACTTTTGTTGCAAAAATACTCTTAGGGATGACCTCCCTAGTATTTTTGGCTTGCCCACTAGGCCTAGGGTTTGTTTCATAGCTATATGGAACCCTATGGTAAGAAATTACATCCTTCTTGATTTTAGGTTTGTATCCCATCCATTGCTAGGTTGTTCCCCGAAAGGAACGCGTTGCAGGGTCCGACTGTAACGTCTCGGCAAGGACCGCATCTCCAGAACTCGGGTGTAGTAATAAATATGCAAGAGTTCGCGTTACAGGGTCCGACTGTAACGTCTCAGCAAGGACCACTACATCTCCATGAGAACTTGGGTGTAGTGTTAAATAGGCAAAAGTTCTCACACCATAGGTTATATAAGAACAAATATGATAGGAAAACTAATAATCTAAGATTTGGAACATGGAATATAGGAACTCTCACTGGTAAATCAATGGAAGTAGTAGATATGATGATTAGGAAAAAAATTAGTATTTTGTGTGTACAAGAGACAAAATGGATAGGCGAGAAGGCAAAGATGATAGAGAACTCGGGTTTTAAGTTATGGTACACTGGAAAGAGTAAAGCAAGAAATGGAGTGGGTATCATTGTAGATAATTTGTTAAAGGATGAAGTTGTAGGAACAGTTAGAAAAGGAGATAGAATTATAGCCCTTAAGATAATAGTGGCGAAAGAAACTATGAACATAATTAGCGTATATGCACCACAAGTAGGATTAGATGAAGCTACCAAATCAAGATTTTGGGAAGACTTAGATGAAATATTACAAAATATTCCACCAAATGAAATGATTTTAATAGGAAGTGATCTAAATGGGCATGTCAGAGTGAACAATGAGGATTATGAGAGAGTACATGGGAGTTATGGGTTTGGAACGAGGAATGTGGAAGGGAAAACTATATTAGATTTTGCGATAGCATATGACCTTATATTAGCTAATACGTTTTTTTAAAAAAAGAGAAGAACACTTAGTCACATTCAAAAGTGGGAATAATAAATCGCAAATTGACTTTCTTAGAGGTATGGAAGTGCTTAGGGAAACAAGGTATTGAATGACTTACAAAATTATTTAACATGATATTGAAAACGAAAAGAATGTCTGATCAATGGAGGATAAGTGCTCTAGTTCCCTTATATAAGAACAAGGGAGACATACAAAATTGTGCAAACTATAGGGGTATTAAACTAATGAGTCATACTATGAAACTTTGGGAAAAAGTAATAGAAAAAAGATTAAGGAAGGAGACCACAGTGACAGAAAATCAATTTGGGTTCATGCCTGGAAGGTCGACAATAGAAGCTATACATCTCCTTAGACAATTAATTGAAAAATATCGGGAGCAAAAACAAGATCTACACATGGTATTCATTGACTTAGAAAAAGCTTATGATAGAGTCTCAAGAAAAATTATTTGGAGAATTTTAGAAAAGAGATGTGTTAGCATAACATATATTGCACTAATTAAGGATATGTATGAGGATGTAACGACCAGAGTAAAGACTTCATACGGAGTAACTAAAGCATTTCCAATAAAGATAGGGTTACATCAGGGATCAGCCCTAAGTCCCTATCTTTTTACACTAATTATGGACGAACTCACTGTGCACATTCAAGACACAGTACCGTGGTGCATGTTGTTTGCAGATGATATTATTTTGGTAGATGAGACACGTGAAGGAGTAAATGCTAAACTAGAATCTTGGAGGGAAACACTAGAAGGGAAATGTTTTAAGCTTAGTAGATTAAAGACAGAATATATGGAATTTAAATTTAGCAATATTAGAAGTAATGAAATAATTATTAAGATAGGAGAGAACGAGTTGCCTGGAACCAAGAGATTTAAATATTTAGGATAATTTTTACAAAATGATGGAGGGATTGAGAGAGACGTCTTACATAGAATACAAGCAGGATGGGTGAAATGGAGAGGAGCGTCAGGTGTTTTATGTGACCGTAAAGTACCTCTTAAACTTAAAGGTAAGTTCTATAAAACCGCAGTTAGACCTGCTATGTTATATGGAGCTGAATGTTGGGCTATGACTCGAGCACATGAGCATAAGATGAGAGTTGCAGAGATGAGGATGTTAAGGTGATGTGTGGGCATACGAAGATGGACAAAATAAGGAATGAGAGCATTAGAGATAAAGTCGGAGTTGCATCTATTGAGGACAAACTCCGAGAGACACGTTTAAGATGGTACGGACATGTACTTAGACGACCAATAAATGATCCAGTTAGGTGATGTGAAACTATGATAAACATGTGTTAGGATGTATACTAAAAGCCTAGCTTTTGGTATAAACATTTATCTAGAAATAAGAATCACATTGGTCAAATGTCTACATTTATGATAAATGTAGTTGCTCAATTAATTTATATTGTAGATAACATGGTGTGTGGTGTCACACACAGAAGATTATGTTATCGGTTCCTTATAAATTATAAACAGTAGCTCACGACCAAGATGGAAAGGAACAAACCATTGGAAGGTCGTAGTGTAATTAGGTATTAGTTTATCTTAACTATATAATTACACTAGTACACTTAGAGTGTATTGAGTAGGACCATTTGAGTTTGTTCCTTTTATACTGACTTTATAAAGGAACAAAGACCTCAGTTATTATGGAAGTGTGTGCTCTTAATCCTAATATAATAACAAGCACATATATTTGATATTTATTTCTTTAATTTATCAATGGGTGAGATTTAGTTCGATAAATCAATAAGCCCGATAAGTTGGGAAATAATATCACTTATAGTGTGTGTTGTTGATTATAGAAGGAAACTGTGTCCAAGTGATCTAGGTTGAGAATGTCCCCAAGAGGAGCTCATAAGGATTGTCATGTTAAACCCTGCAGGTGGACTTAATCCGACATGACGATGAAGTTGAGTGGTACTACTCTTGGAGCTAGATATTAATTAAGTAAGTTGTCAGTAACTTACTTAATTAGTGGGCATTTGTTATCTTAAACACAGGGAGACTAACACACTCATAATAAGAAGGAGCCCAAAATGTAATTTGGGATTGGTGCGGTAGTTCAATAATAGTTCTCTAGTGGAATGAATTATTATTGATAAAATTAAGTTGTGTGTTCGAGGCGAACACGGGATGCTTAATTTTATCGGGAGACCAAAACCAATTCCTCCTCTCGGTCCCTATCGTAGCCTCTTAATTATAGAGTACTATACTCAACTATACCCACCTTCTTACCCATCCCATAGGGGTCGGCCAAGCTAGCTTGGAGACCAAGCAAGGGCCGGCCAAAGTTTGGTTCATGGGTGCTTCAAGGTGGTCGGCCCTAGCTTGGGTTCAAGCTTGGTGTGGCCGGCCCAAATTAAAATAAAAGGATTTTTATTTATTAAATTTTTCTTATGTGGATAACATGATTTAAAAGAGAGTTTAAAATTTTAAATCTTTCCTTTTATAAGATTCTACAAAAGATTAAGAGAAGAGTTAAATCTCTTTCCTTATTTGTAGATTAAAAGGTTAATTTTAATTTTGGTAAAAACTTTCCTTTTAACCATGTTCATGATTTAAATGTTTAAAAATTAATAATTCTCTTTTATTAGTTTCTACAAAAGATTAAGAAAAGATTTGATATCTTTCCTTATTTGTAGATTGAAAGGAGATTTTAATTTTTAGAGATAACTTTCCGAAAATTATCCACATGTTTAAAGAAAGATTTAATTTATAAAATTTCCTTTTAACCAATCATGAAGGGATAAAAATTATTGGAGAAATTTTTTATAAAATTTTCGGAAGCAAATAAGGAAGTTTTAATTTGTGTTTAAAATTTTTATTTGCTTGGAGATTTGGTGTGGCCGGCCATTATAATAATGAGAAGAAAAATTATTTTTAATTAAATAAATTTTTCCTTTTCATGGCAAAAGAATTAAGGAAGTTTTTATTAAAATTTCCTTATTTGCCAAGGCCAAGGATTATAAAAGAGGAGGTGGAGGAGCCTTCATGGGTGAACAACCTCTATTCTTTTCCTCCCTCTCTTCCTTGGTTTTGGTGGCCGGCCCTATTTCTCTCCTCTCCTCTTGTTGGCTGAAACCTATCTTCTTGGTGGAGCTCTTGTTTGTGGCCGGATCAAGGAAGGAGAAGAAGAAGAGAAAGCAAGCCTCGTCTCTAGCATCCCTTGGAGCATTGGTGGTGGCCGAAATTCTTCATCCTTGAAGAAATTTATTGTGGCCGAAATCTAGAAGAAAGAAGGAAGGTGGAAAGGTGGTTCTCATCTCGGAAGATCGTTGCCCACACAACGTCCGAGGTTAGAAGAGGAATACGGTAGAAGATCAAGAGGTCTTTGTCTTCAAAAGAAAGGTATAACTAGTAATGTTTTTCCGCATCATGCTAGTTTTATTTCTTTGTAAAAATATCAAATACAATAGGCATGTGATTCTAGTATTTCGAATATGTTTTCGATGTTGTGTTCTTTTGTTTTTTCTTTTCCTTGTGATTTGATTGTTCTTTTCGGTTGACCTAAAGTTATTTAAGGAAATTAAATATTAGCTTTCCTTAAAAGGCTTTGTCTAGTCGGTGGTGGTTGCTCCCATATCCAAGAAGGCCATGTGTCTCGCCACGTCAGTACTGGAAGCTAATTTTGGAAATTAATTGTAAGATATCGAAAAATTAAAATAATAAATGTTATTGGACGGAAAATTTTATTGGATTTTTCGAGGATTTTTGGAAATTTTTTGGGATTTAAACGGAGTCCGTATGACCCGTTTTGAGGGGATAGATTCGGGGTACAGTGGAGGCCTATTTAGGTTATCCATTTAAGTGGGAGTTGATTTGGGAATGGACGTAGACTTTAATTATTCTAACCTAGGTTTAAAATCCTGATTCTTATTCTTTCTCCCCATTCCTTCTCCCCGAAAACCCTTTTCTTTTCCGGCCATTTTCTACCTCACTGAACGCCGAGCTCGCGATCGCCGGCTATCAGTCGACGCCGCCGGCCATCGACCCCCTCCGTCGGCGTACCCTCGGCCGAGCCTCCCTCCTCCCTCTTCCTCTCGATGCGTGGAGCCCTTCTCCCTTTCCTCTCTCGCGCGGATGATCAGACGTTTACGGAGGGCGAGTTTTCCCCGGCGATCTCGTCCTCACCATATCGCCTGAAGAAGAGTCACCGGATCGCGAAGGTACTGAAGTTGTCCAGATCGTCTCTGGTTGAGCGATCGTCTCTTCGGCTGTTTGTTGCGCGCGAGCAAAGGGATCCGATTCTAGGGCACAACAAGGGCCCTGATTTGCGTCGTCCCAGATTAATCGAGCCCTTTTTGCTTTCCTCCTTGATCTGTTCACTGGAGGGCATTGTCGATCATCACCAGCCGAGGTGGATCGCACGACATCGGCTGTAGGTGATCAATTAAGGTAAGGCTTTGTTTGGTAATGCTGTGAGTTCAAGAATCTCATGTGAAGTTGTTTCTTTTCAAGATATTCTTCCTGATCTAGGATGGAGAAAGCTGCGGATCAACTAGTGATGGATCTTCCTTAAGCAGATCTTCATCTCCTACAATTCTTGCGGCTGTGTAGGGTTTGGATGAAGATTTGGGGGCTGATGGAGGTGAGTGATGTTCCTGTTGTTAGGAGTTTCAGCAATTCTTTGCTATACAACTGAGTTCTAGATTGACTCTTGGAAGAATTGGTGTGTAGGCGTTTTTGTGTAGATTTTGGACAGTGGGAGTAGGGGCTGTGAGCTCTTGATTTGTGGCACTATCTCGAGGTGAGTTTCCTTTGGTGATGTACCTCTAGAATTTTCTTATTATTGCTCTATTCTATCGGTATTGTTGATTGTTATTAGGTTATGTCTGGTTTAGAGCACATGGAAGCATGTAGATGGATTGTAGGAATTGATTTAAGGTACGTTGGATTTATTGAGGACTTGTAGATTGTTATATGAATTGGAGGAGGGCATAATTTTGTTGATTGAGGATGGTTAGAGTTTTATGGTTGATATCATTATGTGGTGGGTTGGTAATTAAGAGAATAGATTTATTATTGGATTAAATGTGTTGTTTTGGGGGGTTTTGGAGATGTATCATGTATAACCTAATTTAATTGGGTTGTATTATGGTTAAGGTTAGTTGGAGGATTAATCCTTAATCATGTTTGATTAGGGTTATTCTAATTAGGTGGGGGAAGTTGCTTAGTTATTTACTTCATATGTAATTAGCTAAAATATTATGTGATTGTAGGACTTTAATTCGAGACGAGCGTCTTGACGTGGATTGGTTTATCTGATACGGTGGACAGATAAAGGCGGGTATTTCTTCCTTTGCCTCTATGTAGATTTTTATTGAGCTTAGTGCATGGTTATTATGTGATGGTTTAGGCTGCTTTACCTTATATCGTGTTCGTTGGTTATTTTCCTGCTTGATACTTATGCTTGCCCCTTATGATGATCTATTTAATTCTTATACAGTCTACACTTTGGATTATCTATACTCTGTGGTATTTGTGCACATGTAGAGTGTGTATGGTAGTGCATGGTTCGTTGGCAGTGTTCATATGATGATTGTCCATTTGTATGTCGTGTACACATTTGTCCGGTGTGATGATTAGAGGAGTTGTGTTGATTGTATGTTTGTGGTTTATACACGTGTTTGATGTGTTTATTATTGGAGGATACATGTTGATTGTACTTGCGTTCTGTGCATATGTGTCCAGTGGGATCAGTGGAGAGTTTTGGTTGATTATACGTGTGTAGTTGTGTACATGTATTTGGTGGGATGTGTGGATTTACCATGACGATTATATTCATGTTGTGGAGTGCTTATGTGGAGTTAGAGTTTGCATGGATGATGACGGTGTCTGTATCATGATTATATATATATCATGTTCATCATTCATTGCATACTGACGACTATCGTCTCCTTTGTAGTTGAGAGGGTTGTCAGTTTTTATAGTTGTCCACTCTACCACTGATGGAGAGTGGTAGCTAGGAGTGGAGCTATATCCTGTCGCGCTTACTCAGCTGCTCAGTATTTTTACTCTGTCAGCCTCGACCACTCTGGAGTAGTGGATCTTGAGGGTACAGTAGTCAGAGGGCTTGAGTTGTGAGTGGTCAGGGACCCTTAGCTATGTAGTTAGATAACTACATAGTATACTGTCGCCTCAGTCGCTTTATAACGGTTACGTGCGTGAGGTTTATACGGTTTGTCATGGACCCAAGCCTCTCGGCCATACTGGGGTCGTGGTGTCTGGAGAGGTGTCGGGGTGACCATGGAGCATGCATACACATTTGCATATGATGCGCGGTGCATCGGTGGATGTATATTTGCATACATGCCTAGTAGATACTAGTTGCATGTGATTGTGGTTGTTGCACTTGTTTGAGATATGCTTGTTGCATATGCTTGTCATGCTGCATACATGTCATTTATTTTACATGTATATGCAGTCGTATAGGTGTCACGGGTATGTCTGTTGCAGATCCAGTGAGTTTACTGATCATTGTACCATGTGTTGATTCCAGATTGGGTATGTATCTGTCATTATGTTAGTTGTGGTTTGTACAGTTTATATGTCAGGTTATTATGTCAGTTATGTTTAGGTGCATTGATTATGATAGTATGATCATGTTATTTATTCCTTACTGAGACTGTATACTTGTGATCTCCATGTTGTTTATGGACCATGCACTATCTTTTCTATTACCTTCTGAGTTACCTATACTCACTACCGCATGTATACATTTATGTTTTCAGGTAGCCTGTAAATGGTTGGTGTCGCTCGGAGAATCCTGTCTGCCGGGTCCTACGTCACATCCGAAGATCGGGATTGTTTTCTTTTGTATATTCTTTTCTTATTTTTGGCATTGTATTTGTGTATAGTCATGTGGCTATCCTATGGTTTTGGTGTTGTATTTGTGTTTAAGTCGTGCCGGCATGCATTGTAATTATTTGTGTTGTGTGGGCTTTCGTATCGTTTTTCCGCTGTGTTTTAGTACAGCCGTGTGGGCTGTTTTATATATAACTGCGTGGTTGTGATTGTTTCATTCCAGCCGAGTGGGCTGTTATTATAACTGCGTGGTTGTGTATATAAATATTCCAGCCACATGTGGCTGATGTATATTTTGTTTGTAGTGATGCTTCATATTGTCACCGGTACAGGGGAGATGCTGTCGGATTTTTGTCTGGCAGGGACTCCTTGGGGGCGTGACATTAATATTTAATAGAATTAATAACCTAGGTGATTAGGATCGAAAGTGTTAAGTTCCGCAGGAGATCCAAGTCTAAACCTAAAAGGACAAATAAATTAAACTTAGGATCAAACGTGTTAAGTTCCGCAGGCGATCCGAGTTTAATTTAAAAGAACGCATGGTAGCTAAGAAAAGGTTCAGACCTTTGTACAAAATTTTTGTACAGTGGAACCATTAGGTTTTCCGAGTAGCAACCAACAATTGGTATCAGAGCTAGGGTTTTGCCTCTGTGTATTTGGTATTTTTTTTATTATGCACATGTCATACATAATTTAGGCAGGTTAATAGTAGGATGTGCTAACTTTGTGGATGCAAGATCCAACTATTATGGCTTATAGATATTGTGTGTGTAATTGGACCCTTGGACATGTCAAGGGCATTTTATTGTGTGTGCATGATTGTATTATAAAATACAGCAGGAGCTGTATTTAGTTTTATTAGGATTTTATTTTTTGATCTAGTTACATGTACATTCCTTTTATGGAATATAGGATCGATGGATGTAAATTTTATTTTATGTTCGATCTAGTTTACATGTACATTCCTTCGAGGAATATAGGATCGAAAAATGTAAAATTATATTTATGTCGCGGATCGAATCTTGCAAGGCGTGGAACCTTTTGAGGATCAGAGGCGCAGCGGAATAAGGAGCAAGATGGATGCGACAACTAGACCCGGTGGCAGTGGCCAAAGATGGCAGCAGCTAGGGTTGGCAACACACGAAGGGCAGCAATAGATAAAAGTCATAATAGTTGAAAATTAGATTTTCTATTTATTGCTTTTTATGCTATGCTATGTGTGCTTGTTAGTATGCATGTTAAGTAGGCTAGCATAGTCAAAATTCCTCACTTTAAATAACTAAGTGGGAGAGGGATTTATTTTAAATAAATTCCACGGTCTCCATTACTGGTTTATAAGTGATGCAACAAGCTTGCGCGTTGGCTCTGAGTGCCTTCCTCCATATCGGATGAGCTTGTTTGTGGATCACTAGATTAAACTTCCATTGTCGATGACTATAGGAAGTTAATTAAGAGTGTGTGATCTTCCCCATCGGAAGGGGCACAATCTTATTAATGGACTTAGTGTCAAGTAATGGTATACACTTAGGCACGTCTAATAGTATCCTCCCCATCGGAGTCACTGCTATTATTTGTGTGACCGAAGAAAACCAACTATTAATTTGTCAAATAAATAGGTTGACAAGATAATAAAATTAAAAACTCCTCTTACAAATGTTTGATTTTGTATACGTCCACACTATCGTGGCATACAAAACTCACGGTGTTTGAGGTAATTTTATTTTGTCATAAAGATTTATTGACAAGATAATTAATGGGTAAAACTCTCCTCTTACAAATGTTTAAATTTTGTATACGTCCACACTATCGTGGCATGCAAAATTCACGGTGTTTGAGGTGTTGGTGAATTTAAATAATATTGTTTGAGGAATCAATGTTATTTTTAAATTCAAAAGTTTTGACTAAATATTTGATCAAAGATAGATCAACTATTAATTTTATTCGTCATAAAGTAAAGTTGATGAGATAATAAAATTAATGGATAAAATCTCCTCTTTGATTTTGTATACGTCCACACTATCATGGCATACAAAATTCATGGGAATTTTAAGGAGTTGATCTTGACCAAATACTTTTGTGACTCTTAGGATTTAAAATGTTTGTCAATCCCCTAGTTGTTATACTATAGAAAAGACTTAGTAGTCCCAATTGTAATGATTGGAAATAGGACTTGGACATTAAGGTAGACTGTCTTCTTAGAATTAAGAACAAGATAGGTATATTTTATTCATACATGTTTAGTGGTATTATCTACCGGTATCTGGTGTATAGATACAGGAGCCACTGAGCATGTCTGCAATTCATTGCAGGGGTTCCAGGAAACCCGATAACTATATGAAAGGTAAATCACCGTCTACATGGGCACTACTGCAAAAAGTGTTAGCTATTGCAGTGGGAGATGCTTATCCTCTGATAAGAATAAAATATGGATTTTAAGTAATTGTCTTTACGTACCAAGTTTAGAAAGAACTAGTTTTCAGTTTCTAAACTATTCAACGAACTTGATATTCTACCTCTTTTAATAACAAAGTTGTTATTAAGAAAAAGAGGGAAGTTATATGTTCTGGTACGTTGGTTGGCAATTTATAAATCCAATAACTCCCACGATGCAACAAATGGAAATTAGTAACACATCTTCTAACTTTAAGAGAAAGCAACCTTCGGAAATGAACTAATTATATCTTTGGCATCTAGGGCTAGGTTATATTAACTTGAGTAGGATTCATTGGTAGCTGATGAACTTTTGGGTTCATTGGTAGTGGAAATCTTTCCAACCTGCAAGTCTTACTTGGAAGGAAAAATAACCAAGAAGCTTTTAAGTATAAGGGGTTTGGAGCCAAAGATACATTGGAATAGGTTCATTCTGATTTGTGTGATCCTATGACAAGAGTTAGTATCGAATATTTCATCTATTTTATAGACAACTATTCAAGATACGGATACATTTACTTGATGTGCCGCAAGTCTAAGTGCTTTGATTAGTTCAAAGAGTACGAGGCTGACGTGGAGAAACGTCAAAGTAAAAGTATCAAGACACTACGGTGAGATCGTAGTGACAAGTACCTCTTGGGAGAATTTAGGAGTCACTTATCAGAAGTAGGGATTCAATCCCAACTAATTGCACCTGGTACACCCCTACAGAATGGTGTAGAAAAAGGAAGGTATAGGACTCTTATGGAAATAAGTAGATTGATGATGAGTTATTTGGAAAATTACCAAATTCATTTTAAGGATATACTCTGGAAATGGAAGTGAACATAGTACCTTCCAAAGTTAGAACTCTCTACTCATATAGAATTGCTAAATAGGCATAAGCCTATTTTGAAGCATATTCGGATTCGGGAAGTCCAGCACATATGCTGAAGAGAGACAATGATAAGTTGGACAGGAATTCACTTGTTTGTAAGTTATCCTAGAGAAATGAAAGTAGGTTTATAGTCTTAAAAATCAGAAGGTCATTGTTAGCATCAATGATCGATTTTTAGAAAAGGACTATGTAATAAACTACAAACCCATAAGTAAATTTATTCTTAAAGAAATTATAAAGGACATGTCTAATCTAGTACCAACTGTACAAGATGAAATATCACAAGAAACTGCAACACGTATCACAATTGATACACAATTATAGACAGTACATCATCGTAGTGGGAGGGTTGTCAATCAACCAAAAGGATTCATGTTTTGGGAGAGTTTTTGGACTTGATCCCAAATGAACATAAGTCTGATCCCGGAAATATGATGAAGCACTCCAAAATAAAGATGCAGCATCTTGGCAAAGAGTAATGAATACAGAATTAGAATATATGTATTCTAATCAAATCTGGAAGCTTGTAGAACCACCAGATGGTGTAAAAGCCATTGGGTGAAAATATGTCTACAATAGGAAAAGATGGATAGACAGGAAGGTGGAAACTTTCAAAGCAAGGCTTGATGAAAAAGGAAACTTTTTCACTGGTAGTCATGCTTAAGTCTATCCGGATTCTTTTTTCTTTTTAGCAAGTGAATGTCAAGACAGCTTTCCTTAATGGAAGTCTTGAAGAAAGCATCCATATAAAGCAACCAGAAGGGTTCATTACAAAGGGCAAAGAGCATCTTGTGTGCAAACTCAATCAGTCTATGGACTGAGGCAAAGCTTCAAGGTCTTGGAACATCCGGTTTATCAAAGTAATCCAGACCTGTGGATTTATTTAGTAACTGGATAAGTCTTGTGTATACAAAAAGTGTGATGGAAACGTGGTGGTATTTCTTGTACTATACGTAGATAACATTTTTTGTAGTTGGAAACAATATCAAAATGTTGTCAGAAGTAAGGGTATGGTTGTCTAAACAATTCGATATGAAGGACTTGGGAGAATGAATATATTCCTGGGATCAAAGTAATAAGGGATCGCAAGAAAAGAATATTGTATTTATCTCAAGCTTCATATATCGAAAAGAATCCTTGCTCGTTTTAAGCATGCAAAACTCCAAGAAAGGTTTCTTACCTTTTTAGCATGGAGTAACTTTATCTAAAGAAATGTCTCCGTAGACATCAAAGGAGATAGAGGATATGAAGGCAGTTCTTTATGCTTCGGCTGTCGGAAGCCTAATGTATGCTATGCACGAGATCAGAAATATATTTTGCCAAGGGCATAGTTAGCAGATATCAAAGTAATCCTAGACAAGGACATTGGATTGCAGTAAAGCATATATTGAAGTACCTTAGAGGCACTAGAGATTATATGCTAGCTTACAAGGCAGTTAATTTGGTCCCTGTGGGTTGCACGGATTTTGACTTCCAATCGGATAGGGACAATAGTAAGTCAACCTCGGGGTTTTGTGTTTATTTTAGGAGGTAAAGTCATAACTATGGAAGAGTGATAAGCATAGGTGCTTTTCGGACTCCACATTAGAAGCTGAGTATATGGCAAACATTTGAGGTAGTCATAAAAGCTGAATGACTCAATAACCTCAAGATAGACTTAGATATGATTTCTGGTTTGTCCAAAGATTATTACAATTTATTGTAATAATAGTGGTGCAGTAACAAACTCGAAGAAACCATGAGTCTATAAGGCAAGTAAACACAATAGAGCGTAAGTACCACCCAATACGAGAAATCGTATAAACGAGGACAAGTTGTTGCCGCCTAGATTGCATCAGGAGATGACCTATAGATCCTTTCACTAAGGTCCTTAAGGCAAGATCTTTTGATGGGCATGATGAAGGGTTGGAAATCAGATATATGGTAGCAGATGTGGCAGCTTAGTCTTTTAGTATAAGTGGGAGATTGTTAGGATGTATACTAAAAGTCTAGCCTTTGGTAAAAACATTTATCTAGAAATAAGAATCACATTGGTCAAATGTCTACATTTACGATAAATGTAGTTGCTCAATTAATTTATATTGTAGATAACATGGTGTGTGGTGTCACACACAGAAGATTATGTTATCGGTTCCTTATAAATTATAAACAGTAGCTCACGACCAAGATGGAAAGGAACAAATCATTGGAAGGTCGTAGTGTAATTAGGTATTAGTTTATCTTAACTATATAATTACACTAGTACACTTAGAGTGTATTAAGTAGAACCATTTGAGGTCGTTCCTTTTATACTGACTTTATGAAGGAACAAAGACCTCAGTTATTATGGAAGTGTGTGCTCTTAATCCTAATATAATAACAAGCACATATATTTGATATTTATTTCTTTAATTTATCAATGGGTGAGATTTAGTTCGATAAATCAATAAGCCCGATAAGTTGGGAAATGATATCACTTATAGTGTGTGTTGTTGATTATAGAAGGAAATTGTGTCCTAGTGATCTAGGTTGAGAATGTCCCCAAGAGGAGCTCATAAGGATTGTCATGTTAAACCCTGCAGGTGGACTTAGTCCGACATGACGATGAAGTTGAGTGGTACTACTCTTGGAGCTAGATATTAATTAAGTAAGTTGTCAGTAACTTACTTAATTAGTAGACATTTGTTATCTTAAACACAAGGAGACTAACACACTCATAATAAGAAGGAGCCCAAAATGTAATTTGAGATTGGTGCGGTAGTTCAATAATAGTTCTCTAGTGGAATGAATTATTATTGATAAAATTAAGTTGTGTGTTCGGGGCGAACACGGGATGCTTAATTTTATCGGGAGACCAAAACCAATTCCTCCTCTCGGTCCCTATCGTAGCCTCTTAATTATAGAGTACTATACCCACCTTCTTACCCACCCCATAGGGGCCGGCCAAGCTAGCTTGGAGACCAAGCAAGGGTCGGCCAAAGTTTGGTTCATGGGTGCTTCAAGGTGGTCGGCCCTAGCTTGGGTTCAAGCTTGGTGTGGCCGGCCCAAATTAAAATAAAAGGATTTTTATTTTTTAAATTTTTCTTATGTGGATAACATGATTTAAAAGAGAGTTTAAAATTTTAAATCTTTCCTTTTATAAGATTCTACAAAAGATTAAGAGAAGAGTTAAATCTCTTTCCTTATTTGTAGATTAAAAGGTTGATTTTAATTTTGGTAAAAACTTTTCTTTTAACCATGTTCATGATTTAAATGTTTAAAAATTAATAATTCTCTTTTATTAGTTTCTACAAAAGATTAAGAAAAGATTTGATATCTTTCCTTATTTGTAGATTGAAAGTAGATTTTAATTTTTAGAGATAACTTTCCAGAAATTATCCACATGTTTAAAGAAAGATTTAATTTATAAAATTTCCTTTTAACCAATCATGAAGGGATAAAAATTATTGGAAAAATTTTTTATAAAATTTCCGGAAGCAAATAAGGAAGTTTTAATTTGTGTTTAAAATTTTTATTTGCTTGGAGATTTGGTGTGGCCGGCCATTATAATAATGAGAAGAAAAATTATTTTTAATTAAATAAATTTTTCCTTTTCATGGCAAAAGAATTAAGGAAGTTTTTATTAAAATTTCCTTATTTGCCAAGACCAAGGATTATAAAAGAGGAGGTGGAGGAGCCTTCATGGGTGAACAACCTC
The DNA here is from genome assembly GCF_018446385.1 of Zingiber officinale. Taxonomy (NCBI): domain Eukaryota; kingdom Viridiplantae; phylum Streptophyta; class Magnoliopsida; order Zingiberales; family Zingiberaceae; genus Zingiber; species Zingiber officinale. Next base: position 150,931,022 of record NC_055987.1, read on the forward strand.
TATTCTTTTCCTCCCTCTCTTCCTTGGTTTTGGTGGCCGGCCCTATTTCTCTCCTCTCCTCTTGTTGGCCGAAACCTATCTTCTTGGTGGAGCTCTTGTTTGTGACCGGATCAAGGAAGGAGAAGAAGAAGAGAAAGCAAGCCTCGTCTCTAGCATCCCTTGGAGCATTGGTGGTGGCCGAAATTCTTCATCCTTGAAGAAATTTATTGTGGCCGAAATCTAGAAGAAAGAAGGAAGGTGGAAAGGTGGTTCTCATCTCGGAAGATCGTTGCCCACACAACGTCCGAGGTTAGAAAAGGAATACGGTAGAAGATCAAGAGGTCTTTGTCTTCAAAAGAAAGGTATAACTAGTAATGTTTTTCCGCATCATGCTAGTTTTATTTCTTTGTAAAAATACCAAATACAATAGGCATGCGATTCTAGTATTTCGAATTTGTTTTCGATGTTGTGTTCTTTTGTTTTTTCTTTTCCTTGTGATTTGATTGTTCTTTTCGGTTGACCTAAAGTTATTTAAGGAAATTAAATATTAGCTTTCCTTAAAAGGCTTTGTCTAGTCGGTGGTGGTTGCTCCCATATCCAAGAAGGTCATGTGCTTCGCCACGTCAGTACTGGAAGCCAATTTTAGAAAGTAATATTTAATAGAATTAATAACCTAGGTGATTAGGATCGAAAGTGTTAAGTTCCGCAGGAGATCCAAGTCTAAACCTAAAAGAACAAATAAATTAAACTTAGGATCAAACGTGTTAAGTTCCGCTGGCGATCCGAGTTTAATTTAAAAGAACACATGGTAGCTAGGAAAAGGTTCAGACCTTTGTACAAAATTTTTGTACAGTGGAACCATTAGGTTTTTCGAGTAGCAACCAACAACATGCATATCAAATGAGGAAGAGGAAGACCAAAAAAGACTTGGTTAGCAACAATAAAACAAGATAAAATTTATTTAAATATAGATGATGATATAATAGGAGATAGAGCTCAATGGTGTAAAAGGATTCATACAGTCGACCCCACCTAGTGGGAAAAGGCTTGGTTGTTGTTGTTGTTGTTGTATCCCAAACCCTTGTAATCATTGGATGACTTTGATACTTCTAGATGTAATGACCCAATTTCCCTCATTAGGAGTCCTAAAAGTGCTTTAAAATATTTAGAAATACTTTAGAAAAATTCTAGAGATTTTTAGAAATTTTTAGAGTATTTTTATGGAATTTTTGGAGGTCGTTTGATATTTTTACCAAAAGAAAGAAGTTGTGATAAAAAAAATGTCCAAGCCAAGGCTCGAACCGGCAACCCCTGACCCGAGCAAAACCCGACTAACCAACTGGGCTAGCGGTTATTACTTAATCAAATAAAGGGAGAATTTTATTTAAGTAGTAGAAGTTAATAACAAGAAATAATAGTGAGAAAAATGGTTGCAACCGGGATTCGAACCCGCTACTCCAACCATGAGCCAAGCCGCGGCTGACCAAGTGCTCCAGCCGTCGGTTCTGCTTAGAAAAGGTAGGATATTTATTTAAAGCAGTTAACAGAATATTAAGGTTATAAGAGGAGAACTTAGGGCTTGATTATTTCCCCGTGACCTAATTTTCTCTCCTCTCCCTCACGAACGGCGTCGGCGTCGATTCTGCCGAGAGAAGGAAAACAAAGCCCTAGCTTCATCTCCGGCGGCCGGCCGAAGGGGATTTCCGCGAGCTTTTCTCGGATTCGAGCTCCTCTCGTCAAGAAGGACCCGTGAACACGAAGAGAGGCCACGATTTCAAGAGACCCGAACCCTAGAAATCTTCCTTCTTCGGCTGTGAGTTCAAGAACACGAGGTAAGTCGCTTACTCACCTGAGGTAAGAGTGGTTCCGGATCTGGTTCTCTTGAAATTCAACGTATATTGTAGATTTTAGTCTTGAGATTTCTGCCTGTGCTTCAATGAAAGGAAATAGGGTTTGCTTGTTTGTTTGTTTAGCTTATAGTTTGCTTGCTTCAGATTTTTGCTGTTCTTGGCAGTGAGCATGAGAAACAATGCAGATTTTGGGTTTCCAGTAGCAATTCCTTTTTGTTTCTGTCGTGTATTAACAGTGGTTCTTTAGGGTTGCTATATTTTCAGTAGAGCAATATATAGAAGTTCAAGTTGTGAATCAGTTTTGTAGAGGTTTATGTTTTAAGTTTTCAGCAAGTTTAATTTGGTGTTAACAGCAAGTTTAAATTTGAATTGTGCCACAAAAAGGGGCGTGATTAGAGGAGCTTACTGCCAGTTATGCTGTGCAGTCTTCATATTATTTTTTTACAGTGCACGAGTAGCTATTTTCCTGTTGTTTAGACCTTCATATGTTATGAATCTGCACGAGCAGATTTTTCTGTTCTTTCCTTGCTTTGAGATGCACATGAATAGATTTCTAATTTTATTTCCCTTTTTGCTTTTAGATGTGGATGAGCAGAAATAGCATACATATATACATGTAGGAACTTAGTTTTGGCTGTCCTCTTCTTTGCTGCCATGTGTAGGAATAGGCCTTTAAACGAGCATGCAGTAGAGTGATTTTGTGCTGTTAGCATTTCCGTTGTTTAGTTTTGATATAGATCCTTCCTTATTAGTTCTTATGCATGCATATTTCAAGTTTATGTAGCTCCAATAGGTAGGAACAGCTATGTCAATTCGCGTTGCAGTTTTGGGTTTCCTTTGCATTTTAACAAATCTGAACAGCTTTCATTTTAGCATGCTTAAGGATTTCAGATATGTTTTCCTTTGATTTACGACTGTTGTAGCATACTTGAAGAAGTCAGACTTGCTCTTACAATTCGGATTTTCTGTACAACTAGTGTGCTTTTTTTTTCTCGCTTTGGATTTCCGTACAGCAATAGAACGACTAGAAGTTTAAGAGTAGCTAGTGTGCTTTGTTTTCCTTGCTTCGGATTATCTGTACAGCATTATTTTAGTAGATGGCATTTCTTTTGCTTGAGCTAAATGACTTGTCTATATTAAGAGGATTTAACGGTTCTATTTAATTCTGTTGTAGCAAGATTTAAGGTTTTAGTTCTAACAAGTTTTAGATTTAGTTTAAGCTTGTATGATATGCAGATTTTCTAGTTTTCATTTGCTATTTTAACAAGCATGAACAGCCATGTATTCTAGTGGAAGAATAAGAGTTCTATTAAATTCTTTTAAAAGTATTAACAAGTATAAGACAGATAAAGAAAAGAAAGAAAAGGCCAAGGCTTTAAGTAGATCCCGAAGTCAAGACTTTAGGGATTTTGGCACACAAGGTGCTAAAGAAAATGCCGAGGCATTATATATTAGAAGTATTAAAAGATAACAAGTATTTTACTTTTATCAGTGGCACTATACCGGACTCTCAGTTGTCCTTGGGTTGGGCTCCCATAGTCGTCCCTAGGTTCAGATAACCTAGTATGCAGGACTCTCAGTAGTCCTTGGGCTGGGCTCCCATAGTCGGTCCCTAGGTTTAGATAACCTAGTAAACCCTACTAGATTCGGGACTAGCTATCTCGGGTCTAGTTAAGGATGCGCGTATAGCAAGTACAGTTGCTGGGCCCAAGAAGAAAGTTGATTATTATTTTGAAGTATTATAAGTATAAGTTTTTGAACAAAAGAAATAAGTTTCACATAAGTATAAAAGTATAAAAGAATAAGCTTAGAACAAATGAAATAAGTTTCATATAGTTCTAAAAATCAGTAAGTTTAGTTCTTTATTCTACCATGTTTATCTAGTAGATGAGTAGTTTTTCATGTTTACCTATTAGATGAGCAGCATGATTAGCTATTAGAATTACATGAGTAGATTCCTTAGCTTTTCTTTGCTATTAGTTTGACATGAGCAGTTATGTTTATGCTTTATTTCTTTTTAGAGCATATAGTTTCTAGTTCTTTTCGTATACATGCACATTCGTGATTTTGTGAGTTAGATAGCGCCTACTAAGTAAATTTTGCTTATAGATTGCACTTCCTCTTACTACAGATACAGGAAAAGAAAAGATATAGAAAGGAAGGCGACAAGGAGGTGTTCAAAGGATGTGTGATGCCAGGACTATGGAAGCCTTGGGACTAGGAAAGAAGTTTTAATTTTAGTTTCCGCATTTTAGTTATTGTAAACATTTGAGTTGTATTTTAAGTTCATGCCAGTTGAGATTATTCTGTTTAGATTGCATGTAGGATGAGTTCAGTAGATATTTGTGTGTTTGATACTTATTTAACTGCGTGGGTGTTTGATAAATGTTCCAGCCACCTGTGGCTGATGTATACTATGCTTGTATCTTGGTTTATGGTCACCGGTACAAGGGAGACTCTGTCGAAATTTTTCGGTAGGATTTCCATGTGGTTTTTAATCATACCGGTTAAGTAGAGTTAGTAGTTAAGTAACGGTCATCCTTAGAGTGTAGTAGTAGTAAGAAGGGTGGTCGTTACTAGCCTAGGTTTTGACTCTTGGACCCTTGTGTCACATTTGTGATTTTTCTAAGAGTCCTCTCTAATTTGTCAAGTCTTGACCTCAAGACTTGATTTTCCTTCCATAATTCTTCAACCTTAGGTTTTTCACTAAAACCTTGATTTTTCTTCTTCTTAGGCAAATACCTAGAATCCTTAGGGTTCTTGCCTAAATTCCTATCTACCTTTCTAAACCTAGGTTGAGAGGTTTTAGCATGATAAGCTACATGATTTTCTTTAATAACATCATGCTTCCTATTTTTATGGTAAATAGCATTAAAGTGATACAAATTATCACTAGCATGCTTTTTACCATGATTTAAAGGAGTAGGCTCAATAAATGTTACCTTCCTTTTTACCTTGGAGGCTCCCCCTTGAGTTGAGCTTCCTCCTTGAGCCTTGACCGCTTTCTTCCCATTGGAACATTGACTCCGATAATGTCCCTTTTGATTGCAAGAGAAGCACACAATGTGCTCCTTGCTCTTCTTTGTTCCGGGAGCGGTCTCCTTGGGCTTCTCTTTGCCCTTTGGTGCCACTTGGCCCTTCTTCTTGGCCAATTTGGGGCACTTGCTCTTGTATGCCCTTTTTCCCTACATTCAAAACATATGATATGATTTTTATTAATAATTGACACAATTATACCTTTAGATGTAGGGGTGGCTTCTTCTCCTTTGGATCCTGATGTGGAGGCTTACTCTTGATCGGATGATGATTCTCCTCCAATAGATTTGACTCGATTTGTGGAGGTGGAAGCTTCTTCATCCTCTTCTCTTCTTGACCTGGATGTGAAGACTTCTCCTTCTTCTTGATCCGGTGTCACCAAAAGTTGCTCCCCCTCAATCCTAGAGGTGGAGGCTTCTTCATCTTCATCTTGTACATGAAACAAGGAGTATACCCTCTCCTTGCCCTCTTCATTGCATTCCTTTGAAGATGAAGCTTCTTCTTGGACTTCTTCTTCGGAAATTGAGCATCTCTCAACTTTAGAGTCCTCCTTTTGATCTTGCTCCAATGAGTCGCCCTCTTTGGATTCCTCTTGATTCGGTACAGTGGAGAGTTCTTCATGGAGCTTAGCCAACTTTCTCCAAATCTCTTTGCCATCTTCATATTGTCCAATTTTGCATAGAATTGTGCTAGGTAATAAATTAACCAATAATTTGTTTACTTTGTCATTTTCTTCGCACCTTTGGACTTGTTCCGGACTCCATTTGCTCCTCTTGAGAACTTTGCCCTTTGAATTCGTTGGAACTTTAAAGCCTTACATAAGAGCAAACCATTGCTCTATCTCCACCATTAAGAAGTTTTCGATCCTTGATTTCCAAAGATCGAAGCTTGTAGATGTGTACGGTGGAGCCACCCTTGTGTCAAATCCAAGTCCATCTTGGAATTACATCTTGAAGTTGAGCTTCTTGAATTCTTTGACTTTGATAATTTTGCTCCAACTTCTTCACCCTCTAGCTCTTCTTGTTATGTTTGCCCCTTCCGGCGATGATTTCGGTGAAGTGTGACCTCGCTCTGATACCACTTATTGGGACTAAAATGTAGCTAGAGGGGGGTGAATAGCTCGTCGCGTGCTTGTGGTCGGCGTTGCTTGTTTCTTCCAAGATGTGCAGCGGAAATATACAAGAAACAACACACACAACGCTAACAAGTAGATTTACTTGGTATCCACCTCCAAAGGAGGTGACTAGTCCAAGGATCCACACACTCACACACACACACACTAATGAACACTCCTTTTCGGTAACTACCGATGGCTGAGAAGCCCTACAAGTTCACACTACAAGAAGAAAGGGAAATGATACACAAATACAAGCAAAAGCTTACAATGAGTATAGAAAACCCTAACCCTAGCTTTCTTCTTCAGCTGTAGATCCGCCTCTTGACTTGGAAAACCTCCAAGAACCTTCAAGAACTGGCGATCTGAACTTTTTGGAGAAGCTCTGGGAGCACAGTGAAGATCTGAGATGAATCAGTGAAGTTCTACCGAAGGAATCGAACGCCTGCAGCTAAATACGACGCCAACGGTCGGATCCCGATCGATTGGATTGCTCTCAATCGATCGAGGAGGCTTTGGATCGATCGGCTGATCGATCCAGAGCGCCTCTGTGCTCTCAGGAATTGCCTGGATCGATCGGCTGATCGATCCAGGGCTTATCGCGCACAAACAGCAGCTCCCAATCGATCCACTGATCGATTGGGACCTTTGGATCGATCCACCGATCGATCTAGAGGGGTTCTGTTTGCGCGACACTTCTCCCCAATCGATCCACTGATCGATCGGGACAATGCCTGTCGCGGGGACTCGCCCGATCGATCGGTCGATCGATTTGGCATGATCCAATCGATCGGCTAATCGATCCAGATCTTGGGTTTTGCCCAAAACCAAGTCTAAAGCCCCCTAAACTAACATCCAGTCAACCATGACTTGTTGGTACATAAAACCTAGCATCCGGTCACCCTTGACCAGCTAGGACTCTCTCACCAAGTGTCTGATCAATCCCTTTGACCCACTTGGACTTTTCTCCTCTTGCCAAGTATCCGGTCAATCCCTTTGACCTACTTGGACTTTCACCATATGTCTGGTCAACCTTGACCCATCTGGATTTCCCCGTGCCTGGATTCACTCACCAGGACTTCCCTTCTGCCTAGCTTCACTCACTAGGACTTCTCTTCTGCCTGGCTTCACTCAACAGGTCTTTCACCTAGCTTTATTCACTAGGATTTTCACCTGGATTCACTTACCAGGATTTTCCTCTGCCTGGCGTCACTCACCAGGACTTTCACCTAGCTTCACTCACTAGGATTTCCTCACTGCCTAGCTTCACTCACTAGGTCTTTCACCTGGCTTCACTCACCAGGATTTTCTTCTACCTGACTTCACTCACCAGGACTTCCTTTGCCTAACCTCCAAGTTAGGACTTTCACCTGGCTTCACTCACCAGGATTTTCCAGTCAAGTATCCGGTCAACCTTGACCTACTTGACTCTCCATCACAATCTCCACACATGAACAATTGCACTTGCAATCTCCATGTGTTGTCTACATATATTGTCAAACATGTATTGTCAACATGTATTGTCAAACCATCAGAACATAAACATTAAGACTCGAGCTTGACCCAATTCAAGCTCAGTCAAACTAGGTCAACCTTGACCTGGGGAATATTGCACCAACAATCTTCCAATAATATAATCACCCTTGCCACCCCTCCAGATACCACGACCCCTATATGGTCGAGAGACTTGGGTCTGTGACAACCGTACTAGTCTCCAGTACATGCACCACCATAAAGTGGTCGAGACAAAAGGTTCACTAAATAGTTATCTAACTACATAGCTAAGGGTCCCTAACCACTCACATCTCTAGCCCCCTGACTACTGTGCTCTCAAAATCCACTACTCCAAAGTGGTCGAAGTTAATAGAGTATAAACACTGAGTGGCTGAGTGAGTGCGATAGGACTAGCTCCACTCCTAGCTACCACTCTCCAACAGTGGCCGAACGGGCAGCTATAAATGATTGATGACTCTTTCCCACCACAAGGGAGATAATAGTCATCAGCATGCAATGAATGATGAGCATAATGTGAATAATCACCATATAGACACTATCATCACTTATGCAACAACCAAAACGCCTCCGATACCCAAACCAAAGGTATATGCATGCACACAATGCAAATGGATAATCAACTATGTGACTCTCGCAACATATACCAATCATGTATATACTCAAGAAAAATATGCATATACAGCACGCTAACTAAATACACCAGACATCCCTATGATATAAACTCTACATGTATATATTCTATAGAGTTCAGATAACATGAGTATAGACTATATCGAATTAAATTAGATTACATCAAATATCAACCAGAAGTGACAAGTAGGAAAATAGCAAACTTACATATTTAAGGTAAAACAACCTAAACATCCAAATGTAGTCATGCTTTAAGTTCAAAGAACTAGATAAAAAGAAAGAAAGAAATACCCGCCTCAATATGTCTCGTATCTAACAGAACCACCCACGTCACGCGGCTCGTCACCGATCAAGGTCCTGTATCATATAATGTATCAAATTATATACATATACTACGATGTATGAATCGTGTACTAAAAGAATTAGCTGTCCTTAACATTTTAGATAACTCTAAATAATGTCCTCTTCTATTGATTAAATTGAAACCATTACTCCTTTCATGATTGCTTACAATGGAAGCATCCTAACATTCCATAATCAATTAGATATCTTGTATCAATATGGGTTAAATCCATACGCCCATTTACTACTAATAAATTTAGCAAGAACAAAACCCTACAACCCATTAGAAAACCTACTTTAGCAACATACTACTAAGAAAATTTGAGGTACATCACTGGAAATCACCTACCTTGAGATAGGGTAGCAATCCAGTAGCACATAGCCATACTACACACTGCCCGAAAGCTACAAAAGAACACCCACATACAAATTCTTTCAAGAATCAATCCATAACCCAATTATACAGCAAAAAGTTGTTGAAAACCCTAACAAATAGAACCAACCTTACCTAAACATACCCCCACCTCTTCTCCCGCGACCTCAGCAGCTACAAGAAGTGGAGAGGGCAGTGATCGGTAGAGGAGGAGTACACTAGTGAGGTGATACAATGCTTTCCTCTTCTCCAGAACAGAAAGAACATCACAATGGAGACTATTAACAAGATCTTGAATCTGTTATGAATCCAGATGGAGCTTACCTAAGTTGATCGCCCGATTGGATCCATCTGGTGGGGAGATACGGATCACCCTCCAGCGAACAGATTATAAAGGAGGAACAAGAGGGTTGATCGGTTGGGGGTCGATGCGAATCAAGCCCCTCGCGGTGCCCTAGAGTCGAATCCCCGATCACGTGCAAGAAACAGTCGAGGAGACGATTGTTCCATCGGAGATGGCCTGGACACGTCAATACTGTCGAGACCCGACGACGTTCCTCAGGTGACTCAAGAAGAATGAGATCGTCAGAGAAGATGCCGCCTCCGTCGACGTCAGTTGCGTCAGGTCGTCCGCGAGGGAGAGAAAGAAGGAAAAGAGGATTGATTGTAGCTAGTTTCCCCTGCTCAAGAATCAGCTCTGCGCTGACGATGCCGAGAGGAAGAGAGAAAGATCGTCGGTGGTGTGGAAACGACGACGCGAAGAACAGAGAAGAAGAAGGAGTTGAGGGGGGGAGGGGGGAAGAGAAGAGAGGTTACGACATTAAAAGCTCGGGCATAGTAACCTTAATCCACTCCTTAATCAACTCCCACTTTTATTTGGGTATTCCAAACCGGCGTCCAACTAGCCCCACCGATTTACCCCTCAAACAAGTCATACGGACTCCATTTAAATCCTGAAAAATTTCTAAAAATTCTAAAATTTCGTAAGGTTATTCCCTGATAACCCTTGTTAATAAGTTTACAAATCTCACATAAGATCTCAGTTCTCTATATGGTGGCTGATTATGTGAAGTCCGTTGAGGATTTCTTTTATCCTCATGTGTAGTTGACTAGCAATCTCACCTTCCTGCATTTTTATATTAAATAGTTTATTTAAATATAAATCTCTTTTCATTACCTTTGCGTCATTAGTTCCTTCGTGTAGTTCTATGAGTTTGTCCTATAGTTATTTGGCTTTTTCGTGTGGGTCGACGGGTTCAGTTTCTCTTTGGTTAACCCGCACTGGATTGTATTAAGGCCTTGAAGCCAATCTGGGCCTTTTTCTTTATTTTCGGATTCCAATTTTCTGGGTCCATTAGACATCTAGCATTGTCAGTTGGCGCCTTGTACCCTTTGGTGACGCTGAACCATTAGTCAAAGTTAGTCTTCAGGTACACCTCCATCCGCTTCTTCCAATATGGAAAACCATCCCCGTTGAAGAGTGGGGGTGAACGGTGACGTACCCTTCATTTTGAGCCATTTGAGTACTAAAAAGACAAGACTAAAGAGGGTACCAAGACTTGGTCTTGGATCAGTAGAGTTTGAGAAATAAAATATCGAAGAGCTCGAGTGGTGTTGCACTAACTTCGAGTTAAATCGAACAAGAAAATATTGTGTGAATAGGTAAAGTTTTACCAATTAAAAAAGTCCAAAAACGATTCCCTCGGCTTGATTGGTGGTTGCACCAATTCAGAGCAAAACCTTGCTCTGATACTACTTATTGGATTGAGTCACACATGACAGGGGGGTGAATCATGTGGTTTTCAAAAATCTTGTTTTGTCATTTTAAAAGAAATGAGTACGCGCAACGGAAAAAGAAATAAGAAAATGGAAAGTCACAAAGAGAACATAAGCGGTTTACTTGGTTTGGAGCCTTCAATGACTCCTACTCCAAGACCCAGGTCCCACAGATCTATCGATGGGTAATCCACTAAAAGCCTCTTTCGGTACCTCCGGAAGAGGAGACCGAGTACAGAAAGGAGATCGGAGAAGTGTAACAAACTACACTTTCCGTTTACAGAATTTAAGTGCAATTAGCAAACGTTACCAAACTATGTTTGAAGTCAATCGGTTTGTGCTTGATGTTTGGTCAGCTTCTCGGCGGCAGTCGGGTGTAGCAAAGTCGTAGCAAGGCAGTAGCAAAAGCCCGGAGTAGTCAGAAGGCCTTTTGGATGCATAGAAGCTCGTATGAGTGTTGTGTATGAAGCTTTGGGTGAGCATCCTTATAAAGGGCTTTGAAGGCGCCTTCCATTGTCATTAAAGGTGCCTTTAATCTGAGAAGTCTGATCCTCATCGTCCTGGCTCTTATCTGTAACGACGTCCAAAGTTCATCCTGTGGAAGGCACCTTCCAAAGCCTTTGAAGGTGTCTTCCATGAACAGTGTGAAGGCGCCTTTCATCAACATTGAAGGCGCCTTCGGGTACTGTTCATCCAAAGACTTTTTGCTCTTTTGTCCTATAAAAAGATGTTAATCCAAAACTAAAATATTTACCCTACAAAACAAAATTATCATAGTTATAATAATGAGTAGTAATTAGTTCCTATCCTCCCATGACTAGGAATTAGTCAAAGTCTCATATTAGGGATCTGAAATGGACCTAACCTAAATCGACGCCTACTGTCCCCTCAACCAGGACGTGCCCTCACTTAGTCAGTCTCCTCCAATGACTTACCTTTACTTACCAGTTTGCCAGTTGTCCGGTCTGCAGACCCAACTTGACTTCCTGCTAGATTTTTGGTCCGCTCGTCGACATATCTGGACTTCTTGCCAGATATCTGGTCGGCCCATTGACCTATCTGGACTTCTTACCAGATATCTGGTCCGCCCATTGACCTATCTAGACTTCTTGCCAGATATCCGGTCAGCCCATTTGTTGGGTTCGTCGGGCCGCGAAAATCGCTTTTTCGCGTCGCGGAAACCCCGAGTCACCCAAAGCCGTAGATCCGTGCAAAGATTCGTAAACAAAACTTTTTTTCGAAAAACTTTTTCTTGTACGAGTTTGTAAAACTTTAGATCTACACTAGATGAAAGTTATACCTTCGAAGCGAAGCCCTTCGCTTATCCCGCTCGTCCAAGGGGTTGCCGGATCTCTAGACCGTCAAGCGCCGGTCCTCTAGAAGTATCCACACGGACACGTAGGTGGAGAAAACCTCACACAAAGGTGTGCTAGCACCTTGGTGAGATTTGGCCAAGCAAGGAGGAGAGGGAGAGGGAGAGCTTGAGAGGAAGAAGGAGGAAGAGTCACCACCCTTGAATGAAAATGAATTCACACCAAGAAACAAAGTGGCCGGCCACTTCTCAAAAACTCACAAAATTAATTGCATTAATTGCAATTAATATGAAACCATTAAGAGAGTGGCTTTGTAACTTCCATGAGGTGGCACCCATGATGATGTGGAACATCATTATTGGTCCACCTAATGTCAACTCACCAATGAGGTGGCAAAAGGTCAAGTCAAAATTGACCTTTGGTCTTCCTTCTCTAGTCAAGTCAAACTTGACTCAATCTCTACCATGGTTGATCTAATCCAACCATTTGATTCAAGCCAATTTAATATAATGAATCTAATTCATTAAATTAAATTGATTTAATAAGTCATAATCTAAATTAGACTCATTAAATACATGAATCAACTTGAGTCGAACTCAAGTTAGCCCAATTAGGATTACTCTTAATCCAATTTGATTTATCAAATAAATCTAATCCTCTTGGTTCATCATATGAACCTAATCTCCATCTATTTGTCCTAAGTGTGTGACCCTATAGGTTCTTGTAACGTTGGCAATGCCCTAAACCCATTTAGGAGCATAAGTAATGAGCGGTATCTAGCAACACATCATTACTACCCAAGTTACAAGAATGTCGAGATCCGACATCACCTTGTGACTACCAATTGTGACTCCTCACAAAATAATGACAAGTGTCCTTCTATCCTAGACATCTAGATTGATCAATATGAGGCATAGACCGTGTCATCCTCTAATCAATCTAAATCTTGAACTCCAAGTAGACTCACTCGATTAAATGAGCTCAACATCTAATGTTGACTCATTTGGGCATGGTCATGCACTTAGTGGTCTCACTCTATCAAGAATACCGATGTCTCTCCCGTCATATGGGAGGGATAGATTCCATCTACATCACTCACATCCCTCTACATAATTCGTTATATACCCAGTAATCGCCTTTATAGTCCACCCAGTTACGGGTGACGTTTGACGAAACTAAAGTACATAACTCCTTATGTAGGGATCCATGGTGACTTCAGGTCTAAGGACTAATAGTCATACTAATAGCCACATGAGAAAGTATATGACACTCATATAACGATCCATGATACTTTCTCATGGCGGGTCATTCAGTATACATTCTCTAATGCATACCCATGTGTCAGCTTGATATCTCTATATCCATGACTTGTGAGATCAAGTCATCGAGCTGACCTACATGCTAGTCTTATTGTATTAACATTGTCCCTGAATGCTAATACTCGACTAGGAATGATTTAGAGTAGTGTTCCCTATATCATCTCACTATCGATTCAACTAATCGATTGATATAGGTATGAACCTTCTACTCAATGACGCTATTATACTTAGTCTATTTGGCACTAATATAAATAAGTATAATAACCAAACAAATGCCTTTATTAATATAAAAGAATATGATATACATGAGTCCATACAATCATCAAATGATTGGCTCTAGGGCTCTAACTAACAATCTCCCACTAGCACTAGTGTCAATCAGTATAGGCTCTAAGGCCTAAAGACCTAGTGTGACCATCATGCTTCCTCTGTGCCAAAGCCTTGGTCAAGGGATCTGCAATGTTAGCCTCTGTAGGTACTCTGCAAATCTTCACATCTCCTCTATCGATAATCTCTCGAATGAGATGGAAGCGCCGTAGTATGTGCTTGGTCCGCTGGTGTGAGCGAGGTTCCTTCACAGGTTATAGCTCCATTGTTGTCACAATAGAGCTCAACTGGTCGATGCTAGGAACCACCCCAAGTTCTGATGAACTTTCGGATCCAACGCTTCTTTGCCTCGATGCGAATATACTCACATAGAATCGCCATCGTATCCCGTCAACTCTTCCACTGACACCACCATTAATGCAAAATACGAACCACGATGCGATCGGTAATCATCCCGATCGGTCTGAAAGTGGCATCACCGTAACCCTTTACGTTAGCTCATCATTGCCTCCATATATCAAGAAATATTCTTTAGTCCTTCGTAAGTACTTAAGAATATTCTTGACCGCTATCCAATGACTTTCACCTGGATCTGACTGGTATCTGCTCGTCATGCTCAAAGCATACGAGACATCAGGTCGAGTACATAGCATGGCGTACATGATCGATCCTATGGCTGAGGCATAAGGGATCTGATCCATGCGGTCTCTCTCCTCTCTAGAAGAGAGACTTTGAGTCTTCGAAAGACTCACGCCATGTGACATCGACAGAAATCCCTTCTTGGAGTTCTGCATGGCAAACCGAAGGAGTACCTTGTCAATATATGTACTCTGACTTAGGCCAAGCAATCTCTTAGATCTATCTCTATAGATCTGTATCCCTAGAATGCGGGATGCCTCACCTAAGTCCTTCATTGAGAAGCAACTCCCTAGCCAGGTCTTGACAGACTGAAGCATAGGGATGTCCTTCCCAATGAGTAGTATGTCATCCACATACAATATGAGGAAGACAACTATATCCCCTACAACCTTCTTGTAGACACAAGGTTCATCTTCATTCTTGATGAAACCAAACTATTTGATTGCATCATCAAAACGAAGATTCCAGCTCCGAGAAGCTTGCTTTAGTCCATAAATGGACCTATGCAGCTTGCATACTCTACTAGTATGCTGTGGATCTACAAAACCCTCAGGTTGTGTCATGTACACATCCTCGAGTAGGTTTCCATTCAGAAACGCAGTTTTGACATCCATCTGCCATATCTCATAGTCATGGTAGGCTGCAATAGCAAGCATGATCCGAATAGACTTAAACATCGCTACTGGAGAAAAGGTTTCATCATAGTCAATACCATGAATCTGCTTAAAACCTTTAGCTACCAAGCGACCCTTATAAATAAGTCCATCCATGTCAGTCTTTCTCTTAAAGACCCACTTACACCCAATGAGTTTTACCCCTTCAGGTGGATCAACCAAAGTCCATACTTGGTTGGTGTACATGGACTCCATTTCGGATCTCATGGCCTCTAGCCATTTATCGGAATCTGGTCTCATCACAGCTTCCTGATAGGTGGTAGGCTCATCCTCTATGAGCATAATGTCATCATGGTCAGACAAGAGAAATGAATATCTCTCAGGCTGACGACGTACCCTATCTGACCTGCGAAGAGGTATGTCTACTTGAACCGGTTGTTGTTCCTCAACTCCTTGTGGAACATCATCCACAACACTTTGTGGTTCCAGTTCAATTTCCATCGAGGCATCAGTGCTATTGTTCGCATCTTGAACTTCTTCAAGATCGAACGCGCTCCCACTAGTCTTTCTAGAAACAAAGTCCCTTTCTAGAAAGACCCCATCTTTGCCACAACTATCTGGGAATGTAAAAGTAATATCCCTTAGTTTCCTTGGGATATCCAATGAAATAGCACTTGTCGGATTTGGGCCCTAATTTGTCTGAGACTTGACGTCGTACGTAAGCCTCACAACCCCAAATCCTCATGAAAGACACCTGGGCATCTCTCCCAGTCCATATCCTATATGGTGTCTTTATCACGGCCTTTGATGGAACTCGGTTGAGTATGAAAACTGCCGTGTCTAGAGCATATCCCCATAGATATGTCGGAAGATCTGTGTGACTCATCATAGATCGTACCATATCTAATAAGGTACGATTCCTCCTTTCGGATACACCATTCCACTGTGGTGTTCCAGGAGGAGTGAGTTGAGATAAAATCCCACACTCAGCTAAGTAGTCACGGAACTCATGGCTTAAGTATTCACCACCTCGATCTGATCGAAGTATTTTAATACTCTTGCCAAGCTGGTTCTGTACTTCATTCTTGAATTCTTTGAACTTTTCAAAGGATTCGGACTTATGTGTCATCAAGTACACATATCCATATCTACTGAAGTCATCAGTAAATGTGATGAAGTATCTATAACCGCCTCTAGCAGCGATATTGAAAGGGCCACATACATCACTATGTATGAGTCCTAACAAATCAGTTGCTCTCTCGCTATGCCCACTAAAGGGCGTCTTGGTCATCTTGCCTCGTAGGCATGACTCGCATATCTCATATGATTCAAAATCAATTGAGTCCAGCAAACCACCTTGGATAAGCGCTTGTCATTTATATGACCTAAGCGACAGTGCCAGAGGTAAGTTTGGTTCATGTCATTTGACTTGAACCTCTTGGTACTAATGTTATAGATAGGGCTCTCAAGGTCTAGAATATAGAGTCCATTTATTAGTGGTGCACTACAATAGAACATATCGTTTAAATAAACAGAACAACATTTGTCTTTTATTATAAAAGAGTATCCTTTCTTGTCTAAACAAGAAACTGAAACTATGTTCTTAGTAAGAGCAGGCACATAACAACAATCATCTAAATCTAGTACAAGCCCAGAGGGCAGAGATAGATAAGTTCCTACAGCAATAGCAAGAACCCGTGCTCCATTGCCTACCGTAGGTCCACCTCACCCTTTGCCAATGCTCTGCTATTTCTCACCGCACATCAAGACAAATGTGAGAAGCACATCCAAGATTCTAATACCCATGATGTAGAAATAGATAGATTGACTTCTATAACATATATACCAAGTGAGTCTCACTCGCTTCTTCTTAAGATCCTCCAAGTATACCTTGCGGTTCCTCTTCCAGTGCGGTCTGACCACAGTGGAAGCGGTAGCATCCTTGGCGACCCTCCTTTAGGCTTCAGTTGCCTTGCCTTTGCCCTTGGTTTGGGACTTTCCTTACCTTTGGGCTTGCCCTTGCCCTTGTGCTCGGACCATCCGAATGGGCTTAACCTTCTTAAGGTTAATCTCAGCAGTACATGCTAAGTAGCTTGGGCAGTGGCTTGTCAATCTCGTTCATGTTATAGTTGAGAACGAATTGACTATAGCTATCCGGCAAGGACTGCAAGATCAAGTCAGTGGCCAGCTCTTGGCCAAGTGGGAACCCCAGTCTTTGTAGGTTCTCTATGTACCCAATCATCTTGAGTACATAAGGACCTACAGGAGCCCCGTCTGACATCTTGCACTGAAACAGTACCTTCGAGACCTCAAATCTCTCATGCCTCGCTTGTCCCTGATATAGTTGGCGAAGATGCTCAACCATATCAAAAGCGCCCATCAACTCATGTTGCTTCTGAAGCTCTGAGTTCATGGTCGCGAGCATTAGACAGGACACATCTAATGCGTCATCTTGATGCTTCTTGTAAGCATCTTTGTCGGCTCGCGGGGCATTGGCAGGAGGAGCCTCCGGAATGGGCTGCTCCAGAACGTACAGCTTACGCTTCCTGGGTGAGAACTATTCTCAAGTTCCTGTACCAGTCCAGGAAATTCGCTCCGTTGAGCTTGTCCTTCTCAAGGACAGATCGCAGGGAGAAGGAATTCGTGTTCGACGTCATGGTTATCTACAACAGAAAATTTGCAGAAATAAATATCATATTCTTTAAAACATTTAATTAGGCCTTTAATTAAATGATGCTCCCACTGAATACTATAATTCTTGTGGGACAAGATCCACATCATACTAACCCTTGAGTTAGCTTTGGCTAATACGCCCAAGGCTTAGTATGATCGGTAGGTAACGATTACCAATTACATCTCTATGCAACTCTTGTTTATAGAATAAAATCCTCATTTATATTAAAACTCGAGTTAGCTTTGGCTAATACGCCCGAGAGTTAATATAGATGTGATTTTGACCTATCTTTCCAACTATTGGAAGAATGCCTATAGTTGACTCGATCCAACCGAGTAACTATGAATACTCAATCTAATTGAGTTTGTATTCACCCATGCGTTGATAGACGGGACCAAGATTGTCCCTCCGTACCCTACCAAGATAATATGTATTGCTCTGCTTTGGCAGATTCAACAATACATGTGATCGAGGTAGTGATAGGTATCACGGCACGGTTAGGCATTTTAGAGTTGGTTCAATCTAGATCTAATCTAATCGAGAAGGATGCATCTTGTGCACGCTTTAGATCTAATCTAATCGCAAGGGTGCATCATGTGCACGACTTAGATCTAATCTAATCGTTAAGGCACTAATTAATTAATTAATTATTAAACATGCATCAAATACATAACAATTAATTAATTAATCTATTTGTGATTTAGTCATGGCCCTACTACGATCTTCTCAAGCCAATGAGAAGATCGAATGGTCAACCTAGGGTCAACAGCTTCTCCAAGCTCCTCCCTTTGACCACCTTGTGTTGCTCGTGCCCGCCTCGGAACTCTGTCTCGTGTGGACCCTCCACCGCTCCAATTTGTACATTACAATTTGAAACTCGAGTTACATTCGAGTCTAAATCTAATTTACAACCAGAATATAAGAGAGAGGCACGACTCGCAGGTCGTGAAAATAAAATAAAATTACAAGCACGCACATCACATAACGGCACGTAGGCCGTATTATGAATTACAACACATTGTCCAATCAAATTGGGTCTTTGGGCCATGACTATCACAAATTTAATATATAATCCAAAATTATATATTTTCATAATTTTCTATAATTTTTAAAATTAAATTTTAAAATTTTTACGAGTAAAATCTCCCGGCGGTCCCGCAATCGCGGAACGGATCCCCTTGCGGGGCCCAGGGGCAGCGCCCCTACCCGCGATCTAACCATCGCGAGGGTTCCTTTGCGATCCAACAGCGCCTAAACCCGCTGTCCCAAAACGATTTGGGCCGAGACATTGCCGTTTCGGAAAAATCTTCCCGGCGGGTTCGTTTTTAGCGATTTCGGGTGCAATCGCGGAGCAAATCCCCTTGCGGGGTTAGGGGCAGTACCCCTACCCACGATCTAACCATCGTGAGTTGCTCCTTTGCGATCTAATGGCACCCGACCCCGCTGTCCCAAACGAATTTGGGGCAAAACGAAGCCGTTTAAAAGAAAGGTAGCCGAAGCCTACAAGTGCCGAGACACTTGTGCTTCGCTTCTACGGAAAAATTACTCATAAAAACTCTAAAAACTCAATTTTTACAGAAAATTACAGAAGGTATATTTTTCATAAAAATACAAACGAACTCGTACAAGTCTTTGCACGTGGCTCTGATACCACTGTTGGGTTCGTCGGGCCGCGGCGTCGCGGAAACCCCGAGTCACCCAAAGCCGTAGATCCGTGCAAAGATTCGTAAACAAAAACTTTTTCGAAAAACTTTTTTTTT